>NW_028270172.1:22379561-22685448 GCF_037043375.1 Chiloscyllium plagiosum
AGTGTGTGAGCAGTGCGTATGTGAGAACAGTGAGTGTGTGAAAGCAGTGAGGGTGTGAAAGGATTGTGTGTGAGACTGAGTGTGAGAATCTTGAGAGTGTGAGAGTAGTGAGTGTGTGAGCAATGAAAGTTTATGAAAGCAATGATTGTGTCAAAACAGTGAGTGTGTGAGAGCAGTGAGTGTGTAAGAACAGTGAGTGTGTAAGAACAGTGAGTGTATGAGAACCTTGAGAGTGTGAGAAATGTGAGTGTGTGAGATCAGTGAGTGTGAAAGCAGTGAGAATGCAGGAGTAGTGAGTGTGTGCAATGAGAGTGTGTGAGAGCAGTGAGTGTGTGAGAGCAGTGAGTGTGTGAGAGCAGTGAGTGTGTGAGGGCAGTGAGTGTGTGAGGGCAGTGAGTATGTGAGGGCAGTGAGTGTGTGAGAAAAGTGATTGTGTGAGTTCAGGGAGTGTGAGAGCATTGAGCATGTAAGAACAATGAGTGCATGTGAGCAGTGAGTGTGTGAGAAGTGAGTGTTTGTGAGCAGTGAGTGTGTGAGAACAATGAACATGTGAGAACAGTGTGTGTGTGAGAACAGTGTGTGTGTGAGAACAGTGTGTGTGTATGAGCAGTGAGTGTGTGAGAACAGTGAGTGTGTGAGAACAGTGTGTGTGTATGAGCAGTGAGTGTGTGAGAACAGTGAGTGTGTGAGAACGGTGAGAGTGTGAGAACGGTGAGAGTGTGAGAACGGTGAGAGTGTGAGAACGGTGAGTGTGTGAGAACAGTGTATGTGTACGTGCAGTGAGTGTGTGAGAACAGTGAGTGTGTGAGAACAGTGAGTGTGTGAGAACAGTGAGTGTGTAAGAACAGTGAGTGGTTGAGAACAGTGAGTGTGTGGGAGCAGTGAGTGTGTGGGAACAGTGAGTGTGTGAGAGCAGAGAGTATGTGAGAACAGTATGTGTGAGCAGTGAGTGTGTGAGGGCAGTGAGTGTGTGAGAGCAGAGTGAGTGTGAGAACAGTGAGTATGTGAGAACAGTATGTGTGAGCAGTGAGTGTGTGAGGGCAGTGAGTGTTTGAGAGCAATGAGAGTGTGAGTGCAGTGAGTGTGAGTACAGTGAGTATGTGAGAACAGTGTGTGAGGGCAGTGAGTGTTTGAGAGCAGTGAGTGTTTGAGAGCAGTGAGTGTTTGAGAGCAGTGAGTGTGTGAGAGCAGTGAGTGTGTGAGTGCAGTGAGTGTGAGTACAGTGAGTATGTGAGAACAGTGTGTGAGGGCAGTGAGTGTTTGAGAGCAGTGAGTGTGTGAGAGCAGTGAGTGTGTGAGAGCAGTGAGTGTGTGAGAGCAGTGAGAGTGTGAGTGTAGTGAGTGCGTGAGTACAGCGAGTATGTGAGAACAGTGTGTGTGAGCAGTGAGTGTGTGTGAGCAGTGAGTGTGTGTGAGCAGTGAGTGTGTGAGAGCAGTGAGTGTTTGAGAGCAGTGAGAATGTGAGAACAGTGTGTGTGAGAGCAGTGAGTGAGTGTGGTCAGTGAGTGTGTGAGAGTAGTGAGAGTGTGAGAGGAGTGAGTGTGGTCAGTGAGTGTGTGAGAGCAATGAGTGTGTGAGAACAGTGAGTGTGTGAGAGCAGGGAGTGTGTGAGAAGAGTGAGAGTGTGAGAAGAGTGAGAGTGTGAGAACAGTGAGTGTGTGAAAGCAGTGAGTGTGAAAGGATTAAGAGTGTGAGAACAGTGAGTGTGAGAGTAGTAAGTGTGTGAACAATGGGAGTGTATGAAATCTGTGAGTGTGTGAGAACAGAGATTTTGAGAACAGTGAGTGTTTGAGCAGAGAGTGTGTAAAAGCAGTGAGTGTGAGAGCAAAGAGTGTGTATGAACAGTGAGTGTGTGAGAGTAGTGAGAGTGTGAGAACAGTGTGTGTGTGTACGAGCAGTGAGTGTGTAAGAGCAGTGAATGTTTGTGAGCAGCAAGAGTGTGAGAGTAGTGAGAGTGAGAACAGTGTGTGTGTATGAGCAGTGAGTGTGGAAGAACAGTGAGTGTGAGAGAACAGTGTGTGTAAGAGCAGTGAGTGTGTAAGAGCACTGAGAGTGTGAGAGCAGTGAGAGTATGAGAAGAGTGAGTGTGTGAGAACAGCGTGTATAAGAGCAGTGAGTTTGTGATAGCAGTGACTGTGTGAGAACAGTGAGAGTGTGAGAACAGTAAGAGTGTGAGATGAATGAGTGTGTGAGTGAGAGCATTGGAGCATTGAGTGTGTGAGAATAGTGAGTGTGTAAGGACAGTGAGTAGGTGTGAGCAGTGAGAGTGTGTGAGAGCAGTGTGTGAGAAAAGTGTGTGAGCGCGGTGAGTGTGTGAGAACAGTGAATGTGAGATCAGTGACTGTGTGAGAACAGTGAGAGTGTGGAAACAGTGAGTGTGTGAATGCAGTGAGAGTGAGAAAGGATTGAGTGTGCGAGACCAGTGAGTTGAGAGCATGAGTGTGTATGAACGGTGAGTGTGTGAGAACAGTGAGTGTGTGAGAGTAGTGAGAGTGTGAGGACAGTGTGTGTGAGAACAGTGAGCGTGTCAGATTAGTGAGTGTGTGAGAGTAGTGAGTGTGTGAGAACAGTAAGTGTGTGAGAACAGTGAGTATGTGAGAACAGTGATTGTGTGAGACTAATGAGTGTGTGAGAGGAGTGAGAGTGTGAGAGTAGTGTGTTGGGGGGGAACAGTGAGTGTGTGAGAACAGTGAGTATGTGAAAACAGTGAGTGTGTGAGAGGAGTGAGAGTGTGAGTAGTGTGTGAGTGAGAACAGTGAGAGTGTAAGAGCAGTGAGTGTGTGAGTAGTGTGTGTGTGAGAACAGTGAGTGTGTGAGAACAGTATGTGAAAACAGTGAGCGTGTGAGTAGTGAGTGAGTGAGAGTAGTGAAAGTGTGAGAGTAGTGTGTGTGAGAACAGTGAGTGTGTGAGAACAGTGAGTGTGTGAGAACAGTATGTGAAAACAGTGAGTGTGTGAGCAGTGAGTGTTTGAGAGGAGTGAAAGTGTGAGAGTACTGTGTGTGCGAACAGTGAGTGTGTGAGAGTATTTAGTGTGTGAGAGTATTGAGTGTGTGAGAGTATTGAGTGTGTGAGAACAGTGAGTATGTGAGAACAGTGAGTATGTGAGAACAGTGAGTGTGTGAGAACAGTGAGTGTGTGAGAGCAGTGAGTGTGTGAGAGCAGTGAGTATGTGAGAACAGTGAGTGTGTGAGAACAGTGAGTGTGTGAGAGCAGTGAGTGTGTGAGAGGAGTGAGAGTGTGAGAGGAGTGAGAGTGTGAGAGGAGTGAGAGTGTGAGAGTAGTGTGTGTGTGGGGGAACAGTGAGTGTGTGAGAACAGTGAGTGTGTGAGAACAGTGAGTGTGTGAGAACAGTGAGAGTGAGTGTAGTGAGAGTGTGAGTGTAGTGAGTGTGTGAGAACAGAGTGAGTGTGTGAGAACAGAGTGAGTGTGTGAGAACAGTGTGTGTGTGAGTGTAGTGAGTGTGTGAGAACAGTGTGTGAGAACAGTGTGTGTGTGAGAGCAGTGAGTGTGTGAGAGCAGTGAGTGTGTGAGAGGAGTGAGTGTGTGAGAGGAGTGAGTGTGTGAGAGGAGTGAGTGTGTGAGAGGAGTGTGTGTGTGGGAGGAGTGAGTGTGTGAGAGGAGTGAGTGTGTGAGAACAGAGTGAGTGTGTGAGAACAGAGTGAGTGTGTGAAAACAGTGTGTGTGTGAGTGTAGTGAGTGTGTGAAAACAGTGAGTGTGTGAAAACAGTGAGAGTGTGAGAACAGTATGTGAAAACAGTGAGTGTGTGAGTAGTGTGTATGTGAGAACAGTGAGTGTGTGAGAACAGTATGTGAAAACAGTGAGTGTGTGAGCAGTGAGTGTATGAGAGTAGTGAAAGTGTGAGTGTAGTGTGTGTGTGAGAACAGTGAGTATGTGAGATCAGTGAGTGTGTGAGAGCAGTGAGTGTGTGAGAGTAGTGAGTGTGTGAGAGCAGAGAGATTGTGACAACAGTATGTGAGAACAGTGAGTGTGTGAGAGTAGTGAGTGTGTGAAAACAGTAAGTGTGTGAGAGGAGTGAGAGTGTGAGAGTAGTGTGTGTGGGGGGCAACAGTGAGTGTGTGAGAACAGTGAGTGTATGAAAACAGTGAGTGTGTGAGAGGAGTAAGAGTGTGAGAATAGTGAGTGTGTGAGAACAGTGAGAGTGTAAGACCAGTGAGTGTGAGAGCTGGTAGTGTGTAAGAGCAGAGAGTGTGTGATAGCAGTGAGTGTATGAGAAGAGTGAGAGTGTGAGAACAGTGTGTGTGTATGAACAGTGAGTGTGAGAGCAGTGAGTGTTTGTGAGCAGTGAGTGTGTGAGATCAGTGAGTGTGTGAGAGCCGTGAGAGTGTGAGAACAGTGAGTGTGTGAGAGCAGTGATTGTCTAAGAGCAGGGAGTGTGTGAGAGCAGTGTGCAAGAGCAGTAAGTTTGTGAGAACAGTGTGTGTGAGAGCAATGCATGTGTAAGAGCAGTGAGAGTGTGAGAGTAGTGAGAGTGTGAGAACAGTGTGTGCATATGATCAGTGAGAGTATAAGAGTAGTGAGAGTGTGAGAACAGTATGTGTGAATGAGCAGTGGGTGTGTGACAGCAGTGAGAGTTTGTGAGCAGTGTGTGTGCGAGAGCAGTGATTGTGTGGGAACAGTGTGTTTGTGAGAGCAGTGAGTGTGAGAGCAGTGAGACTGTGGGAACAGTGAGTGTGAGAGCAATGAGTGTGTACAAACAGTGAGTGTGTGAGAGTGTGATAACAATGTGTGTGTATGAGCAGTGAGTGTGTAAGAGCAGTGAGTGTGTGAGAACAGTGTGTGGTATGAGCAGTGAGTGTGGGAGAGCTATGAGTGTTTGTGAGCAGTGAGTGTGTGAGATCAGTGAGTGTGTGAGAGCTGTGAGAGTGTGAGAATAGTGAGTGTGTGAGAGCAGTGAGTGTGTAAGAGCAGGGAGTGTGTGAGAGCAGTGTGCAGGAGCAATACGTTTGTGAAAACAGTGTGTGTGAGAGCACTGAGTGTGTAAGAGCAGTGAGTGTATGAGAGTAGTGAGAGTGTGAGAACAGTGTGTGCGTATGAGCAGTGAGTGTGGGAGAGCTATGAGTGTTTGTGAGCAGTGAGTGTGTGAGATCAGTGAGTGTGTGAGAGCTGTGAGAGTGTGAGAATAGTGAGTGTGTGAGAGCAGTGAGTGTGTAAGAGCAGGGAGTGTGTGAGAGCAGTGTGCAGGAGCAATACGTTTGTGAGAACAGTGTGTGTGAGAGCACTGAGTGTGTAAGAGCAGTGAGTGTATGAGAGTAGTGAGAGTGTGAGAACAGTGTGTGCGTATGAGCAGTGAGAGTATAAGAGTAGTGAGAGTGTGAGAACAGTATGTGTGAATGAGCAGTGGGTGTGTGACAGCAGTGAGAGTTTGTGAGCAGTGTGTGTGCGAGAGCAGTGATTGTGTGGGAACAGTGTGTTTGTGAGAGCAGTGAGTGTGAGAGCAGTGAGACTGTGGGAACAGTGAGTGTGAGAGCAATGAGTGTGTACAAACAGTGAGTGTGTGAGAGTGTGATAACAATGTGTGTGTATGAGCAGTGAGTGTGGGAGAGCTATGAGTGTTTGTGAGCAGTGAGTGTGTGAGATCAGTGAGTGTGTGAGAGCTGTGAGAGTGTGAGAATAGTGAGTGTGTGAGAGCAGTGAGTGTGTAAGAGCAGGGAGTGTGTGAGAGCAGTGTGCAGGAGCAATACGTTTGTGAAAACAGTGTGTGTGAGAGCACTGAGTGTGTAAGAGCAGTGAGTGTATGAGAGTAGTGAGAGTGTGAGAACAGTGTGTGCGTATGAGCAGTGAGTGTGTGAGAACAGTGAAATTGTTTGAATGGTGAGTGTGAGCAGTGAGAGTTTGTGAGCAGTGTGTGTGTGAGAGCAGTGAGTGTGTGAGAACAGTGAGCGTGTGAGAGTAGTGAGAGCGTGAGAACAGTGTATGTGTATGAGCAGTGGGTGTGTGAGAGCAGTGAGTGTGTGTGAGAGCAGTGAGAGCTGTGAGTGTGAGTACAGTGAGCATGCAAGAATAGTGAGTGTGTGAGAACAGTGAGATTGTCAGAGCAGTGAGTATTTGTGAGCAGTGAGTGTGTGAGAGCAGTGAGTGTGTGAGAACAGTGAGTGTGTGAGAGCAGTGAGTGTGTGAGGGCAGTGAGCGTGTGCAGTAGGAGAGTGAGGAGATTGAGTGAGTGAGTGAGAGCATCAGAACATTGAGTGCATGAGAATAATGAGTGTGTGAGAAGAGTGAGAGTGAGAACAGTGAGTGTGTGAGAACAGTGAGTGTGTGAGAACAGTGAGTATGTGAGAGCAGTGAGTGTGAGAGCAGTGAGAGTGTGAGAACATTGAGTGTGAGATCAGTGAGTGTGTGAAAGCAGTGAGAGTGGGAGCAATGAGAGTGTATGAAAGCAGTGAGTGTGTGAGAACAGTGAGAGTGTGAGAACATTGAGTGTGAGATCAGTGAGTGTGTGAAAGCAGTGAGAGTGGGAGCAATGAGAGTGTATGAAAGCAGTGAGTGTGTGAGAACAGTGAGAGTGTGAGAACAGTGAGTGTATGAGCAGAGAATGTGTGAGAACAGTGAGTGTGAGAGCAATGAGTGTGTACAAACTGTGAGTGTGTGAGAGTAGTGAGAGTGAGAACAGTGTGTGTGTATGAGCAGTGAGAGTGTAAGAGCAGTGAGTGTGTGAGAGCAGTGAGTGTGAGCAGTGAATGTGTGAGATCAGTGAGTGTGTGAGAGCCATGAGAGTGTGTGAGCGGGTGAGAGCAGTGAGTGTGTAAGAGCAGTGAGTATGTGAGGGCAGTGAGTGTGTGAGAATAATGTGTGTGAGGGCAGTGAGTGTGTGCAGTAAGAGAGTGAGGAGATTGAGTGAGTGAGAGCATCAGAGCATTGATTGCATGAGAATAGTGAGTATATGAGAACAATGAGTGTGTGAGAGCAATGAGTGTGTGTGAACAGTGTGTGTGAAAGCATGGAGTGTGTAAGAGCAGAGATTGTGTGATAGCAGTGAGTGTGTGAGAAGAGTGAGAGTGAGAACAGTGAGTGTGAGAGCAGTGAGTGTGAAAACAGTGAGAGTGTGAAAGTATTGAAAGTGTGAGAACAGTGAGTGTGTGACAGTAGTGAGTGTGTGAGCAATGAGAGTGTATGAAAGCAGTGAGTATGTGAGAACATGAGAGTGTGAGAACAGTGAGTGTATGAGCAGAGAATGTGTGAGAACAGTGAGTGTGAGAGCAATGAGTGTGTACAAACAGTGAGTTTATGAGAGTAATGAGAGTGAGAGCAGTGTGTGTGTATGAGCAGTGAGAGCGTAAGAACAGTGAGTGTGTGAGAGCAGTTAGTGTTTGTGAGCAGTGAATGTGTGAGAGCCGTGAGTGTGTGAGAGCAGTGTGTAAGAGCAGTGAGTGTGTGAGAGCCGTGAGAGTGTGAGAGCCGTGAGATTGTGAGAACTGTGAGTGTGTGAGAGCAGTGAGTGTGTAAGAGCAGTGAGTGTGTGAGAGCAGTGTGTAAGAGCAGTACGTTTGTGAAAACAGTGTGTGTGAGAGCAATGAGTGTGTAAGAGCGGTGAGTGTGTGAGAGTAGTGAGAGCATGAGAACACTGTGTGTGTACGAGCAGTGAGTTTGTGAGAACAGTGAAATTGTTTGAATGGTATGTGTGAGTAGTGAGAGTGTGAAAGCAGTCAGAGTGTGAGAGCATTGAGTGTGTGAGAATAGTGAGTGTGCAAGGACAGTGAGTAGGCGTGAGCAGCAAGAGTGGGTGATCAATGAGAGTGTGTGAGAGCAGTGAGTGTGTGAGAAAAGTGATTGCGTGAGAGCAGTGAGTGTGAGAGAACAGTGAGCGTGTGACAGCAGTGAGAGTGTGATTGCTGAGAGAGTGTGAGAGCCGTGAGTGTGTGAGTACAGTGAGTGTTCAAGAATAGTGAGTGTGTGAGAACAGTGAGTGTGTGAGAGCAGTGTGTGTAAGAGCAGTGAGTGTGTCAGAGCAGTGACCGTGTGAGAACAGCATGTGTGAGAGCAGTGAGTGTGTGAGAACCCTAAGTGTGTAAGAGCAGAGACTGTATGAGAACTGTGTGTGTGTACGAGCAGTGAGTGTGTGAGAGCAATGAGAGCGTGAGAACAGTAAGAGAGTGAGATGATTGAGTGTGTGAGTGAGAGCATTGGAGCATTGAGTGTGTGAGAATAGTGAGTATGTAAGGACAGTGAGTAGGTGTGAGCAGTGAGTGTGTGTGATCAATGAGTGTGTGAGAGCAGTGTGTGTGTATGAGCAGTGTGTGTGTATGAGCAGTGAGTGTGTGAGAGCAGGGAGAGTGTGAGAGCAGTAAGCGTGTGAGAGCAGTAAGCGTGTGAGAGCAGTGCATTTGTGAGAACAGTGAGTGTGTGACAAAAGTGAGTGTGTGAGAGTAGTGAGAGTGTGAAAACAGTGTGTGCATATGAGCAGTGAGTGTTTGAGATCAGTGAGTGCGAGAGCAATGAGTGTGTAAGAACAGTGCTTGTGTATGAGCAGTGGGTGTGTGAGAAGAATGAGATTGTTTGAATGGTGTGTGTGAGCAGTGAGATTGTCCAAGCAGTGAGAGTGTGTAAGCAGTGAGTGTGTGAAAGCAGGGAGTGCGCGAGAACAATGGGTGTGTGAGAAAAATGTGTTTGTGAGAGCAGTGAGTGTGTGAAATGATTGAGAGTGTGAGAGCAGAGTGTGAGAGTAGTGAGTGTGTGAGAACAGTGAGTGTGCAGGAACAGTGAGTTTGTGAGAACAGTGAAAGTATGAGTGCAGTGAGTGTGAGATCAGTGAGGGTGTGAAAGCAGTGACAGTGTGAAAGGATTGAGAGGGTGAGAACAGTGAGAGTGTGGGAGCAGTGAGTGAGTGTGGTCAGTGAATGTGTGAGAGCAGTGAATGTCTGAGAGTAGTGAGAGTGTGAGAGTAGTGATGGGGTGAGTACAGTGAGTATGTGAGAACAGTGTGTGTGAGAGCAGCAAGTGTGTAAGAGCACTAAGTGTGTGAGGGCAGTGAGTGTTTGCATTAAGAGAGTGAGGAGATTGAGTGTGTGAGTGAGAGCATTGGAGCATTGAGTGTGTGAGAACAGTGAGTGTGTGAGAACAGTGAGTGTGTGAGAGCAGTGTGTGTGAAAGCAGTGAGTGTGTGAGAGCAATGAGTGTGTGAGAACAGTGTGTGTGAGAGCAGGGAGTGTGTAAGAGCAGAGAGTGTGTGATCTTTGAGTGTGTGAGAGTAGTGCGTGTGTGAGCAATGAGAGTGTATGAAAGCAGTGAGTGTGTGAGAACAGTGAGAGTGTGAGAACAGTGAGTGTATGAGCAGTGTGTGAGAACAGTGAGTGTGAGAGAAATGAGTGTGTATGAACAGTGAGCGTGTGAGAGTAGTCAGTGTGAGAACAGTGTGTGTATGAGCAGAGAGTGTGTAAGAGCAGTGAATGTGTGAGAGCAGTGAGTGTTTGTGAGCAGTGAGTGTGTAAGAGCAGTGTGTAAGAGCAGTAAGTTTGTGAGAATGGTGTGTGAGAGAAATGAGTGCGTAAGAGTAGTGTGTGTGAGAGTAGTGAGAGTGTGAGAACAGTGTGTGTGTATGAGCAGTGAGTGTGTGAAAACAGTGAAATTGTTTGAATGGTGAGTGTGAGCATGAGAGTGTGAGAGTACTGAGTGTTTGTGAGCAGTGAGAGTGTGAGAGAAGTGAGAGTGTGAGAACAGTGTGTGTGTACGAGCAGTGGGTGTGTGACAGCAGTGAGGGTGTGAATACAGTGAGTGTGTGAGAGCAATAAGAGTTTGTGAGCAGTGTGTGAGTGAGAGCAGTGAGTGTGTGAGAACAGTGAGTGTGTAAGAACAGTGTGTATGAGAGCAGTGAATGTGTGAGAACACTGAGTGCGCGAGTATAGTGAGTGTGTGGGAACAGTGAGATTGTCAGAGCAATGAGCATTTGTGAGCAGAGAGTGTGTGAGAGCAGTGAGTGTGTGAGAACAGTGTGTGGGAGAGCAGTGAATGTGTGAGAAGAGTGAGTGTGCGAGAATAGTGAGTGTGTGAGAGCAGTGAGAGTGCGAGAACAGTGTGTGTGTAAGAGCACTGCGTTTGTGAGAACAGTGTGTGTAAGAACAGTGAGTGTATAAGAGCAGTGAGTGTGTCAGAGCAGTGTGTAAGAGCAGTAAGTTTGTGAGAATGGTGTGTGAGAGAAATGAGTGTGTAACAGTAGTGAGTGTGTGAGAGTAGTGAGAATATGCAAACAGTGTGTGTATGAACAGTGAGTGTGTGAGAACAGTGAAATTGTTTGAATGGTGTGTGTGAGCATGAGAGTGTGAGAGAAGTGAGAGTCTGAGAACAGTGTGTGTGTGTCCGAGCAGTGGGTATGTGACAGCAGTGAGGGTGTGAATGCAGTGAGTGTGTGAGAGCAATGAGCATGTGAGAACATTGAGTGTGTAAGAACAGTGTGTGTGAGAGCAGTGAATGTGTGAGAAAACTGAGTGTGTGAGTACAGTGAGTGTGCGAGAATAGTGAGTGTGTGAGAACAGTGAGATTGTCAGAGCAGTAAGTATTTGAGAGCAGTGAGTGTGTGAGAGCAGTGAGTGTGTGAGAACAGTGAGTGTGAAAGCAATGAGTGTGTAAGAGCAGTGAGTGTGTGAGAGCAGTGAGTTTGTAAGAACAGTGAGTGTGTGAGAACAGTGTGTGTAAGAACAGTGAGTGTGTGACAACAGTGAGTCTGTAAGGGCAGTGACTGTGTGAGAGCAGTGAGTGTGTGAGAACAGTGTGTGTGAGGGCAGCGAGCGTGTAAGAGCAGTGAGAGTGTCAGAACAGTGAATGTGTGAGAGCAGTGAGTGTGTGAGAACAATGCGTGTGTGAGAACAGTGTTTGTGTAAGAGCAGTGAGTTTGTGAGAACAGTGACTGTGTGAGAACAGTGTGTGTGAGAGCAGTGAGTGTGTAAGAGCAGTGAGTGTGAGAACAGTGAGTGTGTGAGCGCAATGAGTGTGTGAGAATAATGAGTGTGTGAGAACAGTGTGTGTAAGAGCAGTGAGTTTGTGAGAACAGTGACTGTGTGAGAACAGTGTGTGAGAGAGCAATGAGTGTGTAAGAGCAGTGAGAGTGTGAGAACAGTGAGTGTGTGAGAGCAGTGTGTGTAAGAGCAGTGAGGGTGTGAGAACAGTGAGTGTGTGAGAGTAGTGAGTGTGAGAACAGTGTGTGTATGAGCGGTGAGTGTGTAAGAGCAGTGAATGTGTGAGAGCAGTGAGTGTGTTAGAGCAGTGAGTGTGTGAGAGCAGTGAGTGTGTGAGAGCAGTGAGTGTGTGAGAGCAGTGAGAGTGTGGTAACAGTCAGTGCGTGAGAACAGCGTGTGTGTAAGAGCAGTGAGTTTGTGAGAACAGTGAGTGTGTGAGAACAGTGTGTGTGTAAGAGCAGTGAGTTTGTGAGAACAGTGAGTGTGTGAGAACAGTGAGTCTGTAAGGGCAGTGACTTTGTGAGAGCAGTGAGTGTGTGAGAACAGTGTGTGTGAGGGCAGCGAGCGTGTAAGAGCAGTGAGAGTGTCAGAACAGTGAATGTGTGAGAGCAGTGAGTGTGTGAGAACAATGCGTGTGTGAGAACAGTGTTTGTGTAAGAGCAGTGAGTTTGTGAGAACAGTGACTGTGTGAGAACAGTGTGTGTGAGAGCAATGAGTGTGTAAGAGCAGTGAGAGTGTGAGAACAGTGAGTGTGTGAGAGCAGTGTGTGTAAGAGCAGTGAGGGTGTGAGAACAGTGAGAGTGTGAGAGCAGTGTGTGTAAGAGCAGTGAGGGTGTGAGAACAGTGAGAGTGTGAGAACAGTGAGCGTATGACAATGTGTGAGAACAGTGAGTGTGAGAGAAATGAGTGTGTATGAACAGTGAGTGTGTGAGAGTAGTGAGTGTGAGAACAGTGTGTGTATGAGCGGTGAGTGTGTAAGAGCAGTGAATGTGTTAGAGCAGTGAGTGTTTGTGAGCAGTGAATGTGTGAGCGCAGTGAGTGTGTGAGAACAGTGAGTGTGTGAGAGCAATGAGTGTGTGAGAGCAGTGTGTAAGAGCAGTAAGTTTGTGAGAATGGTGTGTGAGAGAAATGAGTGTGTATGAGCAGTGAGTGTGTGAGAACATTGAAATTGTTTGAATGGTGTGTGTGAGCATGAGAGTGTGAGAGCAGTGAATGTGTGAGAACACTCAGTGTGCGAGTACAGTGAGTGTGCGAGAATAGTGACTGTGTTGAGAACAGGGAGTGTGTGAGAACAGTGAGTGTGAAAGCAGTGAGTGTGTAAGAGCAGTGAGTGTGTGAGAGCAGTGAGAGTGTGGTAACAGTCAGTGCGTGAGAACAGTGTGTGTGTAAGAGCAGTGAGTGTGTGAGAGCAGTGAGTGTGTGAGAGCAGTGAGAGTGTGGTAACAGTCAGTGCGTGAGAACAGTGTGTGTGTAAGAGCAGTGAGTTTGTGAGAACAGTGAGTGTGTGAGAACAGTGTGTGTGTAAGAGCAGTGAGTTTGTGAGAACAGTGAGTGCATGAGAACAGTGAGTCTGTAAGGGCAGTGACTGTGTGAGAGCAGTGAGTGTGTGAGAACAGTGTGTGTGAGGGCAGCGAGCGTGTAAGAGCAGTGAGAGTGTCAGAACAGTGAATGTGTGAGAGCAGTGAGTGTGTGAGAACAATGTGTGTGTGAGAACAGTGTTTGTGTAAGAGCAGTGAGTTTGTGAGAACAGTGACTGTGTGAGAACAGTGTGTGAGAGAGCAATGTGTGTAAGAGCAGTGAGAGTGTGAGAACAGTGAGTGTGTGAGAGCAGTGTGTGTAAGAGCAGCGAGGGTGTGAGAACAGTGAGAGTGTGAGAACAGTGAGTGTGTGAGAGTAGTGAGTGTGAGAACAGTGTGTGTATGAGCAGTGAGAGTGTGAGAACAGTGAGTGTGTGAGAGCAGTGTGTGTAAGAGCAGTGAGGGTGTGAGAACAGTGAGAGTGTGAGAACAGTGAGTGTATGAGCAATGTGTGAGAACAGTGAGTGTGAGAGAAATGAGTGTGTATGAACAGTGAGTATGTGAGAGTAGTGAGTGTGAGAACAGTGTGTGTATGAGCAGTGAGTGTGTAACAGCAGTGAATGTGTGAGAGCAGTGAGTGTTTGTGAGCAGTGAGTGTTTGTGAGAGCAGTGAGTGTGTGAGAGCAATGAGTGTGTGAGAGCAGTGTGTAAGAGCAGTAAGTTTGTGAGAATGGTGTGTGAGAGAAATGAGTGTGTCTGAGCAGTGTGTGTGAGAACATTGAAATTGCTTGAATGGTGTGTGTGAGCATGAGAGTGTGAGAGCAGTGAATGTGTGAGAACACTCAGTGTGCGAGTACAGTGAGTGTGCGAGAATAGTGAGTGTTGAGAACAGTGAGATTGTCAGAGCAGTAAGTATTTGTGAGCAGTGAGTGTGTGAGAGCAGTGAGTGTGTGAGAACAGTGAGTGTGAAGCAATGAGTGTGTAAGAGCAGTGAGTGTGTGAGAGCAGTGGGAGTGAGAACAGTGAGTGTGTGAGAACAGTGTGTGTGTAAGAGCATTGAGTGTGTGAGAACAGTGAGTGCATGAGAACAGTGTGTGTGAAAGCAGTGAGTGTGTAAGAGCAGTGAGTGTGTAAGAGCAGTGAGTGTGTGAGAGCAGTGAGAATGTGAGAACAGTGAGTGTGTGAGAACAGTGAGTCTGTAAGAGCAGTGAGTGTGTGAGAGCAGTGACTGTCTGATAACAGTTTGTGTGAGGGCAGCGAGTGTGTAAGAGCACTGAGAGTGTCAAAACAGTGAGTGTGTCAGAGCAGTGAGTGTGTCAGAGCAGTGAGTGTGTCAGAACAGTGAGTGTGTCAGAACAGTGAGTGTGTGAGAACAGTGAGTGTGTAAGAGCAGTGAGTGTATGAGAGCAGTGACTGTGTGAGAACAGAGTGTGTGATAGCAGCGAGTGTGTGATAGCAATGAGTGTGTGAGGACAGTGAGTGTGTGAGAGCAGTGAGTGTGTGAGGGCATCGAGTGTGTGAAAGCAGAGAATGTGTGAGAACAATGAGTATGCGATAACAGTGAGTGTGTGAGGACAGTGAGTGTGTGAGGACAGTGAGTGTGTGAGGACAGTGAGTGTGTGGGAGCAGTGAGTGTGTAAGAACAATGAGTGTGTGAGAACAATGAGTGTGTGAGAGCAGTGAGAGTATATGAGCAGTGAGTGTGTGAGAGCAGTGAGAGTGTGAGAACAGTAAGAGAGTGAGATGATTGAGTGTGTGAGTAAGAGCATTGGAGCATTGAGTGTGTGAGAATAGTAAGTGTGTAAGGACGGTGAATAGGTGTGAGCAGTGAGAGTGTGTGAGAGCAGTTAGTGTGTGAGAGCAGTGAGTTTGTGAGAGTAGTGAGAGTGTGAGTAGTGTGTGTGAGAGTAGTGAGAGTGTGAGAGTAGTGAGTGTGTGATAGCAGAGAATGTGTGAGAAAAGTGAGAGTGTGAGAACAGTAAGTGTTTGAGAGCAGTGAGTGTGAGAGCAGTGAGAGTGTGAGGATATTGAGTGTGAGATCAGTGAGTGTGTGAAAGCAGTGAGAGTGTGAGAACAGTGAGTTTGTGAGAGTAGTGAGTGTGTGAGCATATAGAAAGGACATACAGTGATAGTTTCCTTTTCAGAGAAAGAGCAGAGATGTTAATTCCTCAGCATAATTCTCCTCAGTGAGTGACTGAACAAATTCTCACATTCACTTCAGGCACTCTCTAGCTGCTTTCTTCAGGGAATCCATAATTCTTAATAGAAAAAAGCCATGCCACACAAAACCATGGTCCCTGAGACCCTAACCATGTTAAATTACAGTGAGTACACTTCGCAGGCCAAACACTCCTTGGAAGTTTCCCTTTAACTGTGCTGTGCTCAAGTATCATCTAGTTGCTGCCTGGCATTTGCTAAACCGGTGTCGACCTTGTAGCCTGTGGAATCATTGGCAAAAGGCAGTCTGGATTCCTCAGAAATTACATGGCAATGGGAAGGAGCCATGTTGGATTATCTTCAAATGAATGCATTGTACTGTAGCCGCTGGCAAAATGAGAAGCAATTCAGTTTGATAGCAATGTAAGGCACACAATGAGATCAGAGCCCTTTCACATTGCTTTGGATGTTGGCGATGAACAAAGCATAGAAGCATGGGCCAATATCTAATTGCTTCGTATTGGAGCCTCTGGTTACCTGAATGATGCTGCTCATTGTACCTTAGGAATCAGATAAAATTGTCAACTGTAATGATGAGTTACTTCAACTTGCTGTGACTGACCCTCATTGGCAGCCTTGATGTAGAGATAGCACTTTTCGATCTGAGTCACAAGAACATAATAAATAGGAGTGGGAGGAGACCATATAGCCTCTGAATTCAGAAAGTCTTGAGTTTGAATTGCATTTAAGATTTAAGAAAATTATCTCGATGACACTCCAGTGTAGTACAGTTGGTGCTGGCTTTTAACATGGAAGGTTAATCTGAAGAACCCACTTACCATTTGATGTGTTCACGAAGAATTCCACGACTCTACATCAAGATATTGGAAGTTCTTGCCCATTGTCCTGACCAGAAGTCCCCAACCAACATCACTGACATAAATGATTGGATCTTTATTGTTGCTGTCAGAGTTATGTGTTCAGTCAGTCAGCCAGTCCATCTGTTAGTCCATCCATCCACCTATCCCAGGGCTCAGTTGCAGTTTGAAATGATCCTTTCTCAATGCAGTCCATGGCAATAAATACTGGCCAGCGAGCAACATCATGTCCCATGAGTGAATGAATGAAATGACAACTTATCAACGAACACATCGATTTCGACCCCATCCACCACCCGCTGAGAAAAGGAACAGGAAGTTACTTCACCACAGGAAATAACATCACCACAGGAAATGATATCACCAACCCCCCCAAAAAACCCCAAACATATAAATAGAAAGCAGGAATTTTCAGCACTGCTTCGTCTAAGGCCCACTGAAGATGCTACCCAGTAGGGTGACGAAACATCTGGAAATGAACCTTCCAGCTCAGCGAGCAAACCTACACCTAAAATGACAACTGCTGATGGTGCAGTGACAGTGATGGACTTCAGCCAAAGATCCAATTGCAAGTTTGTGCCATGTATCAGTGACAGCCTTTGGAAGAGACTTTTTTTATGAATATTGCTCCTCAGGTAAAAAGAAGCAGGGTTTCCTCTGATACAATAGTGTTGCAGGATTGATGAGTGAATGCTTTGCCCTATCTGTTGCTGCTTGACAAATCAGGGATTCATCACTCACCCTGTTGCATCCATGAGAAAGCAATGGTGCAAATAAATTCCCAATTGGTCGTGTACAGGAACTTGTCTGAAACCTACACCTAAAATGACAACTGCTGATGATGCAGTAACAGTGATGGACTTCAGTCAAAGATCCAATTGCAAGCTGGGTGGAAATGGAAGCCTATTTTAATACAATTATTACAAAACACGCATAAGCAATTGTGTGCAACTTTCCCAACATCACAACAAATGTGAGGTGATGCATTTTGGAAGGTCAAGGTTAGGTGGAAATTATATAGTGAATGGCAGAAACCTTAGGAGTATTAATATGCAGAGAGATAGGGCATAGAACATAGAACATGACAGCGCAGCACAGGCCCTTTGGCCCTCAATGTTGAGCTGACCTGTGAAACCAATGTGAAGCTCACCTAACCTACACTGTTCCATTCTCGTTCATATGCCTATCCAATGACCATTTTTTTGCCCTTTAAGTTGGCGAGTCTATTACTGTTACAGGCAGTGTGTTCCATGCCCCTACTACTCTCTGAGCAAAGAAACTACCTCTGACATCTGTCCTATATCCATCATCTTTCAATTTAAAGTTATGTCCCCTCATGCTAACCACCGCCATCTGAAGAAAAAGGCTCTCACTGTCCACCCTATCGAACCCTCTGATTATCTTAAATGTCTCAATTAAGTCATCTCTCAAGCTTCTTCTCTCTAATGAAAACAGCCTCAAGTCCCTCACCCTTTCCTCGTAAGACCTTCCCTCCACACCAGGCAACATCCTAGTAAATCTCCTCTGAATTGTGTGCAGGTCCACAGATCATTGAAGGGTTTTTTTTTTAATTTATTCATGGGATGTGGGTGCCACTGGATAGACCAATATTTATTTCCCATCCCTAGTTGCCCAGATGCAGTTAAAGGTCAACCACATTGCTGTGGGTCTGGAGTCACATGTAGGCTAGATCAGGTAAGGATGGCAGATTTCCTTCCCCCTATAGGGCTTTAGTGAACCAGGCAGGTTTTCCCTGAAAATCAACAGTGGTGTTACGGCCATCATTTGACTCTTAATTCCAGATTTTTATTGAATTCAAATTTTATCACTTGCCCTGATGGGATTTGAGCCCAAGTCCCCATAAGTCTGAGTCGCAGAGTTAACAGGCCAGTGATTGTACCACCAGGTCATCACCTCACTGGTGCTGTGCAGGTAGATAAGGTAGTGAAAAAGGCTGATGGCATGCTTGGCTTCATTGGAAGAGGCAATGAGTATCAGGATAGACAAGTTATGCTGCAGCTTTAGTTAGACCACACTTGGAATATCGCACACAGTTCTGGTCACCACACTACCAGAAGTGGATGCTTTGGAAAGGGTAAAGAAATAGGTACAGAGGATACCTAATATGAGGGATTCAGCAATGAAGTAAGGTTGCATACATTGGGTTTGTTTTCATTGGAACGCAGGAGGTTGAGGGGTCAACTTGATATAAGATTGTGAATGGCATGGAGAGAGTGGAGAGTGTGAGTCCTTTTCCCAGGATGTAATGGTCAATTACTCGGGGTCACAGGTTCAAGATGTGAGAGGGGCATTTTTAAAAGAGATGTGCAAGGCCCATTTTTCACACAAAGGGTGGTGAGTGCCAGAGGAGGGGGTGGAGGCAGACACATTCAAGAAACACCTGGACGGATACATGAATAAGAAGGGAATAGAGGGATATGGATCCTGTAAGTGAAGACAGTTTTAATATGGAAGGGTAAAAGGTTTGGCACAGGCTTGCAGTGCTGAATGGCCTGTTCGTGCGCTTGATTGTTCTTTATTCCCTCTGACCATCTGCACTCTGCTTTAATCAGCGATTGTATTATTCCATCTTAGGGTTAAAACAAGGACTGTAGATGCTGGAAACCAGAGTCTGGATTAGAGTGGTGCTGGAAAAGCACAGCAGGTCAGGCAGCATTCGAGGAGCAGGAAAATCGACGTTTCGGGCAAAAGCCCTTCATCAGGAATAGAGGCTCTATTCCTGATGAAGGGCTTTTGCCCAAAACGTCGAGTTTCCTGCTCCTCGGATGCTGCCTGACCTGCTGTGCTTTTCCAGCACCACTCTAATCCAGACTCCTTATTCCATCTCAGTGCCACTTGATGTTGAAGATGCTTGGCTCCACATCCTCCACAGTTGAATTCTGAGGGAATGTCACTTCCTATCATTTTTCTCCCAGACAGCTTGACATTATCTTTCTGTTAACCCTGCTGAAACAGTTTGAGAGAGAAGTGATGTTGGGAGTTGAAAGTTTCATATTGACTTGTATTTTACCACTATGCCAAGAGAAGTTATTATCAGTCTGATGTGACTCCTGTGTGGCCTGATGACTTCACGTTCATCGTCAGTATCATTTGTCATTCATTCTTCAGGTGAATCTGCAGGAAAGAAGGACAGAACATAGGACATGCAACATAGAAAATAAAATGTTACAGCGCAGTACAGGCCCTTCAGCCTTTGATGTTGCGCTGACCTGTGAACTTAATCTGATGCCCATCTAACCTACACCATTCCACTATTATCCATTTGTATGTCCAATGCCCATTTAAATGCCCTTAACATCAGTGAGCCTACTACTGTTGCAGGCAGGCCATTCCACACCCCTACTACTCTCTGAGTAAAGAAACTACCCCTGATATCTGTCCTAAATCTATCACCCTTCAATTTAAAGCTATGTCCCCTCGTGTTAGCCTTCACCATCTGAGGAAAAAGGCTCTCACTGTCCACCCCATCTAACCTTCTGATTATCTTACATGTCTTGATTAAGTCCCTCTCAACCTTCTTCTCTTTAACGAAAATAGCCTCAGTTCCCTCAGTTTTTCCTTGTAAGACCTTCCTTCCATAGCAGGCAACATCCTAGTAAATCTCCCCTGAACACTTTCCAATCCTTCCCATAATGCTGTGACCAGAACTGTACGCAATTCTTTAGGTGCGGCCTTACCAGTATCTCGTACAGCTGAAGCATGACCTTGTGGCTCCGAAACTCAATCCCCCTACCAATTAAACACAAACACACCATATGTCTTCTTAACAACCCTTTCAACATGGGTGGAAACTTTCAGGGATTTATGAGAATGGGTGAGCATCATTCCCTGGGGATAAGTGGGACAGGAAAGCGGATGGAAGATTGCTACCAGGCGATACTGTAGAGAGTAGTAGTATCGGTGCTCAGGGAGTAAATTGGCACCAGCAAGTTGCCATACATACCCTGCTATCTTCAGCACCAAATGTTACATTTCACCCCAATAACTTTCCTCACAAGGTGGTGGGTGGTGGAGGAGGAAGTTGTGAGTGTGTGTGGCAAAGTATTTAATCCTATAAATGTCTCTTCTTCTGTATATTCCAATTTGCCCTTTTGGATGTTGGAGGAAATGTGGATCAGTAGTTGGGCACTATCTGTCAAGTGACAGAGCCAGGATGCATGTAGTGAGGCTATTGAAGAGGTGGAAGTAGGTTTGGAGTTGTGTGTGGAAACATTTGCAGTGAGAGGCGTTGGATCATCATTGTGTCAGAAGATGGAGTCAGAAATCTCAGAGATATTATTGAAGAACCTGTTCAGAAATGTCATTCAACATCCTTGGAGCAGGTGAGACTTGAACCCAGGCCATCTAAATCAGAGGTAGGGGCACTACCACTGTGCCATCAGAATCCTCTAACAGAAGAGCAAAAAGTCCCTTTCTGTTTGCTCTCAGGCAATGACCCCTAGTCAACAGAACTCTCCAAACCAGGGAAGACAATGCAGGGTTACTTGGTCACGTGGTGGTGCTCAGGATGTGCAAAGAAGGATAGAGAAAGATTGGGAGTGAGTTAATTTGCCTGGTCTTTGGAACTTTTAAGACAATGCTCTGCAACCATGAGGCAAAGGAGTTGGCACTCAGTGTCAGTCTATATGGTACAGAGTTAGCAGTCAGGGCTAGTCCACAGATTTGTGGGTTTTAGAAGATGGTGCCAATCCTGGTTTATGGCAACTGGTAGTCAGTGCTGCTGCCAACTCCATCTGTCAGTAATAAATCCCCATGACCTGGGGATCACCTCAATCTTTTATTATTACTTTCAATGTGTTTTGGAAGGCTTTGGAGATGTGGATGATTAAAACTCTGCGTGCTTGTTTTTTCTCTAGCTTTTTACAGGAACTTGCAACCCTCTTGGTGCTGACGTTTTTTTCATTATTCTTGAAACATATGATCAAAATATTAAAAAGACATATAGAAGGGAGGGAGTAAGCCTATCATTGCCAGTTGGATGCCTGTCCATTGCACAGAAGTCATTTTTACATAGCTTTTTAGGTACTGCAACAAATCAGGCATTCAGCTTGAATGTTCTGTTCCAATCGTATTCACTGCACTCAACACCCCTCACTCATACATTCTTCAATTCCTTTTTCCTGTATTGTTTGTGTAAGCTTCTCTAAAATGCATCATGTTTCAATGCAGTTCACTTGCTAACCAGTAATTTACACCCATTATTTACCAAGAATATGGATCCACCATGTGAACACTGATATGCAAACCCAGAAATATCCAAGTGTAAAGACCACTGGATGAGGTGGGGATGCAACACCCATTTCAGAAAAGGTGCAACAGCAATTTACTTCAAGGACATTTCCTCCACAACATTTTTTAAAATATATAATGTTATAGACTCCCTCGAATGTGGAAACAGGCCATTTGGCCCAACATGTCAACACCGACCCTCCGAAGAGTTACTCACCCAGACCTATTCCCCTAGATTTTATCCCAAACTAATGGATCTAACCTACACATCCCTGAACACTATGGGCAATTTGGCGTGGCTGATTCACCGTCTTTGGATGTTGGGAGGAAATCAGAGCACCAGGAGGAAACCCACACAGACACTGGGAGAATGTGCAAGCTCCAAACAGTCAGTCGCCCGAGGCTGGAATCAAACCTGGGTCCCTGGTGCTAACCACTGCTCCAAGAAAGTAAACAAGAAAGTAAGACTAGTAGCATTTTAAATTTTAATGAGTAAGAAACAGATTATAACAGCAGAAAGATAAAAGAATTGTACAAGGCAATGGATGACCCATAGTACTGGGTAGCCTACTATAGAAAGTAAATTTATGTCCTCAGGGTATACCAGTGTCTAAATTAATCAGCATGATCAGCCAATTATTAAGAGATGCTTCAGATGCCGAGCTGATTTCCAGTTAAACAAATAAGGATGAACAGTGATTCAACATTTTTTTTTCAAAATCAGGATGCATTTTGATGAACTAAATAGGGAACATTGTTTACTGCGGTATCGCTGATGGGATTGTCAATTGAAATTTGTCCATATTAGAGAGAGGAGGGAGATTTAGAGAAATACCTTAATGCAGTGGGTTGGTGGAGATTGGAAGATTTTGCCACAGGGAACTGCTGAGCTACAAGCTGATAGATCTTTTAAAAGAAAAGGTCAATAAATATTTGAAGATGATAGATGGCACTAGGGAGAAAGCAGAGCTGTGGAGTTCATTTTAAATTGTACTCACAAAAAGTTAGCACAAGCACAATGGATTTAATGACCTCAGTTGTTTCCTCAAGCTTCAATTGCATCTATGGTCATGATTAATTAACAACCCTGATTTTGGTGAATGAGAAATCTATATCACATTTGTACACCTTATTTTTTCAGACAATGGGCCTGCTGCTTACTGCCGTCTATCAAAAGCACTATTATCCTAATATTTTTAGATTGCAGATCAACTCTTTTTAAATATTGTTCTCATTTAGTGTCACAATCTCTAGTAATAGTCATGCTAATAAGTTCGATGCCATAACAAAATCTGTCTCATACATTTACTTTTGTACTTTTGGTAAAGTGGTGGTTAATCACTGAAGTACATTCACGTGAGGCTGCAGATGTTCTTTGACAATAGGACATAATTTTAATGACAAAGAAACAAAAACATATCTTGACAAAGAGTTTAATCTAACCAACAAATCAAAGTTTCAGCATGTTTTTCACAACCATACATTACATGTCTCAAGCTTACCCAGTCCAGCAAAGTCATACTCCTTTCTTACCTCTTTACATTTCTCCTTAACTGAGCCATTCTAGTTTTTTTTTTCCCCAGAGACTGCAGATACAAGGATTTCAATCCAAATTGAAAGACGTGGGAACTTTCTCTGTTCAGTGTATTCAATATAGGAATAATGATCTCTTCCTGAAGATTTGATACATTTAAAAATCACACCAAGCATCCAAGCAAACAATTTCCAAGCTCATGTGTATATTCATGTCTTGGAACAGAATCTTGCAGAATAGGTCAATACTGCAGTGTTCTGAAAAATGGTAGCTCTGATTTTTCTCCACAGATTCTGCCAGACCTGCTGAGTTTTTCCAGCAATTTCTGTTTGTGTTTCAGATTTCCAGCATCCACAGTTGTTTCTGTTTTTAACCTAGCTTTCCCAAAGCATTTCTGCAGTTTGGTCAATGCAAGATCCTGCAGCAAGGACTGCCCATTTAGGCTGTACGTCACTGATCTAACGGAATCCATCAGAGAAAAGGAAGTCTCGTTAACTTAACCTCAGCTCTTTCTATAGACTTTTTTTAGCCATCTATCAACACAGGTGAAACAAGGCAAAGACTTGGCGTGGGGTTGGGTGATTAAGGAAAAATGTGCAACAAACATTGTTTAAAACAAAGTTAACTTAGTATCATTTGGGAATATATGTAAAATTAACTAATGTTTATGGTGGAGTGGGAAAGCTTGGAAAGGTGTGTTGTGTAGAGACTTTAGAACTGTGGAAAATTAATATCTTGGAGCTGGACATCAATGGAACAAAATGGGCAGATTTGATTAGATACGAAGACGAGAATAAGTGAATTAGATAGATACAAAAATGTATGGAGTTTACATTTAAGTGAGGTAACAGTAAGATTTTAATTTATCATGTATATTAATATTTAGTATTATTGCACATTAACTAGAATTCTGAACAGGTTTAAACCCAAACATAGTCATTGAAATTACCTCTTCATTGACTAATCTCTCTTGAAACCAAACTCTCAGATGTGGTCAAAAAGTGCATCACAAAATAAACAGTTTCTTCTGCAGCCCCATATCAACCATGATTCAACCAGTCAGCAGCATCTTCTCATGACAAACAAGTTGTTGTACCCTTTCTAAGGTTGATTGACTTGTGTTTCATCATGATAGATGCAAAAGATTCCGAATTGTGTCTTTTGGCAATGTTTCAATAAATGACAATTAATTGATATTTTGCCAGGTTGTTGACTCAAGACAACAGACAGGCAATCAAGTAACAGAACAGCATTACAAAAGTGGAGAAGTCCTCAGATGCAATAGGATGGTTACAGCGATAGTTTGCACTTCACAATATGACAGACAAAATCAAATATGAGATCAGCAGTTAATTGTTGAAAATGTTTTCATAACTTTCATTAATTCTTTACTGAAGAGATCCACCATCTAAGCCTACAGATAGTTCTTGAACTTATCTTCTAAACCATTAGTGGGTCTGTTTGTACAGGTGCCCTGGAAAATAGCAGCTTGACAAGTGAATTTTTAATTATCAGCTTCCAGGCGGATAATAATTTAGTAGCATGTTTTGACAGATTTATGAACATTTCAAGGCCTCCAACTGCTGGATTGTGCAAGTTCTGTTTATGAAGTGGATAATGCATAAATTGTCTTGAGATGGGATTAGAATGGATTGGGGAGTAGCATTAAGAGAAGATGGGGACATAAATGGTGAAGGAGGGTAAGGGACTGTATTGTGTTGAAAGGGGCTTCAGAGATTAAGGGTTTAAGCATTGTATAGGGGTAGTTGAAGTGCTGTGAGGAGATGAAGTCAGTCGGAAGGTATGAGAAGTGATGAGGCGCTGAGGGGTTTCACAGAGTTCCTACAGATTCATAGAGTCGCTACAGTGTGGAAACAGGCCCTTCAGCCCAACAAGTCCACATCAACCCTCTGAAGAGTAACCCACACAGAACCAAGTCCCTAACCTATATTTACCACTGACTAATACACCAAACATCCCTGAACACTATGGCAATTTGGCACGGCCAATTCACCGAACCTGCACTTTTTTTTGGATTATGGGAGGAAACCGGAGCACCCAGAAGAAACCCATGCAGACATGGGGAGAATGTGCAAACTCCACACAGACAGTCGCCCTAGGCTGGAATTGAACCCGGCGCTGTGAGGCAGCAGTGCTAACCACTGAGCCACTGTGTCACCCTAATTATTGAAAGGGGAGTTGAAGGGGGTAAGGCACTGTCAGAGGATAAGGAATTAGTGAGTTAGGGAAGCTTTATACAGATCTGCAGTACTGAGCCAATATCTGTGTGACATTTAACCTGGTTGCTTTAGCCTGAAGAAAAGCATAATGATGATAGTGTTAAGAAGATGTGGGTATACCTTTAAGAGAGTTAAAAGCAGCAGAACTACTGGACACAGCACTAAGTGTCCTCAAAAAGGTAACAATGTAACACTGGGTCGAACAACTCAATTAAGTTTGTTGCTTGGAGACAAAATCAGTTTAAATTATACCCGAAACATAACAAACTCCAATCAAGTTTGAATTGAGTATATTGACAATCTTAAAAGCCAATGACACAATCCAATGCTCTGGAGTAGAAGACCGGGGGGGAAATCAAATAGTTGAGAGGAGATCTGCCACGTCCTAGCATGTTCCAGACTGCTTGAAAATATCTCTCTTAAAAGTCACTTTTTGATCAGCAACTTGTAACACTTACTAACTTCCTAACAAGGAAAACAGAAGACACAGGAAAATCCAGAGATAAGAACCTATAGCTGCCTCGTTTTGAGATAAGGAGTGTTTGCTTTTTGTAAATTTTAATTGGGAGTATTATTATACTAGTATTATGGAAGGGAAGCTAAAAGATAGGTTAGACAAAGAAATTGTAAATAGTCATTAGTTAATTATTCTCTGTTATACTTTAAGAAATAAAGTTGTTAATTTTTACTTTAAATGGTTCTTGGCCACTCAATGTTTACAGATTACTGCACGGGATAAATCTGTGCTTCTGGTTTTAAATTAAGCAGGAGGTTAATAATAGTCGGAAGATTTTCAAAGATTCCTGTCTCCATGTTAAAAATAAGCACTTGCTCCATTTATAATGTAAACATAAGTAGGGTGAAAATAAATACCTTCAAATAAGTCTTTGGTGGGCGACACGGTGGCACAGTGGTTAGCACTGCTGCCTCACAGCGCCAGAGACCCGGGTTCAATTCTCGCTCCAGGTGACTCTCTGTGTGGAGTTTGAACATTCTCCCCGTGTCTGCGTGGGTTTCTTCTGGGTGCTCCGGTTTCCTCCCACAATCCAAAAATGTGCAGGTTAGGTGAATTGATCATGCCAAATTGCCCGTAGTGTTAGGTGTAGGGGAATGAGTCTGGGTGGGTTGCGCTTCGGCGGGTCGGTGTGGACTTGTTGGGCCGAAGGGCCTGTTTCCACACTGTAAGTAATCTAATCTAATCTAAGTACCTTAGGATGTCAAAAAACATATTGCGGCCATTGAACTACTTTGGCAGGCACTGTCATACTGTGGAGAATCATGGCTATGCAAAGTGAGTTTACAAGGGCAAATGACCAAATGATCAGTCAATTTGTTTATGATGGGGGATGTGTAAGGGAGAAACTTTGGCTCGTACCAATAGGGAACCATCTTGAGCCGTGGCATCAAACAGTTGTGTTTGGTCAAAGCTTGAACCTAGACAGTAAAACAATATTGTGCAGCTTTGCATCTGTGACATGTGTTTCAGATTTCAAGATAATTTCTGAGGCGATTGAGTAAATTCGAAGTTTTGAGACTTTCCTTGGGAATGTTTTCAACCCTCCAACGTAAGTATTTTGCATTACCTCAAAACCCTGGACCAAGTATGAAAAAAGGTCAGGATTCAGAACATGTGATAACACACAGTGAGGCTTTTTTTCCTGCACATATTCAATTTTAGATATCAATTAAGTGTTTTTTCAAAGAATGGAAATCCAGTTAGCTTTAAATATAGTTAGTAAGAAAGAAAACCACAGGAAAAAAATGAGTGATGACCTCACATCAACTGTTACATAACCGATCAAATCCTTAATAGAAGTTGCAATTTTCTACCAAATAAATTCTCCTTACAATCCTTTCTGTTCACGTTTTTTTTTAGAAAAGTAATCATTTCTCCCTTGGAAAATGTTTGCTTCATGCCTGTACAAAAGATCAGCCATGATTGTTCTGATTATATGCCATTCTCTGAAGAGGTAATGGAGTTGTCGCAGGTTGAGAATGGATGAATGGTTTGTTATGTTTCAATAATACATGCTGTTGTCTCACAAGCTCATAACAAAATTGAATTTCCAGGTTATTGACATATGCTTGACAAGAAAAGCTATCAGAGTATCACAAACCCAGTGTAAAAGAGATTTATTTCTGTCAGGCATAGTGCAGTTGTGCGGGTCTCGATGTATGTCTTGTTTGTCAATATGCAATGGCAAAACTGCCAGCACAGAGTCCCAACTTACACTCATTTTTTCACATGTAATGATGTTTCTACAGAAATGTGTTAATATGGATAATTTGACTTTCTTTGCTCTCAAAAATGTGTACTATTAAATATTCAAACTTCAATTGTCGTTCCTCATTAGTCTTCTGCAGCAAGTAAAGATGGACAGTTACTATCCATATGACTCTTGTGTTTTTTTTCTGAGTAATAATGCAAATGCTTTGCTGAGACATTAGGAAAAACATTCCTGTGATAGGAGGTGGGGCCCTGCTGTTGAATTTTATGAGATATGACATGTATAATTTTGGACTTCCTCTAATAGTGTTCTGGACATATAAACCAAATAGTCACGTGCCATTTTAGATACAACTAAGGAACTTGTACTGCAGAGTTTCTCTCTGGCCCATGGCCTCAAATGCCATTGCAAGTTTTTTTATTAATTCCCACTTAATGTTCCCCAGATGTTCCAAAATCCAATGCTCCCCCTTGTCCAAGAGTAGATTACACAGATGCTAAAATTGGTACTGAAAACAAAACCATCCCAACAGGTCAGACAGCATCCATGGAAAGAAATCAAGCTAACGTTTTGAGTCGAGATGACTCTTTATTTTTTGTTTTCACCACTCCTTTGACTATTTTCCTCATATGCTGATCTCGAGTTCTCACATGATTGAAAATAGGCACCAACCATCTGTCCTGTTTAAAAGGAAAATATCAACTGTCTTTTCCAGAAATACAAATTTCATCTATCAATCAGATCACTAACATTGAACACATTTCTCCTTGTTCGCTCTGTATTTCCTGACCCTTGAAAGTCACCTTCAGTTTGAACAAATTCAACTTTTAACTATTTTATCAGAGAAGAAAACATATCCTGTAAGTATAAGAATGTTGTAACCATTCACTTTACTAGAATATGTTGAAGGGCCTATTTGCCCTACATCTGGAGATAAACAACTGGTCATAATTCTTAAGAAGCGGCTCTTACCTTAACAAAATGTAATACAGATGTAAATAATATGAGTTATAGTAATTAAGTACAAGTTACATTCACAAGATACAGTCAAAAATCAAACAACACTGCGTGATAGTCCAACAGGTTTATTTGAAACAACAAGAATATGATTTTTGACTTTGTCCACCCCAGTCCAACAATGAATATTTTGCATCAGTATATACTGTGGAAAAGGAAATGGAAGATACAGGCTGTAGGGAAATTAATGGGGACATCTTGCAAAATGTCCAGATTACAGAGGAGGAAGTGCTGGATGTCTTGAAAAGGGTAAAGGTGGATAAATCAGGTTTATGTGAGAACTGCGTGGGAAGCTAGAGAAGTGATTGCTGTGCCTCTTGCTGAGATATTTGTATCATCGATAGTCACAGGTGAGGTGCCGGAAGACTGGAGGTTGGCAAACGTGGTGCCACTATTTAAGAAGGGCAGTAAAGACAAACCAGGGAACTATTGACCAGTGAGCCTGACCTTGATGGTGTGCAAGTTGTTGGAGGGAATCCTGAGGGACAGGATATACATGTATTTGGAAAGGCAAGGACTGATTAGGGATAGTCAACATGGCTTTGTGCATGGGAAATCATGTCTCACAAACTTGATTGAGTTTTTTGAAGAAGTAACAAAGAGGATTGATGAGGGCAGAGCAGTAGATGTGATCTATATGGACTTCAGTAAGGCGTTCGACAAGGTTCCCCATGGGAGACTGATTAGCAAGGTTAGATCTCATGGAATACAGGGAGAACTGGCCATTTGAATACAGAACTGGCTCAAAGGCAGAAGACAGAGGGTGGTGGTGGAGGGTTGTTTTTCAGACTGGAGGCCTTTGAACAGTGGAGTGCCACAAGGATCGATGCTGGGTCCTCTACTTTTTGTCATTTACATAAATGATTTGGATGCGAGCATAAGAGGTACAGTTAGTAAGTTTGCAGATGACACCAAAATTGGAGGTGTAGTGGACAGCGAAGAGGGTTACAGATGCTTTCAAAAGAATTGTGAACTAATTACTGGTTTACTTTTCAAAAAAAATGAGGATACTTTAATAAAAGAATTGTATATTAACCTCTGCAAGTGTAAATGTTTATTTTTGGTGAGCTATGGAATAAAACAATACGATTCCTGGAATTGTGGGGTAAATGAGGGTAGAAATCTGTTAGTTATTAGTAGTTACAAGTACAGGTAGTTCTGGGATAATGTTTTTCAGCAGCGTGATTTGGCTAAAACATAGAAACATAGAACAGTACAGCACAGTACAGGCCCTTCGGCCCACAATGTTGTGTCAAGCATTTATTTTGATCTTGGATTAACTTAACCAGCACACCCCTCAATTTACTGCTGTCCATATCCTTGTCCAGCAGTCACTTAAATGTCCCTAATATCTCTGACTCTCTGACTCTACTACGACAGCTGGTATTGCATTCCATGCACCCACTACTCTCTGTGTAAAGAACTTACCTCTGACGTCGCCCCTACACCTTCCAAGAATCACCTTAAAACTATGATCAATTGTGACAGCCACGCTATCTATGCCTCTCATTACATTGCAAACCTCTATCAAGTCACCTCTCTTCCTTCTTCTTTTCAGTGTGAAAAGCCTGAACTTACTCAACCTCTCTTCATAAGACAAGCCCTCCAATCCACGCAGCAACCTGTAAATCTCCTCTGTACCCTCTCAAAAGCACCTACATTCGTCCCATAATGAGGTGACCAGAACCGGAGCCAATATTCCAATCTGCATGCTGAAATCACCATGCTGTTCTGCACAAGCGCCAATGTGCATGACAAAATCACTGCGACAATCTGTGCATGTGCCAATGTGCATGCTGAAATCACTGTGCCGTTCTGTGCATGTGCCAATGTGCACACTGAAATCACGGTGCCATTCTGCACATGCACCAATGTGCACACTAAAATCACTATGTCATTCTGTGCATGTGCCAATGTGCATGCTGAAATCACTGTGCCGTTCTGAACAAGCACCAATGTGCACGCTGAAATCACTGCGTCATTCTGTGCATGTGCCAATGCGCATGCTGAAATCATTGTGCTGTTCTGTGCATGTGCCAATGTGCACGGTGAAATCACAGTGCCATTGTACACATGCGCCAATGTGCACGCTGAAATCACTGAGTCGTTCTGTGCATTTATCAATGTGCACACTGAAATCACTGTGCCATTCTAAACATGCACCAATGTGCATGCTGAAATCACTGTGTCATTTTGTGAATGCATCAATGTGCACGCTGAAATCACTGTGCCATTCTGCACATGCACCAACGTGCACACTGAAATCACTGTGTCGTTCTACATATTCAACAATGTGCATGCAGAAATAATTGTGCCATTTTGCACATGCACCAATATGCACTCTGAAATCACTGTGCCATTCTACACATGCACCAATGTGCACGCTGAAATCACTGTGTCGTTCTGAGCATGCATCAATGTGCACGCTGAAATCATTGTGCTATTTGACACATGCACCAAAATGCACACTGAAATCATTGTGCTATTCGAAACACGCACGAAGGTGCATGCTGAAATCACTGTGTCATTCTGTGTATGCACAAATGTGCACGCTGAAATCATTGTGCTATTCGACACATGCACCAATGTGCATGCTGAAATCACTGTGCTATTCTACACATGCACCAAAATGCACACTGAAATCATTGTGTTATTTGAAACATGCACCAATGTGCACGCTGAAATCGCTGTGTCGTTCTGTGTATGCACAAATGTGCACGCTGAAATCACAGTGTCATTCTGTGCATTTCTCAATGTGCATGCTGAAATCACTGTGCCATTCTGCACATGCACCAATGTGCACGCTGAAATCACTGTGCCATTCTACACATGCACCATTGTGTATGCTGAAATCATTGTGTCATTCTATGCATGTATCAATGTGATGGCTGAAATCACTGAGCCATTCTACACATGTACCAATGTGCACACTGAAATCACTGTGTGGTCCTGTGCATGTATCAAAATGCACGCTGAAATCACTGTGCTATTCCACACATGCACCAAAATGCACACTGAAATCATTGTGCTTTTTGAAACATGCACCAATGTGCATGCTGAAACCACTATGCTAATCTGCACATGCACCAATGTGCACGCTGAAATCACTGTGTCGTTCTGTGTATGCACAAATGTGCACGCTGAAATCACCGTGCTATTCTGCACATGCAACAATGTGCATACTGAAATCACTGTGTCGTTCTGTGTATGCACAAATGTGCATGCTGAAATCACTGTGCCATTCTACATATGCCACAATGTGCATGCTGAAATCATTGTGTCATTCTGTGCATGTATCAATGTGATGGCTGAAATCAATGTGCCTTTCTACACATACACCAATGTGCACGCTGAAATCACTGTGTCGTTCTGTGCATGCATCAATGTGATGGCTGAAATCAATGTGCCCTTCTACACATACACCAATGTGCATGCTGAAATCAATGTGCCATTCTACACAAGCACCAATGTGCATGCTGAAATCACTGTGCTGTTCTGCACATGCACCAATGTGTACGCTGAAACCATTGTGCTATTTTACACATGCATCAATATGCATGCTGAAATCAGTGTGCTATTCTACACATGCACCAATGTGCACACTGAAATCATTGCACAAGTCGACACATGCACAAATGTGCACGCTGAAATCTCTGTGCTTTTCTGCACATGCACCAATGTGCGCGCTGAAATCTCTGCACCATTCTGTACATGTGGCAATGTGTCAATGTGCACGCTGAAATCACTATATCATTCTGTGTATGCACCAATGTGCATGCTGAAATTACTGTACCATTCTGCTCATGCACCAATGTGCACACTGAAATCACTGTATCGTTCTGTCCATGTATGAATGTGCATGCTGAAATCACTGTGCCATTCTGCACATGCACCAATGTGCATGCAGAAATTATTGTGCTATTCTACACATGCACCAATGTGCATGCTAAAATCACTGTGGTATTCTGCACATGCACCAATGTGCATGCTGAAATCACTGCACCGTTCTGTACATGTGCCAATGTGTCAATGTGCCCACTGAAATCACTGTGTCGTTCTGTGTATACACAAATGTGCATGCTGAAATCACTGGGCTATTCTGCACATGCACCAATGTGCGTGCTAAAATCGTTGTGTTGTTCTGTGCATGTGTCAATGTGCACACTAAAATCAGTGTGTCGTTCTGTCCATGTATGAATGTGCATGCTGAAATCACTGTGCCATTCTACACATGCACCAATGTGCAAACTGAAATCACTGTGCCGTTCTGTGCATGTGTAAATGTGCATGCTGAAATCACTGTGACATTCTTCACATGCACCAATGTGCATGCTGAAATCACTGTGCCCTTCTGCACATGCAACAATGTGCATGCTGAAATCCCTGTGCTATTCGGCACATGCACCAATGTGCACGCTGAAATCTCTGTGTCATTCTGTGGATGTATCAATGTGCACACTGAAATCACTCTGCCATTCTATACATGTACCAATGTGCACACTGAAATCACTGTGCTATTCTACACATGCACCAATGCGCAAACTGAAATCACTGTGCTATTCTACACATGCACCAATGCACACACTGAAATCACTGTGTTGTTCTGTACATATATCAATGTGCAAACTGAAATCACTGTGCCATTCTACACATGCACCAATGTGCACGCTGAAATCACTGTGTCATTTTGTGCTTGTGTCAAAGTGCCTGCTGAAATCACTGTGCCATACTACACATCCACCAATGTGCATGATGAAATCACTGTGTCGTTCTGTGTATGCACAAACATGCATGCTGAAATCACTGTGTCATTCTGCACATGCACCAATGTGCACGCTGAAATCACTGTGCTATTCTACACATGCTCCAATGTGCATGCTGAAATCGCTGTGCTATTCTACACATGCACCAATGTGCACGCTGAAATCACTGTGCTGTTCTGCACATGCACCAATGTGCATGCTGAAACCATTGTGCTATTCGACACATGCATCAATATGCACGCTGAAATCAGTGTGCTATTCTACACATGCACAAATGTGCACGCTGAAATCATAGTGCTTTTCTGTACATGCACCAATGTGCGCGCTGAAATCTCTGCACCATTTTGTACATGTGTCAATGTGTCAATGTGCACGCTGAAATCACTATGTCATTCTATGTATGCACCAATGTGCATGCTGCAATTACTGTACCATTCTGCTCATGCACCAATGTGCACGCTGAAATCACTGTGTTGTTCTGTGCATGTGTCAATGTGCATGCTGAAATCCACTGGGCTATTCTCCACCTGCACCAATGTGCGTGCTAAAATCATTGTGTTGTTCTGTGCATGTGTCAATGTGCACACTAAAATCAGTGTGTCGTTCTGTCCATGTATGAATGTGCATGCTGAAATCACTGTGCCATTCTGCACATGCACCAATGTGCAGACTGAAATCACTGTGCTATTCTACACATGCACCAATGTGCAAACTGAAATCACTGTGCTATTCTACACATGCACCAATGCGCACACTGAAATCACAGTGTTGTTCTGTACATATATCAATGTGCACGCAGAAATCACTGAGCCCATCTACACATCCACCAATGTGCATGCTGAAATCACTGTGTCGTTCTGTGTATGCACAAACGTGCACGCTGAAATAACTGTGTCATTCTGTGCATGTGTCAATGTGCATGCTGAAATCACTGGGCTATTCTGCACCTGCACCAATGTGCGTGCTAAAATCATTGTGTTGTTCTGTGCATGTGTCAATGTGCACACTAAAATCAGTGTGTCATTCTGTCCAGGTATGAATGTGCATGCTGAAATCACTGTGCCATTCTGCACATGCACCAATGTGCAAACTGAAATCACTGCATCGTTCTGTGCATGTATCAATGTGCACACTGAAATCACTGTAGTATTCTACACATGCACCAATGTGCATGCTGAAATCACTGTGCCATTCTGTGCATGTGTAAATGTGAATGCTGAAATCACTGTGCCATTCTACACATGCAACAATGTGCACACTGAAATCACTGTGACATTCTGTGCATGTATCAATGTGCACGCTGAAATCATTGTGCTATTCCACGCATGCTCCAATGTGCACGATGAAATCATTGTGCTATTTGACACATGCACCAATGTGCATGCTGAAATCACTGTGCCATTCTACACATGTACCAATGTGCACGCAGAAAACACTGTGTCCTTCTGTGCATGTGTCAATCTGCACGCAGAAATTATTGTGTTATTCTACACATTCACCAATGTGCATGCTAAAATCACTGTGGTATTCTGCACATGCACCAATGTGCATGCTGAAATCACTGCGCCATTCTGTACATGTGCCAATGTGTCAATGTGCCCACTGAAATCACTGTGTCGTTCTGTGTATGCACCAATGTGCATGCTGAAATCACTGTATCATTCTGTTCATGTGTCAATGTGCACGCTGATATCACTGTGCTAGTCTGCACATACACCAATGTGCACGCTGAAATCATTGTGTCATTCTGTACATGTGTCAAAGTGCCTACTGAAATCACTGTGCCCTACGACACATCCACCAATGTGCACGCTGAAATCACTGTGTCGTTCTGTGTATGCACAAATGTGCACGCTGAAATAACTGTGTCATTCTGTGCATGTGTTAATGTGCACGCTGAAATCATTGTGCCATTCTGCACATGCACCCATGTGCACACTGAAATCACTGTGTCATTCCATGCATGTGTCAATGTGCACGCTGAAATTACTGTACCATTCTGCACATGCACCAATGTGCATGCTGAAATCACTGTGCCATTCTACACATGCACCAATGTGCAAACTGAAATCACTGCATCATTCTGTGCATGTGTCAATGTGCAAACTGAAATCACTGTGGTATTCTACACATGCACCAATGTGCACGCTGAAATCACTGTGCCATTCTACACATACACCAAGGTGCAAGCTGAAACCACTGTGTCATTCTGTGCATGTGTAAATGTGCATGCTGAAATCACTGTGGCATTCTACACATGCACCAATGTGCACGCTGAAATCACTGTGCCCTTCTGCACATGCAATAATGTGCATGCTGAAATACCTGTGCTATTCGGCACATGCACGCTGAAATCTCTGTGTCGTTCTGTGGATGTATCAACGTGCACGCTGAAATCACTGTGCCATTCTACACATGCAACAATGTGCACACTGAAATCACTGTGCTATTCTACACATGCACCAATGTGCACACTGAAATCACTGTGCTATTCTACACATGCACCAGTGTGCACACTGAAATCATGGTGTTGTTCTGTACATGTATCAATGTGCATGCTGAAATCACTGCGCCATTCTACACATGCACCAATGTGCCTGCTGAAATCACTGTGCTATTCTGCACATACACCAATGTGCACGCTGAAATCATTGTGTCATTCTGTACATGTGTCAAAGTGCCTACTGAAATCAGTGTGCCATATGACACATCCACCAATGTGCACGATGAAATCACTGTGTCGTTCTGTGTATGCACAAACGTGCACGCTGAAATAACTGTGTCATTCTGTGCATGTGTCAATGTGCATGCTGAAATCATTGTGCCATTCTGCACATGCACCCATGTGCACACTGAAATCACTGTGTCATTCCATGCATGTGTCAATGTGCACGCTGAAATTACTGTACCATTCTGCACATGCACCAATGTGCATGCTGAAATCACTGTGCCATTCTACACATGCAACAATGTGCACACTGAAATCACTGTGCTATTCTACACATGCACCAATGTGCACACTGAAATCACTGTGCTATTCTACACATGCACCAGTGTGCACACTGAAATCATGGTGTTGTTCTGTACATGTATCAATGTGCATGCTGAAATCACTGCGCCATTCTACACATGCACCAATGTGCCTGCTGAAATCACTGTGCTATTCTGCACATACACCAATGTGCACGCTGAAATCATTGTGTCATTCTGTACATGTGTCAAAGTGCCTACTGAAATCAGTGTGCCATATGACACATCCACCAATGTGCACGATGAAATCACTGTGTCGTTCTGTGTATGCACAAACGTGCACGCTGAAATAACTGTGTCATTCTGTGCATGTGTCAATGTGCATGCTGAAATCATTGTGCCATTCTGCACATGCACCCATGTGCACACTGAAATCACTGTGTCATTCCATGCATGTGTCAATGTGCACGCTGAAATTACTGTACCATTCTGCACATGCACCAATGTGCATGCTGAAATCACTGTGCCATTCTACACATGCAACAATGTGCACACTGAAATCACTGTGTCATTCTGTGCATGTATCAATGTGCACGATGAAACCACTGTGCCATTCTACACATGTACCAATGTGCACGCAGAAAACACTGTGCCCTTCTGTGCATGTGTCAATGTGCACGCAGAAATTATTGTGTTATTCTGTGCATGTGTCAATTTGCATGCTGAAATCATTGTGCCATTCTGCACATGCACCCATGTGCACACTGAAATCACTGTGTCATTCCATGCATGTGTCAACGTGCACGCTGAAATTACTGTACCATTCTGCACATGCACCAATGTGCATGCTGAAATCACTGTGTCATTCTGCATATGCACCAATGTGCATGCTGAAATCCCTGTTTTACTCTGCACATACACAAATGTGCATGCTGAAAGCACTGTGTCGTACAGTGCATGTATGAATGTGCATGCTGAAATCACTGTGTCATTCTGCACATGCACCAATGTGCACGCAGAATTTTTTGTGCCATTCTACACATGCACCAATGTGCCTGCTGAAATCACATTGTCATTCTATGCATGTGTCAATATGCATGCTGAAATCACTGTGCCATTCTGCACATGCACCAATGTGCACGTTGAAATCCCTGTGCTACTCTACACATGCACAAATGTGCATGCTGAAATCACTGCGTCATACTGTGCATGTATGAATGTGCATGCTAAAATCACTGGGTCATTCTGCACATGCACCAATGTGCACGCTGAAATCACTGTGCTATTCTACACATGCTCCAATGTGCATGCTGAAATCGCTGTGCTATTCTACACATGCACCAATGTGCACGCTGAAATCACTGTGCTGTTCTGCACATGCACCAATATGCACACTGAAACCATTGTGCTATTCGACACATGCATCAATATGCACGCTGAAATCAGTGTGCTATTCTACACATGCACCAATGTGCACACTGAAATCATTGCACAATTCAACACATGCACAAATGTGCACGCTGAAATCACTGTGCTTTTCTGTACATGCACCAATGTGCGCGCTGAAATCTCTGCACCATTCTGTACATGTGGCAATGTGTCAATGTGCACGCTGAAATCACTATGTCATTCTGTGTATGCATCAATGCGCATGCTGAAATTACTGTACCATTCTGCTCATGCACCAATGTGCACGCTGAAATCACTGTGTCGTTCTGTCCATGTATGAATGTGCATGCTGAAATCACTGTGCCATTCTGCACATGCACCAATGTGCACATTAAAATCACTGTGTCATTCTGTGCATGCATCAATGTGCAGGCTGAAATCAATCTGTCGTTCAGTCCATGCACCAATGTGCACGCTGAAATCACTGTGTTGTTCTGTGCATGTGTCAATGTGCATGCTGAAATCACTGTGCAATTCTGCACGTGCACCAATGTGCACATTAAAATCACTGAGTCATTCTGTGCATGCATCAATGTGCACGCTGAAATCACTCTGGTATTTTGCACATGCCCCAATGTGCATGCTGAAATCACTGTGTTGTTCTGTGCATGTGTCAATGCACACGCTGAAATCACTGTGTAATTCTGAGCATGTATCAATGTGGAGAAGAAAGTGAGGTCTGCAGATGCTGGAGATCAAAGTTGAAACTTTATTGCTGGAACAGCACAGCAGGTCAGGCAGCATCCAGGGAACAGGAGATTCGACGTTTCGGGCACAGGCCCTTCCTGAAGAAGGGCCTGTGCCCGAAACGTCGAATCTCCTGTTCCCTGGATGCTGCCTGACCTGCTGTGCTGTTCCAGCAATAATGTATCAATGTGCCCACTGAAATCACTGTGCCATCCTACACATGCCCCAATGAGCATGCTGAAATCACTGTGTTGTTCTGTGTATGTGTCAATGCGCACACTGCAATCTCTGTGTCGTTCTGAGCATGTATCAATGTGCACACTGAAATCACTGTCCCCTTCTACACATGCAACAATGTGCATCCTGAAATCCCTGTGCTATTCGGGACATGCACCAATGTGCACGCTGAAATCACTGTGTGGGACTGTGCATGAGTCAAAGTGCCTGCTGAAATCAATGTGCCATTCTACACATGCACCAATGTGCACGCTGAAATCGCTGTGCTATTCTACACATGCACCAATGTGCATGCTGAAATCACTGAGCTATTCTGCACATGCACCAATGTACACGCAAAAATCACTGTGTCATTCTGTGCATGTGTCAATGTGCACACTGAAATCACTGTGCCCTTCTACGTGTTCAACAATGTGCACGCTGAAATCACTGTGCTATTCGGCATGTGCACCAGTGTGCACGCTGAAATCACTGTCATTCTATGCATATATCAATGCCCACGCCGAAAATCACTGTGCTGTTCTGCACATGCACCAATGTGCATGCTGAAATCATGGTGCTATGCGACACATGCACCAATGTGAATGCTGAAATCACTGTGCTATTCTATACATGCACCAATATGCATGCTACAAACACTGTGCTACTCTACACATGCAGCAATGTGCATGCTGAAATCACTGTGTCATTCTGTACATGTGTCAAAGTGCCTAGTGAAATCAACTGTGCCATACGACACATCCACCAATGTGCACGCTGAAATCACTGTGTCATTCTATGTATGCACAAATGTGTACGCTGAAATCACTGTGTCAATCTGTGCATCTCTCAATGTGCACGCTGAAATCAATGTGCCATTCTATACAAGCACCAATGTGCATGCTGAAATCAATGTGGCATTCTATACAAGCACCAATGTGCATGCTGAAATCACTGTGTCATTTGATGCATGTATCAATGTGATGTCTGAAATCACTGTGCCATTCTACACATGTACCAATGTGCATGCTGAAATCACTGTGCCATTCTGCACATGCACCAATGTGCACGCTGAAATCATTGTGCCATTCTACATATGCAACAATATGCATGCTGAAATCATTGTGTCATTCTGTGCATCTATCAATGTGCACGCTGAAATCACTGTGCTATTCTACAAATTCTCCAATGTGCATGCTGAAATAACTGTGTTGGTCTGTGCATGTGTCAATGTGCATGCTCAGATCACTGTGCCATTCTACACATGCACAAATGTGCACACTGAAATCACTGTGTCATTCTGTGCATATATCAATGCGCATGCTGAAAACCACTGTGCCATTCTACACATGCACCAATGAGCACCCTGAAATCACTGTGTCATACTGTGCATGTGTTAATGTGTACACTGAAATCACTGTGCCATTCTACACATGCACCAATGTGCATGCTGAAATCATTGAGCCGTTCTGCACATGCACCAATGTGGATGCTGAAATCACTGTGCCGTTCTGCACATGCACCATTGTGCACGCTGAAATCATTGAGTCGATCTGTGTATGTACCAATGTGCATGCTGAAATCATAGTGTAATTCTGCACATGCAACAATGTGCACACTGAAATCACTGTGTCGTTCAGTGCATGTATCAATGTGCACTCTCAAATCACTGTGCTATTCTACACATGCACCAATGTGCATGCTGAAATTACAGTGTTGTTCTGCACATGCAACAATGTGCACACTGAAATCATTCTGTCATTCAGTGCACATATCAATGTGTACGCTGACATCACTCTGCTATTCTACACAAGTACCAATGTGCATGCTGCACTCACTGTGCTATTCTACACAAGCACCAACGTGCATGCTGGAATCACTATGCTATTCTACACATGCACTAATGTGCACCCTGAAATCACTTTGCTACTATGCACATGCACCAATGTGAATGCTGAAATCAGTGTGTCTTTCTGTGCATGAGTCAATATGCACGCTGAAATCACTGTGTCGTTCTACACATGCACCAATGTGCATGCTGAAATCACTGTGCCATTCTGCACATGCACCAATGTGCACGCTGAAATCACTGCGTTGTTCTGCACTTGCACCAATGTGCACACTGCAATCACTGTCATTCAGTACATGTATCATTGTGCACGCTGAAATCACTGTGCTATTCTACACATGCACTAATGTGCACCCTGAAATCACTTTGCTATTATGCACATGCACCAATGTGAATGCTGAAATCAGTGCGTCTTTCTGTGCATGTGTCAATATGCACGCTGAAATCACTGTGTCATTCTACACATGCACCAATGTGCATGCTGAAATCACTGTGTCGTCCTGTGCATGTGTCAATGTGCATGCTGAAGTCACTGTGCTATTCTACACATGCACCAATGTGCACGCTGAAATCCCTGTGCTGTTATGCACATGCACCAATGTGCACGCTGAAGTCACAGTGCTATTCTACACATGCACCACTGTGTGTGCTGAAATCACTGTGCTATTCTACATATGCACCAATGTGCACGCTGAAATCACTGTGCTATTCTGCATTGCACCAATGTGCACGCTGAAATCGTTGTGCTATTTTTCACATGCACCAATGTGCACAATGAAATCACTGTGTCATTCTGCACATGCACGAATGTACACGCCAAAATCACTGTACTGTTCTGCACATGCGCCAATGTGCATGCTGAAATCATTGTGCTATTTTGCACATGCACCAATGTGCACGATGAAATCACTGTGTCGTTCTGCACATGCACCAATGTGCTTGCTGCAATCACTGTGCTATTCTACACATGCACCAATGTGCACGCTGGAATCACTGTGCAGTTCTGCACTTCCACCAATGTGCACGCTGAAATCACTATGTCGTTTTGCACATGCAACAATGTGCACACTGAACTCATTCTGTCATTCAGTGCATGTATCAATGTGCATGCTGCAATCACTGCACTATTCTGCACATGCACCAATGTGCATGCTGAAATCACTGTGTCGTTCTGCACTTGCACCAATATGCACACTGAAATCACTGTGTCGTTCAGAGCATGTATCAATGTGCACGCTGAAATCAGTGTGTCATTCTACACATGCACCAATGTGCATGCTGAAATAACTGTGACGTTCTGAACATGGAACAATGTGCATGCTGAAATCACTGTGCCATTCTACACATGCACCAATGTGCATACTGAAATCACTGTGCTATTCTACACATGCACCAATGTGTGCGCTGAAATCACAGTGCTACTCTACACAAGCAACAATGTGCATGCTGAAATCATGTGCTATTCTGCACATGAACCAATGTGCGAGCTGAAATCACTGTGTCATTCTGCACACAGAACTATGTGCATGCTGAAATCACTGTGCCATTCTACACATGCACCAATGTGCATACTGATATCACTGTGCTATTCTACACATGCACCAATGTGTGCGCTGAAATCACAGTGCTACTCTACACAAGCAACAATGTGCATGCTGAAATCATGTGCTATTCTGCACATGAACCTATGTGCGAGCTGAAATCACTGTGCGGTTCAGTGCATGTGTCAATGTGCATGCTGAAATCACTGTGTCATTCTGCACACAGAACGATGTGCATGCTGAAATCACTGTGCCATTCTACACATGCATGAATGTGCATCCTAAAATCACTGTGCTATTCTGCACATGCACCAATGTGCACGCTGAAATCACTGTGTCGTTCTGCACATGAACCAATGTGCACGATGAAATCAGTGTGTCCTTCTGTGCATGCACCATTGCGCACGCTGAAATCACTGTGCTATTCTGCACATGCACCAATATACATGCTGAAATCACTGTGTTGTTCTGTGCATGTGTCAATGTCTAAGCTTAAATCACTGCATCATTCTGTGCATGTATCAATGTGCATGCAGAAATCACTGTGCGATTCTGCACATGTACCCAATGTGCACACTGAAATCATGGTGCTATTCTGTGCATGCACCAATGTGCATGCTGAAATCACTGTGGTATTCTGCACATGCACCAGTGTGCGCAATGAAATCACCGGGTCATTCTGCACATGAACCAATATGCACGCTGAAATCACTGCACTCTTCCACATATGCACCAATGTGCACACTGAAATCACTGTGTCGTTCTACATATGCACCAATGTACACACTGAAATCACTGTGTCGTCCTGTGCATGTGTCAATGTGCATGCTGAAGTCACTGTGCTATTATACACCTGCACCAATGTGCACGCTTAAATCCCTGTGCTGTTATGCACATGCACCAATGTGCACACTGAAGTCACTGTGTCGTTCTACATATGCACCAATGTACACACTGAAATCACTGTGTCGTCCTGTGCATGTGTCAATGTGCATGCTGAAGTCACTGTGCTATTATACACCTGCACCAATGTGCACGCTTAAATCCCTGTGCTGTTATGCACATGCACCAATGTGCACACTGAAGTCACTGTGCTATTCTACACATGCACCAATGTGTGCGCTGAAATCACTGTGCTATTCTACATATGCACCAATGTGCATGCTTAAATCACTGTGCTATTCTGCATTGCACCAATGTGCATGCTGAAATCACTGTGCTATTTTTCACATGCACCAATATGCACAATGAAATCACTGTGTCATTCTGCACATGCATGAATTTACACGCCGAAATCACTGTGCAATTCTGCACATGCACCAATGTGCACACTGAAATCATTGTGCTGCTCTGCACATGCACCAATGCGCATGCTCAAATCACTTTGCTATTCTGCACATGCAACAACGTGCATGCTGAAATCACTGTGCTATTCTGCACATGCACAAATTGCACGCTGAAATCAATGTAGAATTCTGCACATGCACCAATGTGCATGCTGAAATCGGTGTGCTATTTTGCACATGCACTAATGTGCACGATGGAATCACTGTTGTTCTGCACATGCACCAATATGCACGCTGAAATCACTGTGCTATTCTATGCATGCACCAATGTGCACGCTGAAATCACTGTGCCGTTCCGCACCTGCACCAATGTGTACGATGAAATCACTGTGTCGTTCTGTGCATGCACCAATGTGCACGCTGAAATCACTTTGCTATTCTGCACATGCACCAATGTGCATGCTGAAATCACTGTGCTATTCTGCACATGCACCAATGTGCACGATGAAATCACTGTGTTGTTCTGCACATGCAGCAATGTGCATGCTGAAGTCACTGTGTCATTCTGTGCATGTGCCAATTTTCACACTGAAGTCACTGTGTCATTCTGCACATGCACCAATGTGCACGCTGAAATCACTGTGTCGTTCTGTGCATGCACCAATGTGCATGCTCAAATCACGTTGCTATTCTGCACATGCACCAATGTGCATGCTGAAACCACTGTGCTATTCTACACATGCACGAATTGCATGCTGAAATCAATGTAGCATTCTGCACATGCACCAATGTGCATGCTGAAATCGGTGTGCTATTTTGCACATGTACTAATATGCATGCTGAAATCACTGTGTCGTTCTGCCATGCAGCAATGTGCATGCTAAAATCACTGTGCTATTCTACACATGCTCCAATGTGCATGCTGAAATCACTGTGCTATTCTACACATGCACCAATGTGCACGCTGAAATCACTGTGCTGTTCTGCACATACACCAATATGCATGCTGAAATCACTGTGCTATTCTACACATGCACCAATGTGTGCACTGAAATCACAGTGCTACTCTACACAAGCAACAATGTGCATGCAGAAATCACTTTGCTATTCTACACATGAACCAATGTGCATGCTGAAATCACTGTGCTATTCTGCACATGCACCAATGTGCACGATGAAATCACTGTGTTGTTCTGCACATGCAGCAATGTGCATGCTGAAATCACTGTGCTGTTCTGCACATTTGCCAATGTGCACGCTGAAATCACTGTGCTATTCTATGCATGCACCAATGTGCACGCTGAAATCACTGTGCCGTTCTGCACCTGCACCAATGTGTACGATGAAATCATGTGCTATTCTGCACAAGCACCAATGTGCACGCTGAAATCACTGTGTTGTTCTGTGCATGCACCAATGTGCATGCTGAAATCACTTTGCTATTCTGCACATGCACCATAGTGCACGCTGAAATCATTGTGCTATTCTGCACATGCATGAATGTGCATGCTGAAATCACTGTGTCACTCTGCACATGCACCAATGTGCATGATAAAATCACTGCCCTTCCACACATGCACCAATGTGCATGATGAAATCACTGTGCTATTCTACACATGCACCAATGTGCACGCTGAAATCACTGTGCGCTTCCGCACCTGCACCAATGTGTACGATGAAATCATGTGCTATTCTGCACATGCACCAATGTGCACGCTAAAATCACTGTGTCGTTCTGTGCATGCACCAATGTGCATGCTGAAATCACTTTGCTATTCTGCACATGCACCATAGTGCACGCTGAAATCATTGTGCTATTCTGCACATGCACGAATGTGCACGCTGAAATCACTGTGTCACTCTGCACATGCACCAATGTGCATGATAAAATCACTGCCCTTCCACACATGCACCAATGTGCATGATGAAATCACTGTGCTATTCTACACATGCACCAATGTGCACGCTGAAATCACTGTGCCCTTCCGCACCTGCACCAATGTGTACGATGAAATCATGTACTATTCTGCACATGCACCAATGTGCACGCTGAAATCTCTGTGTCACTCTGCACATGCACCAATGTGCATGCTAAAATCACTGTGCCCTTCAACACATGCACCAATGTGCATGATGAAATCACTGTGCTATTCTACACATCCACCAATGTGAATGCTGAAATCATTGAGCTGCTCTGCACCTGCACCAATGTGCACAATGAAATCACAGTGCTATTCTGCACTTGCACCAATGTGTATGCTGAAGTCACTGTGTCATTCTGTGCATGTGCCAATTTTCACACTGAAGTCACTGTGTCATTCTGCACATGCACAAATGTGCACGCCGAAATCACTGTGTCGTTCTGTGCATGCACCAATGTGCACGCTGAAATCACTTTGCTTTTCTGCACATGCACAAATGTGCACGCTGAAATCACTGTGTCGTTTTGCGCATGTGTCAATGTACATGCTGAAATCACTGTGCTATTCTGCACACGCACCAATGTGCACGCTGATATCACTGTACCGCTCTGTGCATGTGCCAATGTGCACGCAGAAATCACTGTGGTATTCTACACATGCACCAATGAGAACGCTAAAATCATTGTGCTGCTCTGCACATGCACCAATGTGCATGCTGTAGTCACTGTGTCATTCTGTGCATGTGCCAATTTGCACGCTGAAGTCACTGTGTCATTCTACACATGCACCAATGTGCACACTGAAGTACTGTGTCGTTCTGTGCATGCACCAATGTGCACGCTGAAATCACTGTGCTATTCTGCCCTGCACCAATGTGCATGCTGAAGTCACTGTGTAATTCTGCATTGCACCAATGTGCATGCGGAAATCACTGTGTCGTTCTGTGCATGCGCCAATGTGCATGCTGAAATCATTGTGCTATTCTGCACATGCACGAATGTGCACAATGAAATCACTGTGTCACTCTGCACATGCACCAATATGCATGCTAAAATCACTATGCCCTTCCACACATGCACCAATGTGCATGATGAAATCACTGTGCTATTCTACACATGCACCAATGTGAACGCTGAAATCATTGAGCTGCTCTGCACATGCACCAATGTGCACAATGAAATCACTGTGCTATTCTGCACTTGCACCAATGTGCATGCTGAAGTCACTGTGTCATTCTGTGCATGTGCCAATTTTCACGCTGAAGTCACTGTGTCATTCTGCACATGCACCAATGTGCACGCTGAAATCACTTTGCTATTCTGCACATGCACAAATGTGCATGCTGAAATCACTGTGCTATTCTGCACATGCATGAATTGCATGCTGAAATCAATGTAGCTTTCTGCACATGCATCAATGTGGATGCTGAAATCGGTGTGTCGTTCTGCACATGCAGCAATGTGCATGCTGAAATCACTGTGCTGTTCTGCACATTCGCCAATGTGCATGCTGAAATCACTGTGCTATTCTATGCATGCACCAATGTGCACGCTGAAATCACAGTGCTACTCTACACAAGCAACAATGTGCATGCTGAAATCATGTGCTATTCTGCACATGAACCTATGTGCGAGCTGAAATCACTGTGCGGTTCAGTGCATGTGTCAATGTGCATGCTGAAATCACTGTGTCATTCTGCACACAGAACGATGTGCATGCTGAAATCACTGTGCCATTCTACACATGCATGAATGTGCATCCTAAAATCACTGTGCTATTCTGCACATGCACCAATGTGCACGCTGAAATCACTGTGTCGTTCTGCACATGAACCAATGTGCACGATGAAATCAGTGTGTCCTTCTGTGCATGCACCATTGCGCACGCTGAAATCACTGTGCTATTCTGCACATGCACCAATATACATGCTGAAATCACTGTGTTGTTCTGTGCATGTGTCAATGTCTAAGCTTAAATCACTGCATCATTCTGTGCATGTATCAATGTGCATGCAGAAATCACTGTGCGATTCTGCACATGTACCCAATGTGCACACTGAAATCATGGTGCTATTCTGTGCATGCACCAATGTGCATGCTGAAATCACTGTGGTATTCTGCACATGCACCAGTGTGCGCAATGAAATCACCGGGTCATTCTGCACATGAACCAATATGCACGCTGAAATCACTGCACTCTTCCACATATGCACCAATGTGCACACTGAAATCACTGTGTCGTTCTACATATGCACCAATGTACACACTGAAATCACTGTGTCGTCCTGTGCATGTGTCAATGTGCATGCTGAAGTCACTGTGCTATTATACACCTGCACCAATGTGCACGCTTAAATCCCTGTGCTGTTATGCACATGCACCAATGTGCACACTGAAGTCACTGTGTCGTTCTACATATGCACCAATGTACACACTGAAATCACTGTGTCGTCCTGTGCATGTGTCAATGTGCATGCTGAAGTCACTGTGCTATTATACACCTGCACCAATGTGCACGCTTAAATCCCTGTGCTGTTATGCACATGCACCAATGTGCACACTGAAGTCACTGTGCTATTCTACACATGCACCACTGTGTGTGCTGAAATCACTGTGCTATTCTACATATGCACCAATGTGCACGCTGAAATCACTGTGCTATTCTGCATTGCACCAATGTGCACGCTGAAATCGTTGTGCTATTTTTCACATGCACCAATGTGCACAATGAAATCACTGTGTCATTCTGCACATGCACGAATGTACACGCCAAAATCACTGTACTGTTCTGCACATGCGCCAATGTGCATGCTGAAATCATTGTGCTATTTTGCACATGCACCAATGTGCACGATGAAATCACTGTGTCGTTCTGCACATGCACCAATGTGCATGCTGCAATCACTGTGCTATTCTACACATGCACCAATGTGCACGCTGGAATCACTGTGCAGTTCTGCACTTCCACCAATGTGCACGCTGAAATCACTATGTCGTTTTGCACATGCAACAATGTGCACACTGAACTCATTCTGTCATTCAGTGCATGTATCAATGTGCATGCTGCAATCACTGCACTATTCTGCACATGCACCAATGTGCATGCTGAAATCACTGTGTCGTTCTGCACTTGCACCAATATGCACACTGAAATCACTGTGTCGTTCAGAGCATGTATCAATGTGCACGCTGAAATCAGTGTGTCATTCTACACATGCACCAATGTGCATGCTGAAATAACTGTGACGTTCTGAACATGGAACAATGTGCATGCTGAAATCACTGTGCCATTCTACACATGCACCAATGTGCATACTGAAATCACTGTGCTATTCTACACATGCACCAATGTGTGCGCTGAAATCACAGTGCTACTCTACACAAGCAACAATGTGCATGCTGAAATCATGTGCTATTCTGCACATGAACCAATGTGCGAGCTGAAATCACTGTGTCATTCTGCACACAGAACTATGTGCATGCTGAAATCACTGTGCCATTCTACACATGCACCAATGTGCATACTGATATCACTGTGCTATTCTACACATGCACCAATGTGTGCGCTGAAATCACAGTGCTACTCTACACAAGCAACAATGTGCATGCTGAAATCATGTGCTATTCTGCACATGAACCTATGTGCGAGCTGAAATCACTGTGCGGTTCAGTGCATGTGTCAATGTGCATGCTGAAATCACTGTGTCATTCTGCACACAGAACGATGTGCATGCTGAAATCACTGTGCCATTCTACACATGCATGAATGTGCATCCTAAAATCACTGTGCTATTCTGCACATGCACCAATGTGCACGCTGAAATCACTGTGTCGTTCTGCACATGAACCAATGTGCACGATGAAATCAGTGTGTCCTTCTGTGCATGCACCATTGCGCACGCTGAAATCACTGTGCTATTCTGCACATGCACCAATATACATGCTGAAATCACTGTGTTGTTCTGTGCATGTGTCAATGTCTAAGCTTAAATCACTGCATCATTCTGTGCATGTATCAATGTGCATGCAGAAATCACTGTGCGATTCTGCACATGTACCCAATGTGCACACTGAAATCATGGTGCTATTCTGTGCATGCACCAATGTGCATGCTGAAATCACTGTGGTATTCTGCACATGCACCAGTGTGCGCAATGAAATCACCGGGTCATTCTGCACATGAACCAATATGCACGCTGAAATCACTGCACTCTTCCACATATGCACCAATGTGCACACTGAAATCACTGTGTCGTTCTACATATGCACCAATGTACACACTGAAATCACTGTGTCGTCCTGTGCATGTGTCAATGTGCATGCTGAAGTCACTGTGCTATTATACACCTGCACCAATGTGCACGCTTAAATCCCTGTGCTGTTATGCACATGCACCAATGTGCACACTGAAGTCACTGTGTCGTTCTACATATGCACCAATGTACACACTGAAATCACTGTGTCGTCCTGTGCATGTGTCAATGTGCATGCTGAAGTCACTGTGCTATTATACACCTGCACCAATGTGCACGCTTAAATCCCTGTGCTGTTATGCACATGCACCAATGTGCACACTGAAGTCACTGTGCTATTCTACACATGCACCAATGTGTGCGCTGAAATCACTGTGCTATTCTACATATGCACCAATGTGCATGCTTAAATCACTGTGCTATTCTGCATTGCACCAATGTGCATGCTGAAATCACTGTGCTATTTTTCACATGCACCAATATGCACAATGAAATCACTGTGTCATTCTGCACATGCATGAATTTACACGCCGAAATCACTGTGCAATTCTGCACATGCACCAATGTGCACACTGAAATCATTGTGCTGCTCTGCACATGCACCAATGCGCATGCTCAAATCACTTTGCTATTCTGCACATGCAACAACGTGCATGCTGAAATCACTGTGCTATTCTGCACATGCACAAATTGCACGCTGAAATCAATGTAGAATTCTGCACATGCACCAATGTGCATGCTGAAATCGGTGTGCTATTTTGCACATGCACTAATGTGCACGATGGAATCACTGTTGTTCTGCACATGCACCAATATGCACGCTGAAATCACTGTGCTATTCTATGCATGCACCAATGTGCACGCTGAAATCACTGTGCCGTTCCGCACCTGCACCAATGTGTACGATGAAATCACTGTGTCGTTCTGTGCATGCACCAATGTGCACGCTGAAATCACTTTGCTATTCTGCACATGCACCAATGTGCATGCTGAAATCACTGTGCTTTTCTGCACATGCACCAATGTGCACGCTGAAGCCACTGTGCTATTCTACACATGCAACAATGTGCATGCTGAAATGATGTGCTATTCTGCACTTGCACCAATGTGCAAGCTCAAATCACTGTGCCGTTCTGTGCATGTGTCCATGTGCACGCTGAAATCACTGTGGTATTCTACACATGCACCAATGTGCACACAGAAATCACTGTGCTATTCTGCACATGCACCTAAATGTAAACTGAAATCAATGTGTCATTCTGTGCATGCACCAATTTGCATACTGAAATCACTATGCTCTTCTGCACATGCACAAGTGTGTGCACGCTGAAATCACTGTGCTGTTCTGCACATGCACCAATGTACACGCTGAAGTCACTGTGCTATTCTACACATGCACCAATGTGTGCACTGAAATCACAGTGCTACTCTACACAAGCAACAATGTGCATGCAGAAATCACTTTGCTATTCTACACATGAACCAATGTGCATGCTGAAATCACTGTGCTATTCTGCACATGCACCAATGTGCACGATGAAATCACTGTGTTGTTCTGCACATGCAGCAATGTGCATGCTGAAGTCACTGTGTCATTCTGTGCATGTGCCAATTTTCACACTGAAGTCACTGTGTCATTCTGCACATGCACCAATGTGCACGCTGAAATCACTGTGTCGTTCTGTGCATGCACCAATGTGCATGCTCAAATCACGTTGCTATTCTGCACATGCACCAATGTGCATGCTGAAACCACTGTGCTATTCTACACATGCACGAATTGCATGCTGAAATCAATGTAGCATTCTGCACATGCACCAATGTGCATGCTGAAATCGGTGTGCTATTTTGCACATGTACTAATATGCATGCTGAAATCACTGTGTCGTTCTGCCATGCAGCAATGTGCATGCTAAAATCACTGTGCTATTCTACACATGCTCCAATGTGCATGCTGAAATCACTGTGCTATTCTACACATGCACCAATGTGCACGCTGAAATCACTGTGCTGTTCTGCACATACACCAATATGCATGCTGAAATCACTGTGCTATTCTACACATGCACCAATGTGTGCACTGAAATCACAGTGCTACTCTACACAAGCAACAATGTGCATGCAGAAATCACTTTGCTATTCTACACATGAACCAATGTGCATGCTGAAATCACTGTGCTATTCTGCACATGCACCAATGTGCACGATGAAATCACTGTGTTGTTCTGCACATGCAGCAATGTGCATGCTGAAATCACTGTGCTGTTCTGCACATTTGCCAATGTGCACGCTGAAATCACTGTGCTATTCTATGCATGCACCAATGTGCACGCTGAAATCACTGTGCCGTTCTGCACCTGCACCAATGTGTACGATGAAATCATGTGCTATTCTGCACAAGCACCAATGTGCACGCTGAAATCACTGTGTTGTTCTGTGCATGCACCAATGTGCATGCTGAAATCACTTTGCTATTCTGCACATGCACCATAGTGCACGCTGAAATCATTGTGCTATTCTGCACATGCATGAATGTGCATGCTGAAATCACTGTGTCACTCTGCACATGCACCAATGTGCATGATAAAATCACTGCCCTTCCACACATGCACCAATGTGCATGATGAAATCACTGTGCTATTCTACACATGCACCAATGTGCACGCTGAAATCACTGTGCGCTTCCGCACCTGCACCAATGTGTACGATGAAATCATGTGCTATTCTGCACATGCACCAATGTGCACGCTAAAATCACTGTGTCGTTCTGTGCATGCACCAATGTGCATGCTGAAATCACTTTGCTATTCTGCACATGCACCATAGTGCACGCTGAAATCATTGTGCTATTCTGCACATGCACGAATGTGCACGCTGAAATCACTGTGTCACTCTGCACATGCACCAATGTGCATGATAAAATCACTGCCCTTCCACACATGCACCAATGTGCATGATGAAATCACTGTGCTATTCTACACATGCACCAATGTGCACGCTGAAATCACTGTGCCCTTCCGCACCTGCACCAATGTGTACGATGAAATCATGTACTATTCTGCACATGCACCAATGTGCACGCTGAAATCTCTGTGTCACTCTGCACATGCACCAATGTGCATGCTAAAATCACTGTGCCCTTCAACACATGCACCAATGTGCATGATGAAATCACTGTGCTATTCTACACATCCACCAATGTGAATGCTGAAATCATTGAGCTGCTCTGCACCTGCACCAATGTGCACAATGAAATCACAGTGCTATTCTGCACTTGCACCAATGTGTATGCTGAAGTCACTGTGTCATTCTGTGCATGTGCCAATTTTCACACTGAAGTCACTGTGTCATTCTGCACATGCACAAATGTGCACGCCGAAATCACTGTGTCGTTCTGTGCATGCACCAATGTGCACGCTGAAATCACTTTGCTTTTCTGCACATGCACAAATGTGCACGCTGAAATCACTGTGTCGTTTTGCGCATGTGTCAATGTACATGCTGAAATCACTGTGCTATTCTGCACACGCACCAATGTGCACGCTGATATCACTGTACCGCTCTGTGCATGTGCCAATGTGCACGCAGAAATCACTGTGGTATTCTACACATGCACCAATGAGAACGCTAAAATCATTGTGCTGCTCTGCACATGCACCAATGTGCATGCTGTAGTCACTGTGTCATTCTGTGCATGTGCCAATTTGCACGCTGAAGTCACTGTGTCATTCTACACATGCACCAATGTGCACACTGAAGTACTGTGTCGTTCTGTGCATGCACCAATGTGCACGCTGAAATCACTGTGCTATTCTGCCCTGCACCAATGTGCATGCTGAAGTCACTGTGTAATTCTGCATTGCACCAATGTGCATGCGGAAATCACTGTGTCGTTCTGTGCATGCGCCAATGTGCACGCTGAAATCATTGTGCTATTCTGCACATGCACGAATGTGCACAATGAAATCACTGTGTCACTCTGCACATGCACCAATATGCATGCTAAAATCACTATGCCCTTCCACACATGCACCAATGTGCATGATGAAATCACTGTGCTATTCTACACATGCACCAATGTGAACGCTGAAATCATTGAGCTGCTCTGCACATGCACCAATGTGCACAATGAAATCACTGTGCTATTCTGCACTTGCACCAATGTGCATGCTGAAGTCACTGTGTCATTCTGTGCATGTGCCAATTTTCACGCTGAAGTCACTGTGTCATTCTGCACATGCACCAATGTGCACGCTGAAATCACTTTGCTATTCTGCACATGCACAAATGTGCATGCTGAAATCACTGTGCTATTCTGCACATGCATGAATTGCATGCTGAAATCAATGTAGCTTTCTGCACATGCATCAATGTGGATGCTGAAATCGGTGTGTCGTTCTGCACATGCAGCAATGTGCATGCTGAAATCACTGTGCTGTTCTGCACATTCGCCAATGTGCATGCTGAAATCACTGTGCTATTCTATGCATGCACCAATGTGCACGCTGAAATCACTGTGCCGTTCCGCACCTGCACCAATGTGTACGATGAAATCATGTGCTATTCTGCACATGCACCAATGTGCACACTGAAATCACTGTGTCGTTCTGTGCATGCACCAATGTGCACAGTGAAATCACTTTGGTATTCTGCACATGCACCATTGTGCACGCTGAAATCATTGTGCTATTCTGCACATGCACGAATGTGCACGCTGAAATCACTGTGTCACTCTGCACATGCACCAATATGCATGCTAAAATCACTGTGCCCTTCCACACATGCACCAATGTGCATGGTGAAATCACTGTGCTATTCTACACGTGCACCAACTGCACACTGAAATCACTGTGCCGTTCTGCACCTGCACCAATGTGTATGATGAAATCATGTGCTATTCTGCACAAGCACCAATGTGCACGCTGAAATCACTGTGTAATTCTGTGCATGCACCAATGTGCACGCTGAAATCACTTTGGTATTCTGCACATGCACCATTGTGCACGCTGAAATCATTGTGCTATTCTGCACATGCATGAATGTGCACGCTGAAATCACTGTGTCACTCTGCACATGCACCAATATGCATGCTAATATCACTGTGCCCTTCCACACATGCACCAATGTGCATGATGAAATCACTGTGCTATTCTACACGTGCACCAACTGCACGCTGAAATCACTGTGCCGTTCTGCACCTGCACCAATGTGAATGATGAAATCATGTGCTATTCTGCACATGCACGAATGTGCACGCTGAAATCACTGTGTCACTCTGCACATGCACCAATATGCATGCTAAAATCACTGTGCCCTTCCACACATGCACCAATGTGCATGGTGAAATCACTGTGCTATTCTACACGTGCACCAACTGCACACTGAAATCACTGTGCCGTTCTGCACCTGCACCAATGTGTATGATGAAATCATGTGCTATTCTGCACAAGCACCAATGTGCACGCTGAAATCACTGTGTAATTCTGTGCATGCACCAATGTGCACGCTGAAATCACTTTGGTATTCTGCACATGCACCATTGTGCACGCTGAAATCATTGTGCTATTCTGCACATGCACGAATGTGCACGCTGAAATCACTGTGTCACTCTGCACATGCACCAATATGCATGCTAAAATCACTGTGCCCTTCCACACATGCACCAATGTGCATGCTGAAATCACTGTGTCGTTCTGTGCATGCACCAATGTGAACGCTGAAATCACTTTGCTATTCTGCACATGCACCATTGTGCACGCTGAAATCATTGTGCTATTCTGCACATGCACGAATGTGCACGCTGAAATCACTGTGTCACTCTGCACATGCACCAATATGCATGCTAAAATCACTGTGCCCTTCCACACATGCACCAATGTGCATGCTGAAATCACTGTGTCGTTCTGTGCATGCACCAATGTGAACGCTGAAATCACTTTGCTATTCTGCACATGCACCATTGTGCACGCTGAAATCATTGTGCTATTCTGCACATGCACGAATGTGCACGCTGAAATCACTGTGTCACTCTGCACATGCACCAATATGCATGCTAAAATCACTGTGCCCTTCCACACATGCACCAATGTGCATGATGAAATCACTGTGCTATTCTACACGTGCACCAACTGCACGCTGAAATCACTGTGCCGTTCCGCACCTGCACCAATGTGCACGATGAAATCATGTGCTATTCTGCACATGCACCAATGTGCATGCTGAAATCACTGTGTCATTCTGTGCATGCACCAATGTGCAGGCTGAAATCACTGTGCTATTCTTCACTTGCACCAATGTGCATGCTGAAATCACTGTGTCATTCTGTGCATGTGCCAATTTGCATGCTGAAATCACTGTGTCATTCTCCACATGCACCAATGTGCACACTGAAATCACTATGTTGTTCTGTGCATGCGCGAATGTGAATGCTGAAATTATTGTGCTATTCTGCACATGCACGTTTGTGCATGCTGAAATCACTGTGTTACTCTGCACATGCACCAATGTGCATGCTAAAATCACTGTGCCCTTCCACACATGCACCAATGTGCATGATGAAATCACTGTGCTATTCTACACATGCACCAGTGTGAACGCTGAAATCATTGAGCTGCTCTGCACGTGCACCTTTATGCACAATGAAATCACTGTGCTATTCTGCACTTGCACCAATGTGCAATCACTGTGTCGTCGTGTGCATGTGACATTGTGCATGCTGAAGTCACTGTGCTATTATATACCTGCACCAATGTGCATGCTGAAATCCCTGTGCTATTCTACACATGTACCAATGTGTGCATGCTGAAATCACTGTGCTTTTCTACACATGCACCAATGTGAACGCTGAAATCACTGTGCTATTCTGCATTGCACCAATGTGCATGCGGAAATCACTGTGCTATTTTTCACATGCACCAATGTGCACAATGAAATCACTGTGTCATTCTGTATATGCATGAATGTACACGCCAAAATCACTGTACATTTCTGCACATGCGTCCAATGTGCACAGTGAAATTATTGTGCTGCTCTGCACATGCACCAATGTGCACGCTCAAATCACTTTTCTATTCTGCACATGCACCAAAGTGCATGCTGAAATCACTGTGCTATTCTACACATGCACCAATGTGAACGCTGAAATCATTGAGCTGCTCTGCACATGCACCAATGTGCACAATGAAATCACTGTGCTATTCTGCACTTGCACCAATGTGCATGCTGAAGTCACTGTGTCATTCTGTGCATGTGCCAATTTTCACGCTGAAGTCACTGTGTCATTCTGCACATGCACCAATGTGCACGCTGAAATCACTTTGCTATTCTGCACATGCACAAATGTGCATGCTGAAATCACTGTGCTATTCTGCACATGCATGAATTGCATGCTGAAATCAATGTAGCTTTCTGCACATGCACCAATGTGGATGCTGAAATCGGTGTGTCGTTCTGCACATGCAGCAATGTGCATGCTGAAATCACTGTGCTGTTCTGCACATTCGCCAATGTGCATGCTGAAATCACTGTGCTATTCTATGCATGCACCAATGTGCACGCTGAAATCACTGTGCCGTTCCGCACCTGCACCAATGTGTATGATGAAATCATGTGCTATTCTGCACATGCACCAATGTGCACACTGAAATCACTGTGTCGTTCTGTGCATGCACCAATGTGCACACTGAAATCACTTTGGTATTCTGCACATGCACCATTGTGCACGCTGAAATCATTGTGCTATTCTGCACATGCACGAATGTGCACGCTGAAATCACTGTGTCACTCTGCACATGCACCAATATGCATGCTAAAATCACTGTGCCCTTCCACACATGCACCAATGTGCATGGTGATATCACTGTGCTATTCTACACGTGCACCAACTGCACACTGAAATCACTGTGCCGTTCTGCACCTGCACCAATGTGTATGATGAAATCATGTGCTATTCTGCACAAGCACCAATGTGCACGCTGAAATCACTGTGTAATTCTGTGCATGCACCAATGTGCACGCTGAAATCACTTTGGTATTCTGCACATGCACCATTGTGCACGCTGAAATCATTGTGCTATTCTGCACATGCATGAATGTGCACGCTGAAATCACTGTGTCACTCTGCACATGCACCAATATGCATGCTAATATCACTGTGCCCTTCGACACATGCACCAATGTGCATGATGAAATCACTGTGCTATTCTACACGTGCACCAACTGCACGCTGAAATCACTGTGCCGTTCTGCACCTGCACCAATGTGTATGATGAAATCATGTGCTATTCTGCACATGCACCAATGTGCACGCTGAAATCGGTGTGTCGTTCTGTGCATGCACCAATGTGCACGCTGAAATCACTTTGCTATTCTGCACATGCACCATTGTGCACGCTGAAATCATTGTGCTATTCTGCACATGCACGAATGTGCACGCTGAAATCACTGTGTCACTCTGCACATGCACCAATATGCATGCTAAAATCACTGTGCCCTTCCACACATGCACCAATGTGCATGCTGAAATCACTGTGTCGTTCTGTGCATGCACCAATGTGCACGCTGAAATCACTTTGCTATTCTGCACATGCACCATTGTGCACGCTGAAATCATTGTGCTATTCTGCACATGCACGAATGTGCACGCTGAAATCACTGTGTCACTCTGCACATGCACCAATATGCATGCTAAACTCACTGTGCCCTTCCACACATGCACCAATGTGCATGATGAAATCACTGTGCTATTCTACACGTGCACCAACTGCACGCTGAAATCACTGTGCCGTTCCGCACCTGCACCAATGTGCACGATGAAATCATGTGCTATTCTGCACATGCACCAATGTGCATGCTGAAATCACTGTGTCATTCTGTGCATGCACCAATGTGCAGGCTGAAATCACTGTGCTATTCTTCACTTGCACCAATGTGCATGCTGAAATCACTGTGTCATTCTGTGCATGTGCCAATTTGCATGCTGAAATCACTGTGTCATTCTCCACATGCACCAATGTGCACACTGAAATCACTATGTTGTTCTGTGCATGCGCGAATGTGAATGCTGAAATTATTGTGCTATTCTGCACATGCACGTTTGTGCATGCTGAAATCACTGTGTTACTCTGCACATGCACCAATGTGCATGCTAAAATCACTGTGCCCTTCCACACATGCACCAATGTGCATGATGAAATCACTGTGCTATTCTACACATGCACCAGTGTGAACGCTGAAATCATTGAGCTGCTCTGCACGTGCACCTTTATGCACAATGAAATCACTGTGCTATTCTGCACTTGCACCAATGTGCAATCACTGTGTCGTCGTGTGCATGTGTCATTGTGCATGCTGAAGTCACTGTGCTATTATATACCTGCACCAATGTGCACACTGAAATCCCTGTGCTATTCTACACATGTACCAATGTGTGCATGCTGAAATCACTGTGCTTTTCTACACATGCACCAATGTGAACGCTGAAATCACTGTGCTATTCTGCATTGCACCAATGTGCATGCGGAAATCACTGTGCTATTTTTCACATGCACCAATGTGCACAATGAAATCACTGTGTCATTCTGTATATGCATGAATGTACACGCCAAAATCACTGTACATTTCTGCACATGCGTCCAATGTGCACAGTGAAATTATTGTGCTGCTCTGCACATGCACCAATGTGCACGCTCAAATCACTTTTCTATTCTGCACATGCACCAAAGTGCATGCTGAAATCACTGTGCTATTCTGCACATGCACGAATTGCATGCTGAAATCAATGTAGCATTCTGCACATGCACCAATGTGCATGCTGAAATCGGTGTGCTATTTTGCACATGCACCAATGTGCACATGAAATCACTGTGTCGTTCTGCTCATGCAGCAATGTGCATGCTGAAATCACTGTGCTGTTCTGTACATTTGCCAATGTGCATGCTGAAATCATTGTACTATTCTATGCATGCACCAATGTGCACGCTGAAATCACCGTGCCGTTCCGCACCTGCACCAATGTGTACGATGAAATCATGTGCTATTCTGCACATGCACCAATGTGCACGCTGAAATCACTGCGTCGTTCCGTGCATGCACCAATGTGCACGCTGAAATCACTTTGGTATTCTGCACATGCACGAATGTGCACGCTGAAATCACTGGGTCACTCTGCACATGCACCAATGTGCATGCTAAAATCACTGTGCCCTTCCACACATGCACCAATGTGCATGATGAAATCACTGTGCGATTCTACACATGCACCAATGTGAGTACTGAAATCATTGAGCTGCTCTGCACATGCACCAATGTACACAATGACATCACTGTGCTATTCTGCACTTGCACCAATGTGCATGCTGAAGTCACTGTGTCATTCTGTGCATGTGCCAATTTTCACACTGAAGTCACTGTGTCATTCTGCACATGCACCAATGTGCACGCTGAAATCACTGTGTCGTTCTGTGCATGCACCAATGTGCATGCTCAAATCACGTTGCTATTCTGCACATGCACCAATGTGCATGCTGAAACCACTGTGCTATTCTGCACATGCACGAATTGCATGCTGAAATCAATGTAGCATTCTGCACATGCACCAATGTGCATGCTGAAATCGGTGTGCTATTTTGCACATGTACCAATATGCATGCTGAAATCACTGTGTCGTTCTGCCATGCAGCAATGTGCATGCTGAAATCACTGTGCTATTCTACACATGCTCCAATGTGCATGCTGAAATCACTGTGCTATTCTACACATGCACCAATGTGCACGCTGAAATCACTGTGCTGTTCTGCACATACACCAATATGCATGCTGAAATCACTGTGCTATTCTACACATGATCCAATGTGCCTGCTGAAATCGCTGTGCTATTCTACACATGCACCAATGTGCACACTGAAATCATTGTGCTATTCTGCACATGCACGAATGTGCACGCTGAAATCACTGTGTCACTCTGCACATGCACCAATGTGCATGCTAAAATCACTGTGCCCTTCCACACATGCACCAATGTGCACACTGAAATAATTGTGCTATTCTGGACATGCACGAATGCGCACGCTGAAATCACTGTGTCACTCTGCACATGCACCAATGTGCATGCTAAAATCACTGTGCCCTTCCACACATGCACCAATGTGCATGATGAAATCACTGTGCTATTCTACACATGCACCAATGTGAATGCTGAAATCAATTAGCTGCTCTGCACATGCACCAATGTACACAATGAAATCACTGTGCTATTCTGCACTTGCACCAATGTGCATGCTGAAGTCACTGTGTCATTCTGTGCATGTGCCAATTTTCACGCTGAAGTCACTGTGTCACTCTGCACATGCACCATTGTGCACGCTGAAATCATTGTGCTATTCTGCACATGCATGAATGTGCACGCTGAAATCACTGTGTCACTCTGCACATGCACCAATATGCATGCTAATATCACTGTGCCCTTCGACACATGCACCAATGTGCATGATGAAATCACTGTGCTATTCTACACGTGCACCAACTGCACGCTGAAATCACTGTGCCGTTCTGCACCTGCACCAATGTGTATGATGAAATCATGTGCTATTCTGCACATGCACCAATGTGCACGCTGAAATCGGTGTGTCGTTCTGTGCATGCACCAATGTGCACGCTGAAATCACTTTGCTATTCTGCACATGCACCATTGTGCACGCTGAAATCATTGTGCTATTCTGCACATGCACGAATGTGCACGCTGAAATCACTGTGTCACTCTGCACATGCACCAATATGCATGCTAAAATCACTGTGCCCTTCCACACATGCACCAATGTGCATGCTGAAATCACTGTGTCGTTCTGTGCATGCACCAATGTGCACGCTGAAATCACTTTGCTATTCTGCACATGCACCATTGTGCACGCTGAAATCATTGTGCTATTCTGCACATGCACGAATGTGCACGCTGAAATCACTGTGTCACTCTGCACATGCACCAATATGCATGCTAAACTCACTGTGCCCTTCCACACATGCACCAATGTGCATGATGAAATCACTGTGCTATTCTACACGTGCACCAACTGCACGCTGAAATCACTGTGCCGTTCCGCACCTGCACCAATGTGCACGATGAAATCATGTGCTATTCTGCACATGCACCAATGTGCATGCTGAAATCACTGTGTCATTCTGTGCATGCACCAATGTGCAGGCTGAAATCACTGTGCTATTCTTCACTTGCACCAATGTGCATGCTGAAATCACTGTGTCATTCTGTGCATGTGCCAATTTGCATGCTGAAATCACTGTGTCATTCTCCACATGCACCAATGTGCACACTGAAATCACTATGTTGTTCTGTGCATGCGCGAATGTGAATGCTGAAATTATTGTGCTATTCTGCACATGCACGTTTGTGCATGCTGAAATCACTGTGTTACTCTGCACATGCACCAATGTGCATGCTAAAATCACTGTGCCCTTCCACACATGCACCAATGTGCATGATGAAATCACTGTGCTATTCTACACATGCACCAGTGTGAACGCTGAAATCATTGAGCTGCTCTGCACGTGCACCTTTATGCACAATGAAATCACTGTGCTATTCTGCACTTGCACCAATGTGCAATCACTGTGTCGTCGTGTGCATGTGTCATTGTGCATGCTGAAGTCACTGTGCTATTATATACCTGCACCAATGTGCACACTGAAATCCCTGTGCTATTCTACACATGTACCAATGTGTGCATGCTGAAATCACTGTGCTTTTCTACACATGCACCAATGTGAACGCTGAAATCACTGTGCTATTCTGCATTGCACCAATGTGCATGCGGAAATCACTGTGCCATTTTTCACATGCACCAATGTGCACAATGAAATCACTGTGTCATTCTGTATATGCATGAATGTACACGCCAAAATCACTGTACATTTCTGCACATGCGTCCAATGTGCACAGTGAAATTATTGTGCTGCTCTGCACATGCACCAATGTGCACGCTCAAATCACTTTTCTATTCTGCACATGCACCAAAGTGCATGCTGAAATCACTGTGCTATTCTGCACATGCACGAATTGCATGCTGAAATCAATGTAGCATTCTGCACATGCACCAATGTGCATGCTGAAATCGGTGTGCTATTTTGCACATGCACCAATGTGCACATGAAATCACTGTGTCGTTCTGCTCATGCAGCAATGTGCATGCTGAAATCACTGTGCTGTTCTGTACATTTGCCAATGTGCATGCTGAAATCATTGTACTATTCTATGCATGCACCAATGTGCACGCTGAAATCACCGTGCCGTTCCGCACCTGCACCAATGTGTACGATGAAATCATGTGCTATTCTGCACATGCACCAATGTGCACGCTGAAATCACTGCGTCGTTCTGTGCATGCACCAATGTGCACGCTGAAATCACTTTGGTATTCTGCACATGCACGAATGTGCACGCTGAAATCACTGGGTCACTCTGCACATGCACCAATGTGCATGCTAAAATCACTGTACCCTTCTACACATGCACCAATGTGCATGATGAAATCACTGTGCGATTCTACACATGCACCAATGTGAGTACTGAAATCATTGAGCTGCTCTGCACATGCACCAATGTACACAATGACATCACTGTGCTACTCTGCACTTGCACCAATGTGTATGCTGAAGTCACTGTGTCATTCTGTGCATGTGCCAATTTTCACACTGAAGTCACTGTGTCATTCTGCACATGCACCAATGTGCACGCTGAAATCACTGTGTCGTTCTGTGCATGCACCAATGTGCATGCTCAAATCACGTTGCTATTCTGCACATGCACCAATGTGCATGCTGAAACCACTGTGCTATTCTGCACATGCACGAATTGCATGCTGAAATCAATGTAGCATTCTGCACATGCACCAATGTGCATGCTGAAATCGGTGTGCTATTTTGCACATGTACCAATATGCATGCTGAAATCACTGTGTCGTTCTGCCATGCAGCAATGTGCACACTGAAATCACTGTGTCACTCTGCACATGCACGAATGTGCACGCTGAAATCACTGTGTCACTCTGCACATACACCAATGTGCATGCTAAAATCACTGTGCCCTTCCACACATGCACCAATGTGCACACTGAAATAATTGTGCTATTCTGCACATGCACAAATGCGCACGCTGAAATCACTGTGTCACTCTGCACATGCACCAATGTGCATGCTAAAATCACTGTGCCCTTCCACACATGCACCAATGTGCATGATGAAATCACTGTGCTATTCCACACATGCACCAATGTGAATGCTGAAATCAATTAGCTGCTCTGCACATGCACCAATGTACACAATGAAATCACTGTGCTATTCTGCACTTGCACCAATGTGCATGCTGAAGTCACTGTGTCATTCTGTGCATGTGCCAATTTTCACGCTGAAGTCACTGTGTCACTCTGCACATGCACCAATGTGCATGCTGAAGTCACTGTGTCATTCTGCACATGCACCAATGTGCACGCTGAAATCACTTTGCTATTCTGCACATGCACAAATGTGCATGCTGAAATCACTGTGCTATTCTGCACATGCACGAATTGCATGCTGAAATCAATGTAGCTTTCTGCACATGCATCAATGTGGATGCTGAAATCGGTGTGTCGTTCTGCACATGCAGCAATGTGCATGCTGAAATCACTGTGCTATTCTATGCATGCACCAATGTGCACGCTGAAATCACTGTGCCGTTCCGCACCTGCACCAATGTGTACGATGAAATCATGTGCTATTCTGCACATGCACCAATGTGCACACTGAAATCACTGTGTCGTTCTGTGCATGCACCAATGTGCACACTGAAATCACTTTGGTATTCTGCACATGCACCATTGTGCACGCTGAAATCATTGTGCTATTCTGCACATGCACGAATGTGCACGCTGAAATCACTGTGTCACTCTGCACATGCACCAATATGCATGCTAAAATCACTGTGCCCTTCCACACATGCACCAATGTGCATGGTGAAATCACTGTGCTATTCTACACGTGCACCAACTGCACACTGAAATCACTGTGCCGTTCTGCACCTGCACTAATGTGTATGATGAAATCATGTGCTATTCTGCACAAGCACCAATGTGCACGCTGAAATCACTGTGTAATTCTGTGCATGCACCAATGTGCACGCTGAAATCACTTTGGTATTCTGCACATGCACCATTGTGCACGCTGAAATCATTGTGCTATTCTGCACATGCATGAATGTGCACGCTGAAATCACTGTGTCACTCTGCACATGCACCAATATGCATGCTAATATCACTGTGCCCTTCCACACATGCACCAATGTGCATGATGAAATCACTGTGCTATTCTACACGTGCACCAACTGCACGCTGAAATCACTGTGCCGTTCTGCACCTGCACCAATGTGTATGATGAAATCATGTGCTATTCTGCACATGCACCAATGTGCACGCTGAAATCGGTGTGTCGTTCTGTGCATGCACCAATGTGCACGCTGAAATCACTTTGCTATTCTGCACATGCACCATTGTGCACGCTGAAATCATTGTGCTATTCTGCACATGCACGAATGTGCACGCTGAAATCACTGTGTCACTCTGCACATGCACCAATATGCATGCTAAAATCACTGTGCCCTTCCACACATGCACCAATGTGCATGCTGAAATCACTGTGTCATTCTGTGCATGCACCAATGTGAACGCTGAAATTACTTTGCTATTCTGCACATGCACCATTGTGCACGCTGAAATCATTGTGCTATTCTGCACATGCACGAATGTGCACGCTGAAATCACTGTGTCACTCTGCACATGCACCAATATGCATGCTAAAATCACTGTGCCCTTCCACACATGCACCAATGTGCATGATGAAATCACTGTGCTATTCTACACGTGCACCAACTGCACGCTGAAATCACTGTGCCGTTCCGCACCTGCACCAATGTGCACGATGAAATCATGTGCCATTCTGCACATGCACCAATGTGCATGCTGAAATCACTGTGTCATTCTGTGCATGCACCAATGTGCAGGCTGAAATCACTGTGCTATTCTTCACTTGCACCAATGTGCATGCTGAAATCAATGTGTCATTCTGTGCATGTGCCAATTTGCATGCTGAAATCACTGTGTCATTCTCCACATGCACCAATGTGCACACTGAAATCACTATGTTGTTCTGTGCATGCGCGAATGTGAATGCTGAAATTATTGTGCTATTCTGCACATGCACGTTTGTGCATGCTGAAATCACTGTGTTACTCTGCACATGCACCAATGTGCATGCTAAAATCACTGTGCCCTTCCACACATGCACCAATGTGCATGATGAAATCACTGTGCTATTCTACACATGCACCAGTGTGAACGCTGAAATCATTGAGCTGCTCTGCACGTGCACCTTTATGCACAATGAAATCACTGTGCTATTCTGCACTTGCACCAATGTGCAATCACTGTGTCGTCGTGTGCATGTGTCATTGTGCATGCTGAAGTCACTGTGCTATTATACACCTGCACCAATGTGCATGCTGAAATCCCTGTGCTATTCTACACATGTACCAATGTGTGCATGCTGAAATCACTGTGCTTTTCTACACATGCACCAATGTGAACGCTGAAATCACTGTGCTATTCTGCATTGCACCAATGTGCATGCGGAAATCACTGTGCTATTTTTCACATGCACCAATGTGCACAATGAAATCACTGTGTCATTCTGTATATGCATGAATGTACACGCCAAAATCACTGTACATTTCTGCACATGCGTCCAATGTGCACAGTGAAATTATTGTGCTGCTCTGCACATGCACCAATGTGCACGCTCAAATCACTTTTCTATTCTGCACATGCACCAAAGTGCATGCTGAAATCACTGTGCTATTCTACACATGCACCAATGTGAACGCTGAAATCATTGAGCTGCTCTGCACATGCACCAATGTGCACAATGAAATCACTGTGCTATTCTGCACTTGCACCAATGTGCATGCTGAAGTCACTGTGTCATTCTGTGCATGTGCCAATTTTCACGCTGAAGTCACTGTGTCATTCTGCACATGCACCAATGTGCACGCTGAAATCACTTTGCAATTCTGCACATGCACAAATGTGCATGCTGAAATCACTGTGCTATTCTGCACATGCATGAATTGCATGCTGAAATCAATGTAGCTTTCTGCACATGCACCAATGTGGATGCTGAAATCGGTGTGTCGTTCTGCACATGCAGCAATGTGCATGGTGAAATCACTGTGCTATTCTACACGTGCACCAACTGCACACTGAAATCACTGTGCCGTTCTGCACCTGCACCAATGTGTATGATGAAATCATGTGCTATTCTGCACAAGCACCAATGTGCACGCTGAAATCACTGTGTAATTCTGTGCATGCACCAATGTGCACGCTGAAATCACTTTGGTATTCTGCACATGCACCATTGTGCACGCTGAAATCATTGTGCTATTCTGCACATGCATGAATGTGCACGCTGAAATCACTGTGTCACTCTGCACATGCACCAATATGCATGCTAATATCACTGTGCCCTTCGACACATGCACCAATGTGCATGATGAAATCACTGTGCTATTCTACACGTGCACCAACTGCACGCTGAAATCACTGTGCCGTTCTGCACCTGCACCAATGTGTATGATGAAATCATGTGCTATTCTGCACATGCACCAATGTGCACGCTGAAATCGGTGTGTCGTTCTGTGCATGCACCAATGTGCACGCTGAAATCACTTTGCTATTCTGCACATGCACCATTGTGCACGCTGAAATCATTGTGCTATTCTGCACATGCACGAATGTGCACGCTGAAATCACTGTGTCACTCTGCACATGCACCAATATGCATGCTAAAATCACTGTGCCCTTCCACACATGCACCAATGTGCATGCTGAAATCACTGTGTCGTTCTGTGCATGCACCAATGTGCACGCTGAAATCACTTTGCTATTCTGCACATGCACCATTGTGCACGCTGAAATCATTGTGCTATTCTGCACATGCACGAATGTGCACGCTGAAATCACTGTGTCACTCTGCACATGCACCAATATGCATGCTAAACTCACTGTGCCCTTCCACACATGCACCAATGTGCATGATGAAATCACTGTGCTATTCTACACGTGCACCAACTGCACGCTGAAATCACTGTGCCGTTCCGCACCTGCACCAATGTGCACGATGAAATCATGTGCTATTCTGCACATGCACCAATGTGCATGCTGAAATCACTGTGTCATTCTGTGCATGCACCAATGTGCAGGCTGAAATCACTGTGCTATTCTTCACTTGCACCAATGTGCATGCTGAAATCACTGTGTCATTCTGTGCATGTGCCAATTTGCATGCTGAAATCACTGTGTCATTCTCCACATGCACCAATGTGCACACTGAAATCACTATGTTGTTCTGTGCATGCGCGAATGTGAATGCTGAAATTATTGTGCTATTCTGCACATGCACGTTTGTGCATGCTGAAATCACTGTGTTACTCTGCACATGCACCAATGTGCATGCTAAAATCACTGTGCCCTTCCACACATGCACCAATGTGCATGATGAAATCACTGTGCTATTCTACACATGCACCAGTGTGAACGCTGAAATCATTGAGCTGCTCTGCACGTGCACCTTTATGCACAATGAAATCACTGTGCTATTCTGCACTTGCACCAATGTGCAATCACTGTGTCGTCGTGTGCATGTGTCATTGTGCATGCTGAAGTCACTGTGCTATTATATACCTGCACCAATGTGCACACTGAAATCCCTGTGCTATTCTACACATGTACCAATGTGTGCATGCTGAAATCACTGTGCTTTTCTACACATGCACCAATGTGAACGCTGAAATCACTGTGCTATTCTGCATTGCACCAATGTGCATGCGGAAATCACTGTGCTATTTTTCACATGCACCAATGTGCACAATGAAATCACTGTGTCATTCTGTATATGCATGAATGTACACGCCAAAATCACTGTACATTTCTGCACATGCGTCCAATGTGCACAGTGAAATTATTGTGCTGCTCTGCACATGCACCAATGTGCACGCTCAAATCACTTTTCTATTCTGCACATGCACCAAAGTGCATGCTGAAATCACTGTGCTATTCTGCACATGCACGAATTGCATGCTGAAATCAATGTAGCATTCTGCACATGCACCAATGTGCATGCTGAAATCGGTGTGCTATTTTGCACATGCACCAATGTGCACATGAAATCACTGTGTCGTTCTGCACATGCAGCAATGTGCATGCTGAAATCACTGTGCTGTTCTGTACATTTGCCAGTGTGCATGCTGAAATCATTGTACTATTCTATGCATGCACAAATGTGCACGCTGAAATCACCGTGCTGTTCCGCACCTGCACCAATGTGTACGATGAAATCATGTGCTATTCTGCACATGCACCAATGTGCACGCTGAAATCACTGCGTCGTTCTGTGCATGCACCAATGTGCATGCTGAAATCACTTTGGTATTCTGCACATGCACGAATGTGCACGCTGAAATCACTGGGTCACTCTGCACATGCACCAATGTGCATGCTAAAATCACTGTGCCCTTCCACACATGCACCAATGTGCATGATGAAATCACTGTGCGATTCTACACATGCACCAATGTGAGTACTGAAATCATTGAGCTGCTCTGCACATGCACCAATGTACACAATGACATCACTGTGCTATTCTGCACTTGCACCAATGTGCATGCTGAAGTCACTGTGCCATTCTGTGCATGTGCCAATTTTCACACTGAAGTCACTGTGTCATTCTGCACATGCACCAATGTGCACGCTGAAATCACTGTGTCGTTCTGTGCATGCACCAATGTGCATGCTCAAATCACGTTGCTATTCTGCACATGCACCAATGTGCATGCTGAAACCACTGTGCTATTCTGCACATGCACGAATTGCATGCTGAAATCAATGTAGCATTCTGCACATGCACCAATGTGCATGCTGAAATCGGTGTGCTATTTTGCACATGTACCAATATGCATGCTGAAATCACTGTGTCGTTCTGCCATGCAGCAATGTGCATGCTGAAATCACTGTGCTATTCTACACATGCTCCAATGTGCATGCTGAAATCACTGTGCTATTCTACACATGCACCAATGTGCACGCTGAAATCACTGTGCTGTTCTGCACATACACCAATATGCATGCTGAAATCACTGTGCTATTCTACACATGATCCAATGTGCCTGCTGAAATCGCTGTGCTATTCTACACATGCACCAATGTGCACACTGAAATCATTGTGCTATTCTGCACATGCACGAATGTGCACGCTGAAATCACTGTGTCACTCTGCACATGCACCAATGTGCATGCTAAAATCACTGTGCCCTTCCACACATGCACCAATGTGCACACTGAAATAATTGTGCTATTCTGCACATGCACGAATGCGCACGCTGAAATCACTATGTCACTCTGCACATGCACCAATGTGCATGCTAAAATCACTGTGCCCTTCCACACATGCACCAATGTGCATGATGAAATCACTGTGCTATTCTACACATGCACCAATGTGAATGCTGAAATCAATTAGCTGCTCTGCACATGCACCAATGTACACAATGAAATCACTGTGCTATTCTGCACTTGCACCAATGTGCATGCTGAAGTCACTGTGTCATTCTGTGCATGTGCCAATTTTCACGCTGAAGTCACTGTGTCACTCTGCACATGCACCAATGTGCATGCTGAAATCACTTTGCTATTCTGCACATGCACCAATGTGCATGCTGAAATCACTGTGCTATTCTGCACATGCACGAATTGCATGCTGAAATCAATGTAGCATTCTGCACATGCACCAATGTGGATGCTGAAATCGGTGTGTCGTTCTGCACATGCAGCAATGTGCATGCTGAAATCACTGTGCTGTTCTGCACATTCGCCAATGTGCATGCTGAAATCACTGTGCTATTCTATGCATGCACCAATGTGCACGCTGAAATCACTGTGCCGTTCCGCACCTGCACCAATGTGTATGATGAAATCATGTGCTATTCTGCATATGCACCAATGTGCACACTGAAATCACTGTGTCGTTCTGTGCATGCACCAATGTGCACGCTGAAATCACTTTGGTATTCTGCACATGCACCATTATGCACGCTGAAATCATTGTGCTATTCTGCACATGCACGAATGTGCACGCTGAAATCACTGTGTTACTCTGCACATGCACCTATATTCATGCTAATATCACTGTGCCCTTCCACACATGCACCAATGTGCATGATGAAATCACTGTGCTATTCTACACGTGCACCAACTGCACGCTGAAATCACTGTGCCGTTCTGCACCTGCACCAATGTGTATGATGAAATCATGTGCTATTCTGCACATGCACCAATGTGCACGCTGAAATCACTGTGTAATTCTGTGCATGCACCAATGTGCACACTGAAATCACTTTGCTATTCTGCACATGCACCATTGTGCACGCTGAAATCATTGTGCTATTCTGCACATGCACGAATATGCACGCTGAAATCACTGTGTCACTCTGCACATGACCAATATGCATGCTAAAATCACTGTGCCCTTCCACACATGCACCAATGTGCATGATGAAATCATTGAGCTGCTCTGCAAATGCACCAATGTACACAATGAAATCACTGTGCTATTCTGCACTTGCACCAATGTGCATGCTGAAGTCACTGTGTTATTTTGTGGATGTGCCAATTTTCACACTGAAGTCACTGTGTCATTCTGCACATGCACCAATGTGCACAATGAAATCACTGTGTCGTTCTGTGCATGCACCAATGTGCACGCTGAAATCACTTTGCTATTCTGCACATGCACCAATGTGCACGCTGAAATCACTGTGCCGCTCTGTGCATGTGCCAATGTGCACACTGAAATCACTGTGTCATTCGGCACATGCTCCAAAGTGTACACTGAAATCACTGTGCCGCTCTGTGCATGTGCCAATGTGCACGCTGAAATCACTGTGGTATTCTACACATGCACCAATGTGAACGCTGAAATCATTGTGCTGCTCTGCACATGCACCAATGTGCATGCTGTAGTCACTGTGTCATTCTGTGCATACGCCAATTTGCACGTTGAAGTCACTGTGTCATTCTGCACATGCACCAATGTGCACACTGAAATCACTGTGTCGTTCTGTGCATGCACCAATGTGCACACTGAAATCACTGTGCTATTCTGCACTTGCACCAATGTGCATGCTGTAGTCACTGTGTAATTCTGTGCATGTGCCAATTTGCATGCTGTAATCACTGTGTCATTCTGCACATGCGCCAATGTGCACGCTGAAATCACTGTGTCGTTCTGTGCATGCACCAATGTGCACACTGAAATCATTGTGCTATTCTGCACATGCACGAATGTGCACGCTGAAATCACTGTGTCACTCTGCACATGCACCAATGTGCATGCTAAAATCACTGTGCCCTTCCACACATGCACCAATGTGCATGATGAAATCACTGTGCTATTCTACACATGCACCAATGTGAACGCTGAAATCATTGAGCTGCTCTGCACATGCAACAATGTGCACAATGAAATCACTGTGCTATTCTGCACTTGCCCCAATGTTCATGCTGAAGTCACTGTGTCATTCTGTGCATTTGCCAATTTTCACGCTGAAGTCACTGTGTCATTCTGCACATGCACCAATGTGCACGCTGAAATCACTTTGCAATTCTGCACATGCACAAATGTGCATGCTGAAATCACTGTGCTATTCTGCACATGCATGAATTGCATGCTGAAATCAATGTAGCTTTCTGCACATGCACCAATGTGGATGCTGAAATCGGTGTGTCGTTCTGCACATGCAGCAATGTGCATGCTGAAATCACTGTGCTGTTCTGCACATTCGCCAATGTGCATGCTGAAATCACTGTGCTATTCTATGCATGCACCAATGTGCACGCTGAAATCACTGTGCCGTTCCGCACCTGCACCAACGTGTACGATGAAATCATGTGCTATTCTGCACATGCACCAATGTGCACACTGAAATCACTGTGTCGTTCTGTGCATGCACCAATGTGCACACTGAAATCACTTTGGTATTCTGCACATGCACCATTGTGCACGCTGAAATCATTGTGCTATTCTGCACATGCACGAATGTGCACGCTGAAATCACTGTGTCACTCTGCACATGCACCAATATGCATGCTAAAATCACTGTGCCCTTCCACACATGCACCAATGTGCATGGTGAAATCACTGTGCTATTCTACACGTGCACCAACTGCACACTGAAATCACTGTGCCGTTCTGCACCTGCACCAATGTGTATGATGAAATCATGTGCTATTCTGCACAAGCACCAATGTGCACGCTGAAATCACTGTGTAATTCTGTGCATGCACCAATGTGCACGCTGAAATCACTTTGGTATTCTGCACATGCACCATTGTGCACGCTGAAATCATTGTGCTATTCTGCACATGCATGAATGTGCACGCTGAAATCACTGTGTCACTCTGCACATGCACCAATATGCATGCTAATATCACTGTGCCCTTCGACACATGCACCAATGTGCATGATGAAATCACTGTGCTATTCTACACGTGCACCAACTGCACGCTGAAATCACTGTGCCGTTCTGCACCTGCACCAATGTGTATGATGAAATCATGTGCTATTCTGCACATGCACCAATGTGCACGCTGAAATCGGTGTGTCGTTCTGTGCATGCACCAATGTGCACGCTGAAATCACTTTGCTATTCTGCACATGCACCATTGTGCACGCTGAAATCATTGTGCTATTCTGCACATGCACGAATGTGCACGCTGAAATCACTGTGTCACTCTGCACATGCACCAATATGCATGCTAAAATCACTGTGCCCTTCCACACATGCACCAATGTGCATGCTGAAATCACTGTGTCGTTCTGTGCATGCACCAATGTGCACGCTGAAATCACTTTGCTATTCTGCACATGCACCATTGTGCACGCTGAAATCATTGTGCTATTCTGCACATGCACGAATGTGCACGCTGAAATCACTGTGTCACTCTGCACATGCACCAATATGCATGCTAAACTCACTGTGCCCTTCCACACATGCACCAATGTGCATGATGAAATCACTGTGCTATTCTACACGTGCACCAACTGCACGCTGAAATCACTGTGCCGTTCCGCACCTGCACCAATGTGCACGATGAAATCATGTGCTATTCTGCACATGCACCAATGTGCATGCTGAAATCACTGTGTCATTCTGTGCATGCACCAATGTGCAGGCTGAAATCACTGTGCTATTCTTCACTTGCACCAATGTGCATGCTGAAATCACTGTGTCATTCTGTGCATGTGCCAATTTGCATGCTGAAATCACTGTGTCATTCTCCACATGCACCAATGTGCACACTGAAATCACTATGTTGTTCTGTGCATGCGCGAATGTGAATGCTGAAATTATTGTGCTATTCTGCACATGCACGTTTGTGCATGCTGAAATCACTGTGTTACTCTGCACATGCACCAATGTGCATGCTAAAATCACTGTGCCCTTCCACACATGCACCAATGTGCATGATGAAATCACTGTGCTATTCTACACATGCACCAGTGTGAACGCTGAAATCATTGAGCTGCTCTGCACGTGCACCTTTATGCACAATGAAATCACTGTGCTATTCTGCACTTGCACCAATGTGCAATCACTGTGTCGTCGTGTGCATGTGTCATTGTGCATGCTGAAGTCACTGTGCTATTATATACCTGCACCAATGTGCACACTGAAATCCCTGTGCTATTCTACACATGTACCAATGTGTGCATGCTGAAATCACTGTGCTTTTCTACACATGCACCAATGTGAACGCTGAAATCACTGTGCTATTCTGCATTGCACCAATGTGCATGCGGAAATCACTGTGCTATTTTTCACATGCACCAATGTGCACAATGAAATCACTGTGTCATTCTGTATATGCATGAATGTACACGCCAAAATCACTGTACATTTCTGCACATGCGTCCAATGTGCACAGTGAAATTATTGTGCTGCTCTGCACATGCACCAATGTGCACGCTCAAATCACTTTTCTATTCTGCACATGCACCAAAGTGCATGCTGAAATCACTGTGCTATTCTGCACATGCACGAATTGCATGCTGAAATCAATGTAGCATTCTGCACATGCACCAATGTGCATGCTGAAATCGGTGTGCTATTTTGCACATGCACCAATGTGCACATGAAATCACTGTGTCGTTCTGCACATGCAGCAATGTGCATGCTGAAATCACTGTGCTGTTCTGTACATTTGCCAGTGTGCATGCTGAAATCATTGTACTATTCTATGCATGCACAAATGTGCACGCTGAAATCACCGTGCTGTTCCGCACCTGCACCAATGTGTACGATGAAATCATGTGCTATTCTGCACATGCACCAATGTGCACGCTGAAATCACTGCGTCGTTCTGTGCATGCACCAATGTGCATGCTGAAATCACTTTGGTATTCTGCACATGCACGAATGTGCACGCTGAAATCACTGGGTCACTCTGCACATGCACCAATGTGCATGCTAAAATCACTGTGCCCTTCCACACATGCACCAATGTGCATGATGAAATCACTGTGCGATTCTACACATGCACCAATGTGAGTACTGAAATCATTGAGCTGCTCTGCACATGCACCAATGTACACAATGACATCACTGTGCTATTCTGCACTTGCACCAATGTGCATGCTGAAGTCACTGTGCCATTCTGTGCATGTGCCAATTTTCACACTGAAGTCACTGTGTCATTCTGCACATGCACCAATGTGCACGCTGAAATCACTGTGTCGTTCTGTGCATGCACCAATGTGCATGCTCAAATCACGTTGCTATTCTGCACATGCACCAATGTGCATGCTGAAACCACTGTGCTATTCTGCACATGCACGAATTGCATGCTGAAATCAATGTAGCATTCTGCACATGCACCAATGTGCATGCTGAAATCGGTGTGCTATTTTGCACATGTACCAATATGCATGCTGAAATCACTGTGTCGTTCTGCCATGCAGCAATGTGCATGCTGAAATCACTGTGCTATTCTACACATGCTCCAATGTGCATGCTGAAATCACTGTGCTATTCTACACATGCACCAATGTGCACGCTGAAATCACTGTGCTGTTCTGCACATACACCAATATGCATGCTGAAATCACTGTGCTATTCTACACATGATCCAATGTGCCTGCTGAAATCGCTGTGCTATTCTACACATGCACCAATGTGCACACTGAAATCATTGTGCTATTCTGCACATGCACGAATGTGCACGCTGAAATCACTGTGTCACTCTGCACATGCACCAATGTGCATGCTAAAATCACTGTGCCCTTCCACACATGCACCAATGTGCACACTGAAATAATTGTGCTATTCTGCACATGCACGAATGCGCACGCTGAAATCACTATGTCACTCTGCACATGCACCAATGTGCATGCTAAAATCACTGTGCCCTTCCACACATGCACCAATGTGCATGATGAAATCACTGTGCTATTCTACACATGCACCAATGTGAATGCTGAAATCAATTAGCTGCTCTGCACATGCACCAATGTACACAATGAAATCACTGTGCTATTCTGCACTTGCACCAATGTGCATGCTGAAGTCACTGTGTCATTCTGTGCATGTGCCAATTTTCACGCTGAAGTCACTGTGTCACTCTGCACATGCACCAATGTGCATGCTGAAATCACTTTGCTATTCTGCACATGCACCAATGTGCATGCTGAAATCACTGTGCTATTCTGCACATGCACGAATTGCATGCTGAAATCAATGTAGCATTCTGCACATGCACCAATGTGGATGCTGAAATCGGTGTGTCGTTCTGCACATGCAGCAATGTGCATGCTGAAATCACTGTGCTGTTCTGCACATTCGCCAATGTGCATGCTGAAATCACTGTGCTATTCTATGCATGCACCAATGTGCACGCTGAAATCACTGTGCCGTTCCGCACCTGCACCAATGTGTATGATGAAATCATGTGCTATTCTGCATATGCACCAATGTGCACACTGAAATCACTGTGTCGTTCTGTGCATGCACCAATGTGCACGCTGAAATCACTTTGGTATTCTGCACATGCACCATTATGCACGCTGAAATCATTGTGCTATTCTGCACATGCACGAATGTGCACGCTGAAATCACTGTGTTACTCTGCACATGCACCTATATTCATGCTAATATCACTGTGCCCTTCCACACATGCACCAATGTGCATGATGAAATCACTGTGCTATTCTACACGTGCACCAACTGCACGCTGAAATCACTGTGCCGTTCTGCACCTGCACCAATGTGTATGATGAAATCATGTGCTATTCTGCACATGCACCAATGTGCACGCTGAAATCACTGTGTAATTCTGTGCATGCACCAATGTGCACACTGAAATCACTTTGCTATTCTGCACATGCACCATTGTGCACGCTGAAATCATTGTGCTATTCTGCACATGCACGAATATGCACGCTGAAATCACTGTGTCACTCTGCACATGACCAATATGCATGCTAAAATCACTGTGCCCTTCCACACATGCACCAATGTGCATGATGAAATCATTGAGCTGCTCTGCAAATGCACCAATGTACACAATGAAATCACTGTGCTATTCTGCACTTGCACCAATGTGCATGCTGAAGTCACTGTGTTATTTTGTGGATGTGCCAATTTTCACACTGAAGTCACTGTGTCATTCTGCACATGCACCAATGTGCACAATGAAATCACTGTGTCGTTCTGTGCATGCACCAATGTGCACGCTGAAATCACTTTGCTATTCTGCACATGCACCAATGTGCACGCTGAAATCACTGTGCCGCTCTGTGCATGTGCCAATGTGCACACTGAAATCACTGTGTCATTCGGCACATGCTCCAAAGTGTACACTGAAATCACTGTGCCGCTCTGTGCATGTGCCAATGTGCACGCTGAAATCACTGTGGTATTCTACACATGCACCAATGTGAACGCTGAAATCATTGTGCTGCTCTGCACATGCACCAATGTGCATGCTGTAGTCACTGTGTCATTCTGTGCATACGCCAATTTGCACGTTGAAGTCACTGTGTCATTCTGCACATGCACCAATGTGCACACTGAAATCACTGTGTCGTTCTGTGCATGCACCAATGTGCACACTGAAATCACTGTGCTATTCTGCACTTGCACCAATGTGCATGCTGTAGTCACTGTGTAATTCTGTGCATGTGCCAATTTGCATGCTGTAATCACTGTGTCATTCTGCACATGCGCCAATGTGCACGCTGAAATCACTGTGTCGTTCTGTGCATGCACCAATGTGCACACTGAAATCATTGTGCTATTCTGCACATGCACGAATGTGCACGCTGAAATCACTGTGTCACTCTGCACATGCACCAATGTGCATGCTAAAATCACTGTGCCCTTCCACACATGCACCAATGTGCATGATGAAATCACTGTGCTATTCTACACATGCACCAATGTGAACGCTGAAATCATTGAGCTGCTCTGCACATGCAACAATGTGCACAATGAAATCACTGTGCTATTCTGCACTTGCCCCAATGTTCATGCTGAAGTCACTGTGTCATTCTGTGCATTTGCCAATTTTCACGCTGAAGTCACTGTGTCATTCTGCACATGCACCAATGTGCACGCTGAAATCACTTTGCAATTCTGCACATGCACAAATGTGCATGCTGAAATCACTGTGCTATTCTGCACATGCATGAATTGCATGCTGAAATCAATGTAGCTTTCTGCACATGCACCAATGTGGATGCTGAAATCGGTGTGTCGTTCTGCACATGCAGCAATGTGCATGCTGAAATCACTGTGCTGTTCTGCACATTCGCCAATGTGCATGCTGAAATCACTGTGCTATTCTATGCATGCACCAATGTGCACGCTGAAATCACTGTGCCGTTCCGCACCTGCACCAACGTGTACGATGAAATCATGTGCTATTCTGCACATGCACCAATGTGCACACTGAAATCACTGTGTCGTTCTGTGCATGCACCAATGTGCACACTGAAATCACTTTGGTATTCTGCACATGCACCATTGTGCACGCTGAAATCATTGTGCTATTCTGCACATGCACGAATGTGCACGCTGAAATCACTGTGTCACTCTGCACATGCACCAATATGCATGCTAAAATCACTGTGCCCTTCCACACATGCACCAATGTGCATGGTGAAATCACTGTGCTATTCTACACGTGCACCAACTGCACACTGAAATCACTGTGCCGTTCTGCACCTGCACCAATGTGTATGATGAAATCATGTGCTATTCTGCACAAGCACCAATGTGCACGCTGAAATCACTGTGTAATTCTGTGCATGCACCAATGTGCACGCTGAAATCACTTTGGTATTCTGCACATGCACCATTGTGCACGCTGAAATCATTGTGCTATTCTGCACATGCATGAATGTGCACGCTGAAATCACTGTGTCACTCTGCACATGCACCAATATGCATGCTAATATCACTGTGCCCTTCGACACATGCACCAATGTGCATGATGAAATCACTGTGCTATTCTACACGTGCACCAACTGCACGCTGAAATCACTGTGCCGTTCTGCACCTGCACCAATGTGTATGATGAAATCATGTGCTATTCTGCACATGCACCAATGTGCACGCTGAAATCGGTGTGTCGTTCTGTGCATGCACCAATGTGCACGCTGAAATCACTTTGCTATTCTGCACATGCACCATTGTGCACGCTGAAATCATTGTGCTATTCTGCACATGCACGAATGTGCACGCTGAAATCACTGTGTCACTCTGCACATGCACCAATATGCATGCTAAAATCACTGTGCCCTTCCACACATGCACCAATGTGCATGCTGAAATCACTGTGTCGTTCTGTGCATGCACCAATGTGCACGCTGAAATCACTTTGCTATTCTGCACATGCACCATTGTGCACGCTGAAATCATTGTGCTATTCTGCACATGCACGAATGTGCACGCTGAAATCACTGTGTCACTCTGCACATGCACCAATATGCATGCTAAACTCACTGTGCCCTTCCACACATGCACCAATGTGCATGATGAAATCACTGTGCTATTCTACACGTGCACCAACTGCACGCTGAAATCACTGTGCCGTTCCGCACCTGCACCAATGTGCACGATGAAATCATGTGCTATTCTGCACATGCACCAATGTGCATGCTGAAATCACTGTGTCATTCTGTGCATGCACCAATGTGCAGGCTGAAATCACTGTGCTATTCTTCACTTGCACCAATGTGCATGCTGAAATCACTGTGTCATTCTGTGCATGTGCCAATTTGCATGCTGAAATCACTGTGTCATTCTCCACATGCACCAATGTGCACACTGAAATCACTATGTTGTTCTGTGCATGCGCGAATGTGAATGCTGAAATTATTGTGCTATTCTGCACATGCACGTTTGTGCATGCTGAAATCACTGTGTTACTCTGCACATGCACCAATGTGCATGCTAAAATCACTGTGCCCTTCCACACATGCACCAATGTGCATGATGAAATCACTGTGCTATTCTACACATGCACCAGTGTGAACGCTGAAATCATTGAGCTGCTCTGCACGTGCACCTTTATGCACAATGAAATCACTGTGCTATTCTGCACTTGCACCAATGTGCAATCACTGTGTCGTCGTGTGCATGTGTCATTGTGCATGCTGAAGTCACTGTGCTATTATATACCTGCACCAATGTGCACACTGAAATCCCTGTGCTATTCTACACATGTACCAATGTGTGCATGCTGAAATCACTGTGCTTTTCTACACATGCACCAATGTGAACGCTGAAATCACTGTGCTATTCTGCATTGCACCAATGTGCATGCGGAAATCACTGTGCTATTTTTCACATGCACCAATGTGCACAATGAAATCACTGTGTCATTCTGTATATGCATGAATGTACACGCCAAAATCACTGTACATTTCTGCACATGCGTCCAATGTGCACAGTGAAATTATTGTGCTGCTCTGCACATGCACCAATGTGCACGCTCAAATCACTTTTCTATTCTGCACATGCACCAAAGTGCATGCTGAAATCACTGTGCTATTCTGCACATGCACGAATTGCATGCTGAAATCAATGTAGCATTCTGCACATGCACCAATGTGCATGCTGAAATCGGTGTGCTATTTTGCACATGCACCAATGTGCACATGAAATCACTGTGTCGTTCTGCACATGCAGCAATGTGCATGCTGAAATCACTGTGCTGTTCTGTACATTTGCCAGTGTGCATGCTGAAATCATTGTACTATTCTATGCATGCACAAATGTGCACGCTGAAATCACCGTGCTGTTCCGCACCTGCACCAATGTGTACGATGAAATCATGTGCTATTCTGCACATGCACCAATGTGCATGCTGAAATCACTGCGTCGTTCTGTGCATGCACCAATGTGCATGCTGAAATCACTTTGGTATTCTGCACATGCACGAATGTGCACGCTGAAATCACTGGGTCACTCTGCACATGCACCAATGTGCATGCTAAAATCACTGTGCCCTTCCACACATGCACCAATGTGCATGATGAAATCACTGTGCGATTCTACACATGCACCAATGTGAGTACTGAAATCATTGAGCTGCTCTGCACATGCACCAATGTACACAATGACATCACTGTGCTATTCTGCACTTGCACCAATGTGCATGCTGAAGTCACTGTGTCATTCTGTGCATGTGCCAATTTTCACACTGAAGTCACTGTGTCATTCTGCACATGCACCAATGTGCACGCTGAAATCACTGTGTCGTTCTGTGCATGCACCAATGTGCATGCTCAAATCACGTTGCTATTCTGCACATGCACCAATGTGCATGCTGAAACCACTGTGCTATTCTGCACATGCACGAATTGCATGCTGAAATCAATGTAGCATTCTGCACATGCACCAATGTGCATGCTGAAATCGGTGTGCTATTTTGCACATGTACCAATATGCATGCTGAAATCACTGTGTCGTTCTGCCATGCAGCAATGTGCATGCTGAAATCACTGTGCTATTCTACACATGCTCCAATGTGCATGCTGAAATCACTGTGCTATTCTACACATGCACCAATATGCATGCTGAAATCACTGTGCTATTCTACACATGATCCAATGTGCCTGCTGAAATCGCTGTGCTATTCTACACATGCACCAATGTGAATGCTGAAATCAATTAGCTGCTCTGCACATGCACCAATGTACACAATGAAATCACTGTGCTATTCTGCACTTGCACCAATGTGCATGCTGAAGTCACTGTGTCATTCTGTGCATGTGCCAATTTTCACGCTGAAGTCACTGTGTCACTCTGCACATGCACCAATGTGCATGCTGAAATCACTTTGCTATTCTGCACATGCACCAATGTGCATGCTGAAATCACTGTGCTATTCTGCACATGCACGAATTGCATGCTGAAATCAATGTAGCATTCTGCACAAGCACCAATGTGGATGCTGAAATCGGTGTGTCGTTCTGCACATGCAGCAATGTGCATGCTGAAATCACTGTGCTGTTCTGCACATTCGCCAATGTGCATGCTGAAATCACTGTGCTATTCTATGCATGCACCAATGTGCACGCTGAAATCACTGTGCCGTTCCGCACCTGCACCAATGTGTATGATGAAATCATGTGCTATTCTGCACATGCACCAATGTGCACACTGAAATCACTGTGTCGTTCTGTGCATGCACCAATGTGCACGCTGAAATCACTTTGGTATTCTGCACATGCACCATTATGCACGCTGAAATCATTGTGCTATTCTGCACATGCACGAATGTGCACGCTGAAATCACTGTGTTACTCTGCACATGCACCTATATTCATGCTAATATCAATATGCATGCTGAAATCACTGTGCTATTCTACACATGATCCAATGTGCCTGCTGAAATCGCTGTGCTATTCTACACATGCACCAATGTGCACACTGAAATCATTGTGCTATTCTGCACATGCACGAATGTGCACGCTGAAATCACTGTGTCACTCTGCACATGCACCAATGTGCATGCTAAAATCACTGTGCCCTTCCACACATGCACCAATGTGCACACTGAAATAATTGTGCTATTCTGCACATGCACGAATGCGCACGCTGAAATCACTGTGTCACTCTGCACATGCACCAATGTGCATGCTAAAATCACTGTGCCCTTCCACACATGCACCAATGTGCATGATGAAATCACTGTGCTATTCTACACATGCACCAATGTGAATGCTGAAATCAATTAGCTGCTCTGCACATGCACCAATGTACACAATGAAATCACTGTGCTATTCTGCACTTGCACCAATGTGCATGCTGAAGTCACTGTGTCATTCTGTGCATGTGCCAATTTTCACGCTGAAGTCACTGTGTCACTCTGCACATGCACCAATGTGCATGCTGAAATCACTTTGCTATTCTGCACATGCACCAATGTGCATGCTGAAATCACTGTGCTATTCTGCACATGCACGAATTGCATGCTGAAATCAATGTAGCATTCTGCACATGCACCAATGTGGATGCTGAAATCGGTGTGTCGTTCTGCACATGCAGCAATGTGCATGCTGAAATCACTGTGCTGTTCTGCACATTCGCCAATGTGCATGCTGAAATCACTGTGCTATTCTATGCATGCACCAATGTGCACGCTGAAATCACTGTGCCGTTCCGCACCTGCACCAATGTGTATGATGAAATCATGTGCTATTCTGCACATGCACCAATGTGCACACTGAAATCACTGTGTCGTTCTGTGCATGCACCAATGTGCACGCTGAAATCACTTTGGTATTCTGCACATGCACCATTATGCACGCTGAAATCATTGTGCTATTCTGCACATGCACGAATGTGCACGCTGAAATCACTGTGTTACTCTGCACATGCACCTATATTCATGCTAATATCAATATGCATGCTGAAATCACTGTGCTATTCTACACATGATCCAATGTGCCTGCTGAAATCGCTGTGCTATTCTACACATGCACCAATGTGCACACTGAAATCATTGTGCTATTCTGCACATGCACGAATGTGCACGCTGAAATCACTGTGTCACTCTGCACATGCACCAATGTGCATGCTAAAATCACTGTGCCCTTCCACACATGCACCAATGTGCACACTGAAATAATTGTGCTATTCTGCACATGCACGAATGCGCACGCTGAAATCACTGTGTCACTCTGCACATGCACCAATGTGCATGCTAAAATCACTGTGCCCTTCCACACATGCACCAATGTGCATGATGAAATCACTGTGCTATTCTACACATGCACCAATGTGAATGCTGAAATCAATTAGCTGCTCTGCACATGCACCAATGTACACAATGAAATCACTGTGCTATTCTGCACTTGCACCAATGTGCATGCTGAAGTCACTGTGTCATTCTGTGCATGTGCCAATTTTCACGCTGAAGTCACTGTGTCACTCTGCACATGCACCAATGTGCATGCTGAAATCACTTTGCTATTCTGCACATGCACCAATGTGCATGCTGAAATCACTGTGCTATTCTGCACATGCACGAATTGCATGCTGAAATCAATGTAGCATTCTGCACATGCACCAATGTGGATGCTGAAATCGGTGTGTCGTTCTGCACATGCAGCAATGTGCATGCTGAAATCACTGTGCTGTTCTGCACATTCGCCAATGTGCATGCTGAAATCACTGTGCTATTCTATGCATGCACCAATGTGCATGCTGAAGTCACTGTGTCATTCTGTGCATGTGCCAATTTTCACGCTGAAGTCACTGTGTCACTCTGCACATGCACCAATGTGCATGCTGAAATCACTTTGCTATTCTGCACATGCACCAATGTGTATGCTGAAATCACTGTGCTATTCTGCACATGCACGAATTGCATGCTGAAATCAATGTAGCATTCTGCACATGCACCAATGTGGATGCTGAAATCGGTGTGTCGTTCTGCACATGCAGCAATGTGCATGCTGAAATCACTGTGCTGTTCTGCACATTCGCCAATGTGCATGCTGAAATCACTGTGCTATTCTATGCATGCACCAATGTGCACGCTGAAATCACTGTGCCGTTCCGCACCTGCACCAATGTGTATGATGAAATCATGTGCTATTCTGCATATGCACCAATGTGCACACTGAAATCACTGTGTCGTTCTGTGCATGCACCAATGTGCACGCTGAAATCACTTTGGTATTCTGCACATGCACCATTATGCACGCTGAAATCATTGTGCTATTCTGCACATGCACGAATGTGCACGCTGAAATCACTGTGTTACTCTGCACATGCACCTATATTCATGCTAATATCACTGTGCCCTTCCACACATGCACCAATGTGCATGATGAAATCACTGTGCTATTCTACACGTGCACCAACTGCACGCTGAAATCACTGTGCCGTTCTGCACCTGCACCAATGTGTATGATGAAATCATGTGCTATTCTGCACATGCACCAATGTGCACGCTGAAATCACTGTGTAATTCTGTGCATGCACCAATGTGCACACTGAAATCACTTTGCTATTCTGCACATGCACCATTGTGCACGCTGAAATCATTGTGCTATTCTGCACATGCACGAATATGCACGCTGAAATCACTGTGTCACTCTGCACATGACCAATATGCATGCTAAAATCACTGTGCCCTTCCACACATGCACCAATGTGCATGATGAAATCATTGAGCTGCTCTGCAAATGCACCAATGTACACAATGAAATCACTGTGCTATTCTGCACTTGCACCAATGTGCATGCTGAAGTCACTGTGTTATTTTGTGGATGTGCCAATTTTCACACTGAAGTCACTGTGTCATTCTGCACATGCACCAATGTGCACAATGAAATCACTGTGTCGTTCTGTGCATGCACCAATGTGCACGCTGAAATCACTTTGCTATTCTGCACATGCACCAATGTGCACGCTGAAATCACTGTGCCGCTCTGTGCATGTGCCAATGTGCACACTGAAATCACTGTGTCATTCGGCACATGCTCCAAAGTGTACACTGAAATCACTGTGCCGCTCTGTGCATGTGCCAATGTGCACGCTGAAATCACTGTGGTATTCTACACATGCACCAATGTGAACGCTGAAATCATTGTGCTGCTCTGCACATGCACCAATGTGCATGCTGTAGTCACTGTGTCATTCTGTGCATACGCCAATTTGCACGTTGAAGTCACTGTGTCATTCTGTGCATGCACCAATGTGCACACTGAAATCACTGTGCTATTCTGCACTTGCACCAATGTGCATGCTGTAGTCACTGTGTAATTCTGTGCATGTGCCAATTTGCATGCTGTAATCACTGTGTCATTCTGCACATGCGCCAATGTGCACGCTGAAATCACTGTGTCGTTCTGTGCATGCACCAATGTGCACACTGAAATCATTGTGCTATTCTGCACATGCACGAATGTGCACGCTGAAATCACTGTGTCACTCTGCACATGCACCAATGTGCATGCTAAAATCACTGTGCCCTTCCACACATGCACCAATGTGCATGATGAAATCACTGTGCTATTCTACACATGCACCAATGTGAACGCTGAAATCATTGAGCTGCTCTGCACATGCAACAAAGTGCACAATGAAATCACTGTGCTATTCTGCACTTGCCCCAATGTTCATGCTGAAGTCACTGTGTCATTCTGTGCATTTGCCAATTTTCACACTGAAGTCACTGTGTCATTCTGCACATGCACAAATGTGCACGCTGAATTCACTGTGCCCCTCTGTGCATGTGCCAATGTGCATGCTGAAATCACTGTGGTATTTTACACATGCACCAATGTGCACACTGAAATCACTGTGCTATTCTGCACATGCACCAATGTGCTCGCTGAAATCACTCTGCCGTTCTGCACATGCACCAATGTGCACGCTGAAAACAGTCTGCCGTTCTGCACATGCGCTGATGTCAGCTGCCAACAGAGCAGCTTTCTGTCAGAGGTATTGTACAGAGAGCTGCTTTCTTACAAGTTGTAAATATAATGAGCTAAATTTACTTGTGTTTTGTTAATAAATATGATTTTTACCTTCATTCTGGCAGTGTTGTACTTTGAGTGAAACCTTTAGGTGATTTTGAACGATCATGAGTGATATGTTTTGCTGGTCAGCTCCTTACCTACTTTTGCCATAGGACCCATTATTTCTATTAAGTGAGGTTTAGCTGGAATGCAACCACGCTTTATCAGTGAACTACCTATCGTTAATATTTCTCAGAAGAGATCATGATTGTGATTGTGGGACAGTTTGTACATGTTTGTAGCCGAGAGGGTGAGAAAGTGGGAAGACGAGAATGTTAAACATTTTGTGGGACAGGAAAGTGGTATATCAGGTAATTATGGATACTGCATTAACCTCCATTCAATCTCACAATATCATACAGCACACAGTCCTGGTTGTGGAAATCAAGCTTTCGATCTCAAATGAGGTAGATGTGTCACCGATAGATACACTAATCTTAATAATCATGTTTATCTTTTGGATAACCAATTCTGACAAGTTGTGTGGGCTCTTCTTCAGTCGCCAATGCTGGTCATGCAATTCATATCCAGATTCTCTGTGGAAAGTATTTCCTCTATTCTCTGTCCTGAACTTAATTCAACTTATCACTTGTAGCTCCATTGCTCCCACAAAAGGACTAACTTCACAGAATTATGTCCGAGACCACAAATGTCAGAAATCTAACACCTCATAGCTACTTACATCATAAATTCGACCTTTTGCAGTTATGGTGATAAAGGGCCTAATTGCTGTTTTGGGATCTTATTCTGGAATGGAGCTGACCTGAACACAAAACACCCCGGAGGCTACTTGGGTTATTAAAGTCAGATTTCAATGCAGCTAAAACTGTCAACTTCGAAGTTTCCCAAAAACAAGACTTTCCTGGTAAAATAACTCCACAGAGGCTGATGTCCCGTCACCAAGTCAACCTTTGTCTACACTTGCACGTACCTGGACTCTGACCAGCTAGCTTAGAGCCAGTCCCAGAGTGAAGAAAATCCCTGAGACTCCTGTTGATATCTGTCAGCCAGGACTCCTTGATTGTCCCAGGTTAACAGGGAACTCATACTCAATGAAATCTACCTGACCAAGCTTGTCCCACATTTTACACCTGGATGTGGAGCAATTTGCAAAGGCTATTGCTGAACTTTTGTGTGGTCCCCTCCAGCTTTCTATTCCAGAAACTAGCTAAAGGTCAATTTGGCTGCTGCCCAAAATGATTGCCCAATTCATTGATGAGCTACCTGAGGACATAAAGCTGATATTTACATCTGGCTGGGATGGTTAATTCAGGTACAATTTCATTTGGAGCTAGCTGATTTGGAGCAACGTTTTGTTCCCTGTTTTCATTTTAAACTCTTCATTTTGTCTTACACATTTTTTATCTTCCAGTGCTAGAAAGATACAGCAGGTCAGGCAGCATCCGAGGGGCATAAACTTCATCAGGATTCCTGATGAAGGGCTTATGCCTGAATCGTCGCTTCGCCTGCTCCTCGGATGCTGCCTGACCTGCTGTGCTTTTCCAGCACTACACTCTCGACTCTGATCTCCAGCATCTGTAGTCCTCACTTTCTCCACATTTTTTATCTTCCACACAAGCCAACAAACAGATTATTGTTATATGATGGATTACTTAAAATCTCTGTAAATTTCTTGTATTTGAACTGATTTTATTTTGATGCTCATTAAAATAAAGCTTTACTTTCCAAAGCAAATACAAAAATAGACATCTCATGTTTCTTTTTCAGAATTGTATGGAAAACAAAAGGTAAGATCAAAGCTTGTAATAGGGTGGAATCAACAGTAAATCATTTGAAATGAAGCATGTATTGTCTGAAGAATTATTGCATGTAATCAATAAAATGTAGAAAGATTTGTTCTAATTATCCCTTATAAGATTTCTCCAATAATGATTTCTACAAAGGGTATGCTTACGATTTTCAATGGTTGACCAATAATATAATTTTATCATTTAAAATGAATCATTATATTGTATCATTCACTTATGAAACAGTATGTTTGCTCAGTCATCCACCAAGGCTTGTACATTATGAGCTTTCTACCATAATCATTTCATTGCCTGACATGCATTCTACCAGAGGTGTGGCACTGTTGTGTTTCCTATTTTCCTACAAATCATGTAAATTAACAACCTCATTCTTGGTGAGTTTAACTATGATTTGCTAATTAACCAGGATATCTCACTTTGTCTTTTATCTGGAACTGCTGAATTCTAATTAATGATTCAATGGTGCAATGTAATTTAAGACAATTTTCAAAATTGGCTTGCATGGCTTTCTTCTTTCCATTTTAGTACAGGCAGAACAAGTGATAAGAAAATCGATTGTATTCCACTTGTGGGGCAAATTTCACTACTCATTTTTTACTTTCCTATTTGTGTGATATCATAGTTACTCAATGGGCAGAACTGGATAAAAATGAGAACACACTGGAGAAAACTAATGGAGCAACAATCACCTTGAAGCAATTTCAAAGGGAAAGTCCTGATTCATCAACCTCCTTGACTTACTTGAGCAAGTAAGATTCCAGAGCAATGTAATCAAATTGTACGTATGTAATGAAACATTCTACCTAGATTTCCAGGAGATAATGAAACATAACATAAAGCAAAGAACTGTGGGTGCTGGATATCTGAAACAAAAACAAAAAAGTAATTGCTGGTGAAACTCCACAGGTCTGGCAGCATCAGTGAGGAGAAAACAGGAGGTGACTCTTCATCAGAAAATAGGAGCAGGAGTACATCGTTCAGAATGATTGTGTCTGCTCATCCAGCTCAGTATCTTATTCCTGTTTTATCCCCATACCCTTTTAGCACCAAGAGCTCCTTCTTGAAAATATTCAAGGCTTTGTTCGGCAAAGAATTCCACAGGCTCACCACTCTCTGGTTGAAGAAATTTTTCCTCACCTCAGTCCTAAGTAGCCAATCCATACTCTTAGACTATCACCCTAGCTTCTGGACTCCCTGGTCAATAGGAAAATCTTTTTTGTATTTGCCTGTCTATAAGTTTCTATAAGATCAACCTTCATTCTTCTGAACTCCAATGAATATAATCCTAACTAACCTAATCTCATTTCATACGTCAGTCCTGCCATCTTAGGGATCAGTCAGGCACATCTTCACCGCGTAGCCAGAACATCCTTCCCCAGATAAGGAGACCAAACTACAGACAATACTGCAAGTGTGATCTTACAAATCCCTGCACACTTGCAACATGACATTTGTGCTCCTGTACTTGAATCCTCTCACCCTGAACGCCAACATACCATTTGCCTTCTTGATCACTTACTGCACCTGCATGCTTACTTTCAGTGACTGAGGTACAAGTACGCCCAAGTCTTTTTGCACCTCCACCTTTTCCAATCAATTGCTATTCAGATAGTAATCCGCCTTCCTACTTTGTTCTCAAAGTGATAACCTCACACTGATTCATATTATACTTCACATTCCAGACAATTGCCCACCCCCTCGACTTGTCCAAATCACACTGAACAATGTCTACATCCTTTTCATCTTCATCTTCCCACCATTTGACATTTGATAAAGCTCCACATGAACAGTTTTCAGGAAAATCAAAGTCATAGTCTTTGCGGTAAATGTCAGACATGTATAAGAATTTGGATAAGGGAAGAAAATACATACATTAGTTAGCAGTATTGTGGCCATGTATACCGATACCAGCTGAGATGTTTTGGGTAGAATTGCTGCCACCAATTTATCTTATTAATATAAACATAAATATTAGTATCAAGGAGAGACACATGCCCACATAGAGGTTTTTATTATATAACATGTAATAGCCAGATAGATTACATTCGCGTTACTTGATAGCTTCTTTCGAGACGTCAGTATGAATATGAGAGGAAGTATACATTTCTGTTAGCTATATAGAACTTAACACTGAACCTCAACCTAGCACTGATAACTAACTTGAACAATTAGAGCCTCCTAGGGGCAATCCTTTATAATTTGATGACATCTCATGATGTCACTTAAATCTTTCAGGTACTAAGTGAGTGAAACGTTTAAGCCACTATGGTCTGCTTTCTCATCACAGAGAGAGAGCATGAGTAGTGATTTGAGACTGAGGGTCACCACATCTCAGACAGGATGCATGGTTAAGAATGAGGAACTGTATGGTGATTTCAGCCAGTACAGGAATTGAACCTGAGCTGTTGGTATCATTTAGAAAACTAGCTATCAACCAATTAAGCTAACCAAATACTTTTCAAGTACCTTTAGCCCAACACTTTAACTCCCCCTCCCACTCCACCAAGGACATGCAGGTCCTTGGACTCCTCCATCGCCAGACCATAGCAATACGATGGTTGGAGGAAGAGCACCTCATCTTCTGCCTGGGAACCCTCCAACCACAAGGGATGAACTCAGATTTCTCCAGTTTCCTCATTTCCTCTCCCCCCACCTTGTCTCAGTCAAATCCCTTGAACTCAGCACCGCCTTCCTAACCTGCAATCATCTTCCTGACCTCTCCGCCCCCACCCCACTCCGGCCTATCACCCTCACCTTGACCTCCCTCCATCTATCGCATTTCCAAAGCCCCTCCCCCAAGTCCCTCCTCCCTATCTTTTATCTTAGCCTGCTGGACACACTTTCCTCATTCCTGAAGAAGGGCTTATGCCCGAAACGTTGATTCTCCTGTTCCTTGGATGCTGCCTGACCTACTGCGCTTTTCCAGCAACACATTTTCAGCACTTTTCAAGTACCAACTGCTTTGTTAACATATGAACTAGGAACAGCTCTTTCAGTGTCTCAGTCCTACTATGCCATTTAATATGAATAAGGCTGATCAGTTTGTGTTTTGAATTCCACATTCCCATCCACCTAATAACCTTTATTTCCCTTGCTGAACAACAATCAATCAACCTCCTCTTTAAAAATAATTGATGACCAGGCCCCCACAAGATTCTAAGGTGGAAAATTCCAAAGTCACCCTGCTGTCTGAAAGGAAATAAATCTCCTCATCTCTCTCCTAGAAGGGCAACTCTTTCGTTATGTTCTTCCTTAAATTAGAAGACCAAACTACAAATTGCATTCAGGATGTGGTCTCTCCAGCACCCTCTACAACTGAAGCATAATGTCCTTACATTTAAATACAATTCCTCATGTAATTAATGATAATGTTCCATCAGTTGTATTAATTACTTACTGTACTTACATTTTTTTTTGTGACCACTTTGCTAGAACAATTAGATCTCTCTGCATTTTAGAATTATGCAGTATTATTTATTTAAGAAAACTGTTATTTTATTCTTCCTGCACAATTACACATTTTTCCATATTAAACTCCATCTGGCAAATGTTTACATACTCACCTAGACTACCTGCATTTATTTAATTTCTTCTTTACAAAAAATTTCCTATCTATCTTTGTGACACCTGCACATCTAGCTACCCTGCCTTCGTTCCCATTATCAAGGTATATTCTAATCAGTGTGTCCAGAGATCTTGTTCAAACTCTGGATCAGGTGTAACAGAAATGGTTTGTGTGAGCAAAGTTCAGAAAAGATTTACAAGGATGTTGCCAAAGTTAGAAGGTTTGAGCAATAGAGAGAGGCTGAACAGGCTGGGGATATTTTCCCTTGAGCACCAGAGTCTGAGGGGTGACCTTATAGAGGTTTCTAAAATCAAGGGGGCATGGTTCGGGTAAATAGCCAATGTCTTTTTTCCAGAGTAAGGGAGTCCAAAGATCAAAGATAAAGGTTTAAGGTAAGAGGGAAAAGATTTAAAAGGGACATAACATGCAACTTATTCATACAGAGGATGGTGCATGTATGGAATGAACTATCTGATGAAGTGGTGAAGGCTGGTACAATTACAACATTGAAAAGGCATCTGGATGGGTATATGAATAGGAAGGGGTGAGAGAGATCTGGACCAATTGCTGGCAAATCAGACTAAATTAATTTAGCACATCTGGTCAGCATGGATGAGTTGGACTGAAGGATCTGCTTCCATGCATAAAACTCCGTGACACTATGACTTGAACCCAGACATTTTTGCTCAAAGGTAGGGACATCACCACTGCACCAGAAGAGCCCAATTCCCATTATTTAAGTCTTTGATATAAATTGTAAAAAGCTGAGACCACACCTATCTTGCTATTCTGAATGTATTTTGAGTTAACTACTTAAATAATTGAAAAAAATGTTTTTCCTTTTTATTTGTTTTGTTCACCCCATCACCAGCATTTGTATCATTTTAAAGCTTAGGAATAGAGTACAATTTAAATACTTATCAGATACTCACACAACATGTTTCCATCCCCCAAAAAACTTTATTCATGTGATTTATAAACAAAACATGCAAAAACATTTCCACCTACACAAGAAAAAGATGAGGAGGAGCTTCTTCTCTCAGATGGTAATGAATCTGCAGAATTCTTTATCACAGACAGCTGGGGTCATTAAGTATATTCAAGACTAAGATCGACATATTTTTAATCTATAAGGGAATGAAAGGCTATGGAGAAAAGGCAGAAAAGAGGAATTAAAGATTATCAGATGAATGATGGAGCAGACAGGTTGCATCTGTTCCTACATCTTCTAATCTTATTACACGACTTGCAAGAAAATTCAGTTTGCATGATTACAAAAACTTTCATATTTAGCAAACACATCCCATGTCATGCAAAAGGCAATTTCGGTTTCTAAATAGAGTATCATCAAACAGCTAACTTTTTACCCTGTAGGTGCCAGCATGTTCTGAGTTGGAAGGCTGTGCTTCAGAACTTTTATTTCTGCAATGCTGGACATTTTATTTCACTATCTTTCGAAGATCTTGCAACTGAAGAAGCTGTACATAGGTACCTTTTAACCCAAGATGGTGACTTATAAACGTTTCACTGTACTCATTTGAATACACATGACAATAAAGCTAATTCTATTCCAATCTTAAAATAAAATTACGTACCAATTCCAATCTGCTAGCACTCCACCTTCAGGTACAGCTGTCATTCACTGTCCTTACTGATGCTGACTACTTCTGAACCTTCCTTTCACTTTCTTTTCTAACTATTACTGTCTGCCATCAACTCCTGCTTCATTCACTCGAATATGATGAGACATACATCAGAAATATGGTGCAGATGGAGAGTTACTGGGTGGACTTCCCCAAGTTTTAATGGAACCATTGCTGGTCTTAATTTGTAACATTGTCTTGGCCTTTGCTACTATTGGAATTGTGGTAAGTTTGCAAATGTTACCAATCTTGACCAAATAGTATAATGAGAGGCGGCAGTTCAGAAGTTACAGTCAATCAGACAAAAGAGGGCAGATAATGGAAGGTGAAATTTACCATGTGAAAATTTAAAGGATTAAAGTAAAAATGATGGAGAAATTAAGAAGAAGATCACAAATAACATCAGAGTCTTTGTAAGTCTGAAACTTAACACAATGGCGAAAGTGAGGACGGCAGATGCTGGAGATTAGAATTGAGAGTGTGGTGCTGAAAAAGCACAGCAGGTCAGGCATCATCCGAGGAGCAGGAGAGTCAACATTGATGAAGGGCTTTTGCCTGAAACGTCGATTCTCATATCTACACAACGCTCAGCATTCATCAGTAAAGTTAGTCAGAAATAGTGATAATCAAACATTAATGAACTTTTGTTGTCTGCAATTTACTTTAATTAAATTTCGTCTACATATCAATATTAATTACACCTTCAAAAGTAATTCATTAAGCTGATTTACAACCGGGTGAGGGGTGTTTCACCGACCAGCTGGAGAGTTAGCACTTCTTTTTGGGAAGTGTTGATGTATTAAGTGCCAATTAAAGATTTCAGGTCCAGCAGCAGCCCTTTCCTATTGCTATGGGATTTGGATCTCATGGATACAGCTACTGAGCATGGACAAAGGGGCCTGTATTATAGTGACATCAGATCACAAGGATTGGAGCCTGAGTCTATAGGCCTCCAAATAAGATGTAATCTCCTATCATCCTTTAAACATAGTTGCATTCATTAAAGCCTGCCACTGTTCACACTACACATTGTATAGATCCTTTGTTACTCCACCAGGAATTAATGACCCCATGGATGGGAATTCTAATCCTCAACACATCCAGCTCTTCTTTGGAGATAGCATCACCTAGGGAGTGGAGGTAGCCACCCATGTGAAGCCCAATCCATAAGTGAGTAAGGCAGAATGAGAGTCATGGGGGATGGTTGCAGGAGATGGGAGCAAATAGAGGACCAATGGCAAGGACAGGGAGGTGGCTTGTAGTGGGGCCACCCAATCGTGATGATCAGTCACTCGATCAGGCATTAAATACCTGACAAAGAGGGATCCTCAAGAGCCTGCACATAAAGGTGATGCTTGCTGATTGCTATTATACAAGTGGCTGGATACTGGGGGTCTCATTGTCTGGCCCACAGAGTTGTAGATTAGATTTTAGATTACATTACAGTGTGAAAACAGGCCCTTCGGCCCAACAAGTCCACACCGCCGAAGCGCAACTCACCCATACCCCGACATTTACCCCTTACCTAACACTACGGGCAATTTAGCATGGCCAATTCACCTGACCTGCACATCTTTGGACTGTGGGAGGAAACCGGAGCACCCGGAGGAAACCCACGCAGACACGGGGAGAACGTGCAAACTCCACACAGTCAGTCGCCTGAGGCGGGAATTGAACCCGGGTCTCAGGCGCTGTGAGGCAGCAGTGCTAACTGGGTTCCTTTCCCTTCCTTTTTACATTTAGCCTACTCGTTTTCTCTCTCTCTTCATTATCAGCAAAGGCTGCCAACTGAGCCCATTCAGAAATTGGAAGAATTCATGTCTCCTATGTTGTTGTATAATATGCACCCCTTTAAATTTCACCAACATGCAATTTTCTGTCCCGGAATTGTAGCTGGACTTATAAACAAACATGGATGGCCAATAAGTATGGAGCAGTATTAATACATCGTAATTCCGATAAGATTTGCATTTGTTAATTATTTAGAATTGAATTACACCTGTAGCTAAAAATCAGTACGTTATAAACTTATTACCTCTGAAATGTTAAGTGAATTTGTTAAATCAAGGCTCATTCATAAACAATAAGCTAACTATTAAAAACAACAAATATTGGAATTCACAATGGATCAGGCAACATCCACGGAGAAAGAACAAGCTAACATGTCGATTCTAGATGACTCTTCAACAGAAACTAACTGTTGCTGTTTTGTTTCATATGTATGGACTAGAACATATATAAAGCACACGCATGTATAATATTGGTCAAATAATAAAATAATTTGTATTATACTACTCCGATATTTGTCATCACGGACATTCCTAAATATAAAACTAAATCTGTAACAGTCAAATGCATCAGATAGTTACTAGTTTAGAATCATAATAGCTATGGGTAGATTTCAATTAAAGTGTTACATTTGGTCAAGAGACAGAGTTTACACAATATCTTTTCTTCATCCATGGGACGTGAGTGTTACTGCCTGGGCTGGCTTTTACTGCCTATGTTAATTGGTTTTGAGAAGCTGCTGGTGGGCTCTTTGTTAAATTGCTACAGTCTGTCTAGCGTAGGTGCATCAAGATGTAAGTGTCAAGTATTGTTTTTGCAAGAATAACGTTGTGCATTGGATAGCGAATGGGATGGAGAACACTACATTGCAATGAGTATCAAAATGTATAGAGAATAGTTTGGAAACTATGGAATGACGCAATTGTCCATTAAGTAAGTTCAATTGGATGGGAGATGGAGTTACTGCTATTTGCATATGAAGCCACAGTAACAAAGATAATATTTATTTTAAAATAGGCAAAATGTACTTTTGATTTGATTCTCCAGAGGGTGGAGAATGGCATTCAGCTTTGTAATAGGAGAGACCGTGATGCTCCATTAGGGAGTTTTACAGTAATGGTGCATCTATGTCAATTTTCTTATGACTTCACCAGGATGTGGATTCATCTCTCAGTGAATAAAAGCTTCCATACATTGTCATAGAATTGTTTATCCAATGCTAAAGACCATTAGTAAGAATTATAATTATTTGGATTGATGTATCATATCTATAAAAGCATGACATTTTCAAAGCTGAGGAGCTGCAGGAGAGTGCACAGCTGAGGCAAGGGCTGGGTATGGAATTAGTACCTGATCTCTACAAAGAATTCGCCTCTGTGGGTAACATTTACTCAGAAAGAACAGGGGGAGAAGTGAAAGAAGTTATAATTTTGAGAGATACAGGACTTAATCAGAGATAAGAGATAAACATATTTGCACTCTTTCTGACCTGTTACCCAAGTGACTGGTAATTTGTGGAATAGATGGACAGAAATTTAACGATATCCGTGTAAGATCAGGTTGGAGTGCCAACTCAAGACTGGGGAAGTTACAGTGCGAGTGATTGACAGAGTGTCAGTTCCAGGAATCCTATTGTTCTTGGGAATGATTTGGCAGGACCCAAGGTGGGAGTAACACCCTGTGTTGTGGAGAAGCCAAAGGAAGACCAAGAAACTGGGGGGTTTAAACAGAAATATTCTGGTATTTTCCCAGACTGTGTGGTAACAAGATCCCACTATCATAAGTCAGAGCATGAAGCAAAAACTAAAAAGAAAAACAAAGGAGTTGAGGTTCAGTTAGCAGACACCCTAACTGATGTAATGGTGCAGGAGAAACCTGAACAGGCAGAGGGTCGGACAGAAGTGTTTAATCCTGAAATAGACTTGCAACAGAAAGATGAGAAAATAAAAGATACATATGTGGATGCATACTCCAGAAAGGAGTTAGAATGTATTCCTGAGGGGTATTATCTTAAAGATAGAATCCTAAGATGAAAATAGAGACCACGGCAGGCTAGTGCAGAGGAGAAATGGGCAGATGTGCACCAGATTGAGTTGCCGGTAGCATACAGACAGGAGGTGTTACGGGTAGCACATGAACTACCTGTAGGAGGTCACCTAATTCTAAGGAAGACTCAGGCTAAGGTACAAAAGCATTTTTATTAGCCTGGAATGCTCAAGGATGTGGTTAACTTTTGCCGTACATGTCATACATGACAAAGTGGGAACCAGTTCTTGTTAACTATAATGGATATGTCTACCAAATTTCCGGAGGCAATTCCATTACCGAGAAACAAGGTAAAAAGGGTGGTAGAGGAGTTAGTAGCTTTTTTCACATAGCCTGGGCTACCCAGAGAGATTCAAGCAGACCAACAGTCTAATTTCACTGCTGGGCTGTTTAAGGAAGTTATGGATAGCTTAGCTATACAGAACTTAATTCAAGTGTGCACCATCCTCAATCCCAGGGAGCTTTGGAAAGGTGGCATCAGACTCTGAAGACCACGTTAAGAGTGTACTGTCAGGATTACCCAAATGCTTAGGATAAAGGTATTCCATTTGTATTGTTTGCCATTAGAGATGCCCCAAATGAATCTACTCAGTTCAGTCTCTTGGAGTTAATATTCAGACATAAAGTGAGAGGGCCTTTGAAAATTGTTAAAGAGAAATTGACAGGACCAAAGTTGGAGATTTCACACTTGGATTATGTATTGGAGATGAGGGAGAGATCAAATCAGTTAGGTGAGCTAGCTAAACAGCACCTGAAGAGGTCACAGCCTAACAAGAAGCATGTGGCAGATAAAGACTCTGTAATTTGGATGTTTTCCCCTGGGGATGACATATTAGTATTGTTACCAGTGGTATCAGATCCCTTCAAAGCCAGGTTTGTTTTTCCCTATAAAATTGAGAAAAAGTTGAGTCAGATAAACTATCTGGTAAAGATGCCAGATAGAAAAAAAATGGTATCGGGTATGTCATGTGAACATGTTGAAATCTTATTCTAATAGAGAGAGAGAATTGGAGAAGCAGCTGTTAGTTACTGCCCTGGAGAGTGAGGAATCAAATCCAGATGTCATGTAATTTGATGTACCTCAAAATATGTTAAACAATGAGGAATACCTTGAGGAGTGAGGTAGGTTAGTGAACTATCTGTCTCAAGCGCAAAGAACCCAGTTGAAAGGTTTGCTGCAGCAATATGAGGACATATGCAGAAATAAGATGGGGAGGACTAATGCTGTTGTGCATGAGATAGAAGTAAGGAATGCTGTTCCAATAATACAACACCCCTACAGGCTTAATTCTTTCAAAGCCACACAGGTCCAGAAGGAAGTGGCTGTGATGATCAATGAAGATATCATCGAACCAAGTCAGAGCAAGTGGAGTTCATTGATTGTGTTAGCTCCCAAACCTGATGGGATTCAATGATTTTTTTTGTGGACTATTGGAAGGTCAAGGCTGTAACAAAGTCAGACTCGTTCCCAATACCCAGATTGGAGAACTGTACAGAAAAGGTTAGAGAAGCCAATTACATCACAAAGTTGGACTTACTGCATAGTTATTGGCAGGTAGCTTTATCAGAGAAAACAAAATAAGTTTCTGTGTTTGGAACCCCAAATAGGCTATATCAATTCAAAGTGATGCCTTTTGGAATGAAGAACACACCAGCCACATTCCAAAGACTCATGAAGAGAGTTGTGGCTGGGTTAACAAACTGTGCAGTTTATCTGGATGATGTAGTGATTCATAGTGGCCATGGAAAGATCACATGGTACAGTTGGCAGAGCTCTTTGAATGATTAAGAGAAGCAAAACTGGTAACAAACATAAAGAAGACAGAATTTGCAAAGGCAGAGGTAACATTCTTTGGACATAATACTGGTCATGGAAGGTTGACCCCAAGGAATGCCAAGATGAAGGCCATCAAGGAATTTACACAACCAACTTTGAAGAAAGAGTTGCTTCGATTTTTGGGACTAAATGGATTCCAAACTTCAGCAGCGTAGTAGCATCTCTAACAGATTTACTGATGAAGAACACAAAATTTTAGTGAACAGAACAATGTCAGGAGCCATTTGGCAATTTAAAAGCAGTATTAACCACCACACTAGTTGGTTGGTAGCTACACCAAATTTTTTGAAACTTCTCAAAGATGCAATCGATGTTAGAGATATAGAGGTTACAGCTGTACTGTTAAGGAAGATGATGTTGGGATTGAATGGCCAACTGGCTACTTTTCAAAGAAACTCAAAACTCACCAAAATTTACTCTACCATTGAAAGAAATTATTGAGTTTGGTACTGGCCTAACAACATTTTAATGTTTATGTGATAAACAATGTTGTGAGACAGTTGTGTACATGGATCACAATCCCCTTACATTCTTGAAGCAATTTAAAGACAAGAATATGAGACCATTGCATTGAAGTTTTACATTACAGACTTTTAACTTACAAATTGTACATATTGCAGGTTTTAAAAATGTGATAACAGATGCATTATCACAGATTTAAAGGATACAGTATAGATAAGATTGAACAGATTCCAATGATATGTGTGTGCATAAATTAATATGAACTTAGATAAATGTCCTATTATTTTATTGTAATAGGGTTAAAGATTAGAAAAACAATGAAGCCATCTTATCATTATGGTGGCTCATTTTTTCTTAAGAGGGGGGATGTTATGAAGTCGAAGGTGTGTACTGTACCTTTAAGAGAGAGTGAATGCTGTTTTGCATTGAGAGCTTACAGGCACCTGCCATATGACTAACCAGCAATCTCAGAGTCTACTGGAACATTGAAAATACGTAACATTTGGGGTGTAGGTTTGCTCGCTGAGCTAGAAGGTTCAATTCCAGACATTTCATTACCCTACTAGATAACATCTTCAGTGGGCCTCCAGGCGAAGCACTGTATATGATTCCTGCTTTCTATTTATATGTTTGAGGTTCTTTGGATTGGTGATGTCATTTCCTGTGGTGATGTCATTTCCTGTTCTTTTTCTCAGGGGTGGTAGATGGGGTCTAACTCAATGTGTTTGTTGATAGAGTTCGAGTTGGAGTGCCATGTTTCTAAGAATTTTCATGCATGTCTCTGTTTGGCTTGTCCTAAGGTGGATGTGTTATCCCAGTCAAAGTGGTGTCCTTCCTTATCTGTATGTAAGGATACTAGTGAGAGAGGATCATGTCATGAACACCAACTAGCCACAAAACCTAAGCAACAAATCTTCTCAAGACTTGCTATATGTAACATTTGGCTGTAAAACAAATACCTGAGTTGATTGCTGTTTCAACAATTTGAGTTGCACCAATCAGGATAAATTATGCCCCAGGATACAAAAAACCCAATCGGGTTTGAATTTATTGTTTTGCCAACATCATACCAATGAGATGATCCAATGTTTGGGGTATTTAAAAAAAACAGGCATTTTGAAAGTCAGACAGAGAGTAACCGTCATTGACAGAGTAACTGCCATTGAGAAAGACTGTCATTTAAAAACATTCTCTATCAAAGGTACATTTTTCATATGAAACATTTTGCAGTAAAAGACAGAAGATGACAAGCAGTTAAGATAAGGGAGGCTTAGAGTTGTGAATAATTGTTGTTTAATGCTCACTTTTAGAATTAAGGAATAAATTGATATTATGTTTTAAAAATAGTGGAATGAATTCTCTGTCACTCGTACTTTAACAGATTATGAAGCGAGGTGAGCTTTGGTGGGTGTTTGATTTAATTAACAGAAGGGTTCACTGCTGTGTCATAACAACAGCAATTTCCTTTAAGCCTGTGCAGCTCTTTTTCAGGAGCAGCTGACGACCTTGAAGAACTAAAGGCTACCTGAAATATGAGCTGATTTGTAGGCCAGTCAGCAGCACATTCTTGGAACACTGCAATTTTGGAACTGAGGAAGCACATGAGGCTTATTCGTTGCTAAACTCGATCGGACCTGATGTGAGTAAATTGTGAATCATAGCCCTTCTGGACAAAAATGGATGGAGTCCAATTTTTAGCCCTAAGTACCACTTTAAATATGATTTTGACCATGTCTACTCAGGCATGAGAAAACAACTTGTGTTTAATAATTGCGTGTTGCTATGACAGCAGCCCAAGGTAGGCTGACTGGTAACAACATTAAGGTATGAACTGACTCATGTCATTTAATGGAATGTTACTTTCACGATATAGGACAGTTTATTGACTTGACATACATAGAGAGGCAATTTCCCCTCCGACATGGTCGATGACGCTGTCCACCGCATCTCCTACACTTCCCGCTCCTCCGCCCTTGAACCCCGCTCCTCCAATCGCCACCAGGACAGAACCCCACTGGTCCTCACCTTCCACCCCACCAACCTCCGGATACATCGTATCATCCTCCGTCATTTCCGCCACCTCCAAACAGACCCCACCACCAGGGATATATTTTCCTCCCCATCCCTATCAGCATTCCGGAGAGACCACTCCCTCCGCGACTCCCTTGTCAGGTCCACACCCCCCACCAACCCAACCTCCACTCCCGACACCTTCCCCTGCAACCGCAAGAAGTGCAAACCATGCGCCCACACCTCCCCCCTCACCTCCCTCCAAGGCCCCAATGGATCCTTCCATATCCATCGCAAATTCACCTGCACCTCCACACACATCATTTACTGCATCTGTTGCACCCGATGTGGTCTCCTCTACATTGGGGAGACAGGCCGCCTATTTGCGGAACATTTCAGGGAACATCTCTGGGACACCCGCACCAACCAACCCAACCGCCCCGTGGCTGAACACTTTAACTCTCCCTCCCACTCCGCCAAGGACATGCAGGTACTTGGCCTCCTTCATCACCAGACCCTGACCACACGATGCCTGGAGGAAGAGCACCTCATCTTCTGCCTAGGAACCTTCCAACCACACGGGATGAATGTAGATTTCTCCAGCTTCCTCATTTCCCCTCCCCCCACCTTATCTTAGTCCTAACCCCCGGATTCAGCACCGGCCTCTTGACCTGCAATCTTCTTCCCGACCTCTCCGCCCCACCCCTTCTTCAGCCTATCACCCTCACCCTCACCTCCTTCCACCTATTGTATTCCCAGCGCCCCTCCCCCAAATTCCCTCCCCCTTACCCTTTATTTCAGCCCGCTACCCTTTATCTCACACCAGCCTCATTCCTGAAGAAGGGCTTATGCCCAAAACGTCGAATCTCCTGCTCCTCGGATGCTGCCTGGCCTGCTGTGTTTTTCCAGCACCACATCTTTCAACTCTGGTCTCTAGCATCTGCAGGTCCTCACTTTCTACTACTTTATACATAGAGAGGCATCCATACTTCGATTTGAGCAGACATTTTTCAGAAAAAAATTGATTTATTTCTCTTTGGTAGAATGTACATTTCATTCAGTGCTGGCATTCCCACCTCAGAGTTAGATGTTTCAGAGTTGGAACATAGCTCTAGATAGACCTTGTCTTTCAGCTCTGACATAGAGTGGGATTTTCACCTTTGGTGGATAGGTATGTGAGGGGCACTTCTCAATATGTAGGCTGTGGGAATCCATAAGCCCCCCTCTCTGCATAGGACTAATCAATCTCACAATTGACATAGCAACTGGCGACAAGTGTGGAAGAAGTTTGATCTGCAAAACTGATGGTCAGCCTCTGAAGCCTTACAATACAACAACCTGCATTTATACAGCAGCCACAAAATTACACACTTCACTCCCAGAAAAATTGACATCAAGCCACAAAAGGAAATACTTGCGCAGGTTTGATCAAAGAGCTGGTTTTTAAGGAGTGTTTTAATCTAAGCAGCAGAAAGCATGGCCATGCATGGTAAGTGGTTAAAGCCAGGAAGATAGAATTCGAGAGACACTATGATCTCGTACAGATCGAGGAGGTGTGACTGTTACAGCAGGGAAGGGCCGTGGAAAAACAAGGAAGATAATTTTAAATTAACACACTGTCAGCCTGGGTGCAGGAAAGCACAGTGATAATATCTTGCAGCAAGTTGTGAACTGAAGCAGAGGCAGAGCTATGTAATGTTAGAGAAGTGGGCATAAGCAGCCTGGATGATGGAACAGTGGGGCAGAACCAAAATAGCCTGTGGGCATCATAAAACTAAAAACTTTAAGAGAATTTTCATTGCAAAATTTTCCTTTACTATAGTTCTCAAACGTACTAATTCAGAGGGTCTGCAGTTCAAATAGAATTTTTAAAATATTATTCAGCTGAAGGTTATAGTGACTATTATAGTTTTGATGCTTTTGGCATCAATTAGTTTGGAACGAGGTGGTTAGAATGTTTGACTTTCATTGAACACAAAAGAGGAGTTTGGAGATTGCATCAAAAAGATAGCTAAAGATCATTTTGTGAATATTCTTATGATAAAGATTATGTTTTGAAATAGCTGGACTATACAAACATAATAAATAAGAGGACTAAACATATTACTTACAGTTTGTCAGTAATTTAAGTAAGTATATTCTTTTAGAATGTTAATTTGTGATATTGTTTTTAGCTATTTCTTTGGGAAACAGAACCTTTTTAATTGCTGAGCTATTGAACTCGTTAGGAATATAACAAATGAATTACCTGGAAATCAGAAATTGCTATTAATTTTTAAGTTAGGGAACCAGAATCGCTACAGTATGGAAGCCGACCATTCTGCTCATCAAGTGTACACCAACCCTCCAACGACCATCCCAGCCAGACTCACCTCCCTTTTCTATCCTAACATTTTCCATGGCTAAACCCACCTAGCCCGAACATCCTTGGGCATCCTAACTAACAGAGGGTCTGAGGAAGGGTCACTGGACCTGAAATGATAACTCAGATTTCTCTTCACAGATGCTGCCAGATCTGCTGAGCTTTTCCAGCAATTTCTGTTTTTGTTCTTATGTTACATCATGGTTGTCTGAAAACAGCGATACAGAATGGAGACGATAGTGTTCTGGTTTTCCATCAGTTATTTTTAGGTGGCTCAAATCATCCCCAAATCTCTGGTTCTCGACATTGGACTTACTTAGGCAATGTGAAATGAAGAAGGCAGTAAACAGGTGTTTCAGAGCAAAAGTGTCTCTGTGTTTATTTAAATACAAACACAAAAGGTAAATATAATGCAAAAAATATGGGTAAATGCAATAAGACAGGAAAATTGCCACAATCAACTACACAGAGAACAGTAATACTATTAAATACATGATTAACTGGATTAAACATGAATGGAATCTAAAGACCACAGTTTTAATCACAGAATTCCTTAATCGGGCTTTCTCCCCTCGGGGTCCCAATGCACGGTCAACCCCTGCTTTCTCTCCCTACTAACTGGGTCAGAAACTCTGGAGGAGAAAGTGAGGTCTGCAGATGCTGGAGATCAGAGATGGAAATGTGTTGCTGGAAAAGTGCAGCAGGTCAGGCAGCATCTAGGGAACAGGAGAATCGACGTTTTGGGCATTAGCCCTTCTTCAGGAATGAGGAAAGTTGGTCCAGCAGGCTAAGATAAAAGATAGGGAGGAGGGACTTGGGGGAGGGGCGTCGGAAATGTGATAGGTGGAAAGAGGTCAAGGTGAGGGTGATAGGTCAGACTGGGGTGGGGGCGGAGAGGTCGGGAAGAAGATTGCAGGTTAGGAAGGCGGTGCTGAATTTGATGGATTTGACTGAGACAGGCTGGGAGGAGGGGAAATGAGGAAACTGGTGAAATCTGAGTTCATCCCTTGTGGTTGGAGGGTTCCTAGCCGGAAGATGAGGCGTTCTTCCTCCAACCGTCGTTTCGCTGTGGTCTGACGATGGAGGAGTCCAAAGACCTGCATATCCTTGGTGGAGTGGGAGGGGGAATTGAAATGTTGAGCTACAGGGTGGTTGGGTTGGTTGGTCCGGGTGTCCCGGAGGTGTTCCCTGAAACGCTCCGCAAGTAGGCGGCCCGTCTCCCCAATATAGAGGAGGCCACATCGGGTGCAAAGGATGCAATAGATGATATGTGTGGAGGTACAGGTGAATCTGTGGCGGATATGGAAGTTTCCTTGGGGGCCTTGGAGGTGAGGGGGGAGGTGTGGGCGCAAGTCTTGCACCTCCTGCGGTTGCAGGGGAAGGTGCCAGGAGTGGAGGTTGGGTTGGTGGGGGGTGTGGATCTGACGAGGGAGTCACGGAGGGAGTGGTCTTTACGGAATGCTGATAGGGGAGGGGAGGGAAATATATCTTTGGTGGTGGGGTCCGTTGGAAACTGGAGTCTTGGGAGTTTCAACTCACCATGGAGGAAAACACAAGCTTGAAATGTACCTGGCTGTTCTGGCTTGCTGTACCTGGAGCCTGAGAATGGCGACATAACGGTGAGTTTAAGGTAGAGTCTCTGAATGTTATGTAATTGATGACATGTAGGGGAAATGTTGCACAAGATAGTGTGAGAGATTGAGAGGTTGGTAACGTGGCAGCAGGAGATAACCTTTGAAGGAGCATTCATTGAGACTATCCAGGTGCGGTGACTAAAGTGTTTCCACTGTTACAAGCAGGTATTTGGATGGTTTGGAGGAGCCGGTGTTGGACAGGGCTGGATAAAGTTAAAAATCCCGCAACACCAGGTTATAGTTCAACAGGTTTTCTGGAAGCACTAGCTTTCAAAGAGCTGCTTTTCAGCAGATGGTTGTGAAACAGGAATGTAAGATACAGAATTTATAGTAAAAGACTACAGTGATACAATGATACTTTGAATAAACCGAGATTGTTAAATCTTTCATCTTTTAGAATGGATCTGCTGGTTTCGGTTCATTAATATGTAAATCCCAGAACCTCTTTTAATTCACATTCTCAAGATAATTTAAGGTTTTATAACAAAAGGTGATATCTTAGCTCAAACAATGCCTTAAAGTTGTGAGGTTAGAGTCTGTCTGTATCCCAATCTAGAGTCAGACTGGTTCTACTTCCAAAGTGGAATTCACAAATATTATATGGATTAACTGCCTGCATTGACTACATGCAGGTTCTGCATTTTTTGAGCAAAATAGAATGTGTCTGCAAATATAATTCTGCAAGTACAGATTCACCCCATAAACTTATATGTGTATGCACATGCAGGAGAAAGAAAGAGACAGAGTGAGTGTGTATATGTGAGTGTGCGCATGTGAGTGTGATTGAGAATGCACATGAGTGAATATAGGTGTTTGTGTATTTGCAAGTTTGGTAAAGTGTGTGAGTGTGAGTGTGATAGGTAAAAGCCCATGAGAGGGTGTGTGTGTGGGTGTGAGTGTGGGAGGTGCTTGTGTGTGCGTATGAGAGAGAGCTTGTGTATGACAGAGGGTCTGCGTGAGTGTGTGAGTATATAAGAGTCCGTATGTGTAAGTGTGTTTGTGTGTGAGAGAGAGACTGTATAATGTAATGGGTCATATGTTGTGGATGTAGATTTGCTCGCTGAGCTGGGAGGTTTGTTTCCAGACGTTTTGTCACCCTACAAGGCAACATCTTCAGTGGTGAAAATGTGTTGCTGGAAAAGTGCAGCAGGTCAGGTAGCATCCAAGGAGCGGGAGAATCGACATTTTGGGCATGAGCCCTTCTTCAGGAATGAGGAAAGTGTGCCCAGCAGGCTAAGATAAAAAGTAGGGAGGAGGGACTTGGGGGAGGGGCGTTGGAAATGCGATAGGTGGAAGGAGATTAAGGTGAGGGTGATAGGCCGGAGTGGGGGTGGGGGGGCGGAGTGATCAGGAAGAAGATTGCAGGTTAGGAAGATGGTGCTGAGTTCGAGGGTTGGGACTGAGACAAGGTGGGGGGAGGGGAAATGAGGAAACTGGAGAAATCTGAGTTCATCCCTTGTGGTTGGAGGGTTCCTAAGCGGAAGGTGAGGCACTCTTCCTCCAGCCATCATGTTGCTATGGTCTGGCGATGGAGGAGTCCAAGGACCTGCATGTCCTTGGTGGAGTGGGAGGGGGAGTTGAGGTGTTGAGCCGCGGCGTGCTTGGGTTGGTTGGTGTGGGTGTCCCAGAGGTGTTCTCTGAAATGTTCCGCAAGTAGGCGGCCTGTCTCCCCAATATAGAGGAGGCCACATCGGGTGCAGCGGATGCAGTAAATGATGTGTGTGGAGGTGCAGGTGAATTTGTGGCGGATATGGAAAGATCCCTTGGGGCCTTGGAGGGAAGTAAGGGGGGAGGTGTGGGTGCAAGTTTTGAATTTCTTGCGGTTGCAGGGGAAGGTGCCGGGAGTGGAAGTTGGGTTGGTGGTGGGTGTCAGGGAGGGAGTAGTTTTTTCTGAACACTGATAGGGGAGGGGAGGGAAATATATCCCTGGTGGGGGTCCATTTGGAGTTGGCTGAAATGACGACGGATGATACGATGTATATGGAGGTTGGTGGGGTGGTGGGTGAGGACCAGTGGGGTTCTGTCCTGGTGGCGATTGGAGGGGCGGGGCTCAAGGGTGGAGGAGCGGGAAGTGGAGGAGATGCGGTAGAGAGCATTGTTGACCACGTCTGGGGGAAAATGCGGTCTTTGAAGAAGGAGGCCATCTGGGTTGTACGGTATTGGAACTGGTCCTCCTGGGAGCAGATACGGCGGAGACGAAGGAATTGGGAATATGGGATTGCATTTTTACAGGGGGCAGGGTGGGAGCAGGTGTAGTGTAGGTAGCAGTGGGAGTCGGTCGGTTTATAGTAAATGTCCGTGTTGATTTGGTCGCCCGAGATAGAAATGGAGAGGTTTCGGAAGGTGAGGGAGGAGTCTGAGATGGTCCAGGTAAATTTGAGGTCGGGGTGGAAGGTGTTGATAAAGTGGATGAACTGTTCAACAGTTCAACCTATCAAATCTATCAAAGGAAAAGGGAGAGCCTATAAAGTGGCCAAGAGCACTGGGAAATCAGAAGATTGGGAAGGCTACAAAAACAAACAGAGGATAACAAAGAGAGAAATAAGGAAAAAGAGGATCAGATATGAAGGTAGGCTAGCCGGTAATATTAGAAATGATAGTAAAAGTTTCTTTCAATACATAAGAAACAAACGACAGGCAAGAGTAGACATTGGGCCACTTCAAACTGATGCTGGAAGCCGAGTGATGGGAGATAAGGAAATAGCTGGAGAACTTAATAAGTACTTTGCGTCAGTCTTCACAGTGGAAGACATGAGTAATATCCCAACAATTAAAGGGAGTCAGGGGGCTGAGTTGAGTATGGTTGCCATTACAAAAGAGAAAGTGCTAGAAAAGCTAAAAGGTCTTAAAATTGATAAATCTCCTGGCCCTGATGGGTTACATCCTAGAGTTCTGAGGGAGGTGGCTGAGGAAATAGCAGAGGCGTTGGTTGAGATCTTTCAAAAGTCACTGGAGTCAGGGAAAGTCCGGATGATTGGAAGATCGCTGTTGTAATCCTCTTGTTCAAGAAAGGATCAAGGCAAAAGATGGAAAATTATAGACCAATTAGCCTAACCTCGGTTGTTGGTAAAATTCTAGAATCCATCATTAAGGATGAGGTTTCTAAATTCTTGGAAGAGCAGGGTCGGATTAGAACAAGTCAACATGGATTTAGTAAGGGGAGGTCTTTGAAGAGGTGACAAGTAGGTTAGACCGGGGAAACCCAGTGGATGTGGTCTACCTGGACTTCCAAAAGGCCTTTGATAAGGTGCCACACGGGAGGCTGCTGAGCAAGGTGAGGGCCCATGGTGTTTGAGGTGAGTTACTGGTATGGATTGAGGATTGGCTGTCTGACAGAAGGCAGAGAATTGGGATAAAAGGTTCTTTTTCAGAATGGCAGCCGGTGACAAGTGGTGTCCCGCAGGGTTCAGTGTTGGGGCCGCAGCTGTTCACATTATATATTAATGATCTGGATGAAGGGATTGTGGGCATTCTAGCAAAGTTTGCCGATGATACAAAGTTAGTGGACAGGCAGGTAATACTGAGGAAGTGGGGAGGCTGCAGAAGGATCTAGACAGTTTGGAGGAGTGGTCCAGGAAATGGCTGATGGAATTCAATGTGAGCAAATGCGAGGTCTTGCACTTTGGAAAAAAGAATAGAAGCATGGATTACTTTCTAAACGGTGAGAAAATTCGTAAAGCCAAAGTACAGAGGGATCTGGGAGTGCTAGTTGAGGATTCTCTAAAGGTCAACATGCAGGTTGAGTTCGTGATTAAGAAAGCGAATGCAATGTTGCAATTATCTCAAGAGGGTTGGAATATAAAAGCACTGTTGTGCTACTGAGACTTTATAAAGCTCTGGTTAGGCCCCATTTGGAGTACTGAGTCCAGTTTTGGTCCCCACACCTCAGGAAGGACATACTGGCACTGGAGCGTGTCCAGCGGAGATTCACACGGATGATCCCTGGAATGGTAGATCTAACATATGAGGAACGCCTGAGGATCCTGGGATTGTATTCATTGGAGTTTAGAAGATTAAGGGGAGATTTAATAGAAACTTACAAGATAATACATGGCTTGGAGAGGGTGGACGCTAGGAAATTGTTTCCGTTAGGCGAGGAGACTAGGACCCGTGGACACAGCCTTAGAATTAGAGGGGGTAAATTCAGAACAGAAATGCGGAGACATTTCTTCAGCCAGAGAGTGGTGTGCCTGTGGAGTTCATTGCCACAGAGTGCAGTGGAGGCTGGGACGCTAAATGTCTTCAAGGCAGAAATTGATAAATTCTTGATGTCACAAGGAATTAAGGACTACGGGGAGAATGTGGGTAAGTGGAGTTGAAATGCCCATCAGCCATGATTAAATGGCGGAGTGGACTCAATGGGCCGAATGGCCTTACTTTCACTCCTATGTCTTATGGTCATATGGTCTTATCTGCTCCCAGGAGGACCAGTTCCAATACCATACAACCCAGATGGCCTCCTTCTTCAAAGACCGCAAATTCCCCCTAGCCGTGATCGACGATGCTCTCCACCGCATCTCCTCCACTTCCCGCTCCTCCGCCCTTGAGCCCCGCCCCTCCAATCGCCACCAGGACAGAACCCCACTGGTCCTCACCTACCGCCCCACCAACCTCCATATACATCGTATCATCCATCGTCTTTTCAGCCACATCCAAACGGACCCCACCACCAGGGATGTATTTCCCTCCCCTCCCCTATCAGTGTTCCGAAAAAACCACTCCCTCCTTGACTCCCTCGTCAGGTCCACACCCCCCACCAACCCAACTTCCACTCCCAGCACCTTCCCCTGCAACCGCAAGAAATGCAAAACGTGCGCCCACACCTCCCCCCTTACTTCCCTCCAAGGCCCCAAGGGATCTTTTCATATCCGCCACAAATTCACCTGCACCTCCACACACATCATTTACTGCATCCGCTGCACCCGATGTGGCCTCCTCTATATTGGGGAGACAGGCCGCCTACTTGCGAAACATTTCAGAGAACACCTCTGGGACACCCGCACCAACCAACCCAAGCACCCCATGGCTCAACACTTCAACTCCCCCTCCCACTCCACCAAGGACATGCAGGTCCTTGGAATCCTCCATTGCCAGACCATAGCGACACGACGGCTGGAGGAAGAACGCCTCATCTTCCGCCTGGGAACCCTCCAACCACAAGGGATGAACTCAGATTTCTCCAGTTTCCTCATTTCCCCTCCCCCCACCTTGTCTCAGTCCCAACCCTCGAACTCAGCACCAGCTTCCAAACATGCAATCTTCTTCCTGATCACTCCGCCCCCACCCCACTCCGGCCTATCACCCTCACCTTAACCTCCTTCCACCTATCGCATTTCCAACGCCCCTCCCCCAAGTCCCTCCTCCCTACCTTTTATCTTAGCCTGCTGGGCACACTTTCCTCATTCCTGAAGAAGGGCTCATGCCCGAAACGTCGATTCTCCTGCTCCTTGGATGCTGTCTGACCTGCTGCGCTTTTCCAGCAACACATTTTCAGCTCTGATCTCCAGCATCTGCAGTCCTCACTTTCTCCTCGAACATCTTCAGTGGGCCTCAGGGGAAGCAGTGTACATGATTCCTACTTTCTATTTATATGTTTTGGTTTCTTTCGGTTGGTGATGTCATTTCCTGTGGTGATGTCATTTCCGGTTCTTTTTCTCAGGGGGTGGTAAATGGGGTCTAACTCGATGTGTTTGTTGACAGAGTTCTGGTTGGAATGCCATGCTTCTAGGAATTCTTGTGCATGTCTCAGTTTGGCTTGTCCCAGGATGGATGTGTTGTCCCAGTTGAAGTGGTGTCCTTCCTTATCTGTATGTAAAGATACTAGTGAGAGAGGGTCATGTCATTTTGTGGCTAGTTGGTATTCACGTGTCCTGGTGGCTAGTTTTCTGCCTATTTGTCCAATATAGTGTTTGTTATCATTCTTGCACGGTATTTTGTAAATGACATTAGTTTTGCTTGTTTTCTGTATAGGGTCTTTCAAGTTGCTGTTTTAGTTGCTGTTTTAGTGTGTTGGTGGACTTGTGGGCTACCATGATGCCAAGGGGTCTGAGTAGTCTGGCAGTCATTTCCGAGATGTCTTTGATGTAGGGGAGAGTGGCTAACGTTTCTGGATATGTTTTGTCTGCTTGTTTGGGCTTGTTGCTGAGAAATCGGTGGACTGTGTTCATTAAGTACCCATTCTTTTTGAATACATACGGACCAAATATTGAACTACACAAGCAACCATCCCAACATCCACAAATGAAGTTGTATCAGAAGATTATTTTAATGAGCCAATATGCACTGCAGCACAGAGGATCTATGCAGAGCAGAGGAAAATCATCTATACCTTAAGTATAGTAATGAACCTCCCAGCTCAGCAAGCAAACCTACAGCCAGAACCTCAACCTGAGCTACAAATCTTCTCAAAACTTGCTATCATCTGTTGTGTGATGTGAACCCAAGGTCCTGGTTAAGGCCAATCTCAAGGGTACCAAACTTGGCCATCAGCCTCTGCTCAGCCACTTTGCTTTGTTGCCTGTCCCAAAGTCCGCTTTGGAGGATGGTCACCTGAAGGTTCAAGACCGAACGTGCCTGACCACTTACGTGTTCTCAAACAGGGAGGGAACATCCCTGTCTGGAAATTAGATTAGATTACCTACAGTGTGGAAACAGGCCCTTCGGCCCAAAAAATCCACACTGATCCTCCGAAGAGTGACCCGCCCAGACCCGTTTCCCTCTGACTAATGCACCTAACACTATGGGCAATTTAGCATCGTCAATTCACCTGACCTGCACATCTTTGGACTGTGGGAGGAAACCAGAGCACCCAGAGGAAACCCACGCAGATACTGAGAGAATGTGCAAACTCCACACAGTTGCCAGAAGCTGGAATCGAACATGGGACCCTGGTGCTATGAGGCAGCAATGGTAACCACTGAACTACCGTGCTGCCCCACAGTTGTTATGTGGTATCCATTCATCTGTTGTCATAGCGTCCTCTTGGTCTCACCGATGTGCCATCCTTGCCTGCAGCGTATGAGACAGACAACATTGGCCGAGTCACATGAGTACCTGCTGCGTACATGCTGGGTACTGTCCCCACGTGTAATGGTGGTATCCATGTCGACACTCTGACATGTCTTGCTGTGGTTGCCATGACAGGGTTGTACAGTGTTGTGGTCCATGTTGTTCTGAAGGCTGGGTAGTTTGCTGTGAACAATGGTCTGTTTAAGGTTTGGTGATTGTTCAAAGGCGAGACGTGGAGGCATAGGGAGGGTCTTGGTGAGATGCTCATCCGCAACGATAATGTGTTGCAGGCTGTGAAGAACATGGCACAGTTTTTCAGCTCCCATGAAGTAGTGGACAACAAAGGGTACCTTATCGGTTGCAATCTGTGCACACATACACCTCCCACACTCACAGCCATGCACACATCCTCTCACAGGCTTATACTCCATCACACTCACACACACACTTTACCAAGCTTACACACATGCAAACACACACTGTCTTGTGTGTACTCCCACTCACACTCATGCACACACTCACACGTACACACTCACTCTGTCTCTCTCTCTCTCTCTCCTGTACACGCACACTCATATAAATTTATGGGGTGAATATATATTTGCAGAATTATATTTGCAGATATATTCTATTTTGTTCAAAAATGAAGTATCTGCAAGTAGTCAATGCAGGCAGTTAATCCATATAATATTTGTAAATTCCACTTTGGAAGTAGAACAAGTCTGACTCAAGATTGGGATACAGAAAGACTCTAACCTCACACCTTTAAGGCATTGTTTGAGCTAAGATGTCACCTTTTGTTATAAAACTTTAAATAATCTTGAGAATGTGACTTAAGAGAGGTTCTGGGATTTACATTTTAAAGAACCGAAACCAGCAAATTCACTCTAAAAGATGAAAGACCTAACAATCTAGGTTTGTTCTATGTATCATTGTATCACTGTAGTCTTTTGCTATAAATTCTGTGTCTTATGTTCCTGCTTCACAACCACCTGATGATGAAGCAGCACTTGGAAAGCGAGTGCTTCCAAATAATCCTGTTGGACTATAACTTGGTATTTGGAATCAGACCTCAAGAATTGTTCACATAGCCACCTTCTCTAATCCTTCCCTAGAATGCATACTGAATGTTCACCAGTAGGCCCCATCACGAAGGACTCAAAGCCCTCCGTTTCTTCCTTTCCCTCCGTACCAACCAGTACCCTTCCACTGACACCCTCCTTCGACTGACTGAACTGGTCCTCACCCTGAACAACTTCTCTTTCCAATCCTCCCACTTCCTCCAAACCAAAGGAGTAGCCATGTGCACCCACATGGGCCCCAGCTATGCCTGCCTCTTCGTAGGATATGTGGAACAGTCCATCTTCCGCAGCTACACTGGCACCACCCCCCACCTTTTCCTCCGCTACATCGGTGACTGTATCGGCGCTGTCTCGTGCTCCCACGAGGAGGTTGAACAGTTCATCCACTTTACCAACACCTTCCACCCTGACCTCAAATTTACCTGGACTGTCTCAGACTCCTCCCTCCCCTTCCTAGACCTTTCCATTTCTATCTCGGGCGACCGAATCAACACGGACATTTACTATAAACCGACTGACTCCCACAGCTACCTGGACTACACCTCCTCCCACCCTGCCCCCTGTAAAAATACCATGCTATATTCCCAATTCCTTCGTCTCTGCTGCATTTGCTTCCAGGAGAACCAGTTCCAATACCGTACAACCCAGATGGCCTCCTTCTTCAAAGACCGCAATTTCCCCCCAGACATGATCGACGATGCCCTCCACCGCATCTCCTCCACTTCCCGCTCCTCCGCCCTTGACCCCCGCCCCTCCAATCGCCACCAGGACAGAACCCCACTGGTCCTCACCTACCACCCCACCAACCTCCATATACATCGTATCATCCGTCGTCATTTCCACCACCTCCAAACGGACCCCACTACCAGGGATATATTTCCCTCCCCTCCCCTATCAGCGTTCCGAAAAGACCACTCCCTCCATGACTCCCTCGTCAGGTCCACACCCCCCACCAACCCAACCTACACTCCCAGCACCTTCCCCTGCAACCGCAAGAAATGCAAAACTTGCGCCCACACCTCCCCCCTTACTTCCCTCCAAGGCCCCAAGGGATCCTTCCCTATCCACTACAAATTCACCTGCACCTCCACACACATCATTTACTGCATCCACTGCACCCGATGTGGCCTCCTCTATATTGGGGAGACAGGCCGCCTACTTGCGGAACATATCAGAGAACACTTCTGGGATACCCGCACCAACCAACCCAACCACCCCGTGGCTCAACACTTCAACTCCCCTCCCACTCCACCAGGTCATGCAGGTCCTTGGACTCCTCCATCGCCAGACCATAGCAACATGACGGCTGGAGGAAGAGCGCCTCATCTTCCGCTTAGGAACCCTCCAACCACAAGGGATGAACTCAGATTTCTCCAGTTTCCTCATTTCCCCTCCCCCCACCTTGTCTCAATCAAATCCCTCGAACTCAGCAACGCATTCCTAACCTGCAATCTTCTTCCTGACCTCTCCGTCCCCACCCCCACTACAGCCTATCAACTTCACCTTGACCTCCTTCCACCTATCGCATTTCCAATGCCCCTCCCCCAAGTCCCTCCTTCCTACCTTTTATCTTAGCCTGCTGGACACACTTTCCTCATTCCTGAAGAAGGGCTCATGCCCGAAACGTCGATTCTCCTGCTCCTTGGATGCTGCCTGACCTGCTGCGCTTTTCCAGCAACACATTATCAGTTCACCAGTAGGCCCCCAAGGTAAATAGTAGAAAGTGAGGACTGCAGGTATTGGAGATCAGAGTCAAAAACGTGGTGCTGGAAAAGCAAAGTAAGTCAGGCAGCATCCGAGGAGCAGGAAAATCGAACTTTCGGGAATAAGCCCTTCATCAGAAATGAGGATTGTGGGTCGGGGTTGAGAGATAAATGGGAAAGGGGGATGGTGTTGGGGGAGAAGGTAGCTGGGAAAGTGATAGGTGGATGAAGGTGAGGGAGAAGGTGATAGGTCAGAGGGGGCAGTGATGGACGAGTCCAGAGGGCGGTGCCGAGTTGGAGGCTTGGGACTGGGATAACATGGGGGGGGGGAAGCTGTTGAGATCCATATTTGTCCCATGTGGTTGCAGGGTCCCCAGGTGGAATATGAGGCATTCCTCCTCCAGGAGTTGAGTGGTAAAGGTTTGGTGGTGGAGGAGGTCCAGGACCTGAATGTCCTGGATGGAGTGGGAGGGTAATAGCAAGGTAAATAGTAAATCTTCTTCCATCCTAACTAAGGCTTTCTGAACTGCAGCTGAAAGTCTTGGAGTTGTCTTATTGGCCTGTTGCTCAATTGTTTGGTGCCTTCTTTCCAGAAAAACCTTCAGTTACAACTGAAGCAATTTCAGTAGCTTGAGTGCAGCTCTCCTTAAAACGTTGTGTGTCACACGAAATACATACACACCATCATCATTGACTGAACATCTACAACCATTTAGCAGTATGTTGCACATTGTCCTCAAGTTGATAAACAGGAAACAACACATTGAGTACTGCCTGGTTTTAATGGAATTGAATGCAGAACAATCAGACCTCTAATCCCCGCACCTAATGTTGGATCTAATTAATTTTTTTCTCTCCTGTATTAACATCAAACAATACAGGCTGTATTTATTTAGCTACTCTTACATCACTAATTAGGAATGACAATAATAATTTGTTTTAAAAATTACCTATTTTAATTAATTAACTTTGAACATTAACAAGCTTTGTTCTATTGTGTTTGTGGTGTATCAAGTCTTTTGATCATAAATGTCCCTACTAAGCATTTAATCGATTTTTAAAAACTGTGTTATTTTTACTTTCATGCAATCATCTATCAGCCACAAGAGTATTTTGTTTATGCTACTTCCCCTGATGTCAATCTCTTCAGCTATCCTTTCATAGTAACTGTAATTGGACTCTATCCTAAATGCTGTGCAGGATGGTATCAATATATTTTGTTATTTAAAAGCATGCAAATCTCTTTTTTTATATGAGGTGATTAATGAAAGAGATCCAACTTAGATCTATAATAGCAGGACTTGCTGGACAGCTGAATGAATTTAAGTGTTCTGACATTTACTGAAGTCAGACTTGCAGTTAGGCAATAATAAGATGTAAAATCTGGAACTTTTCAGAGATTAGCATTTACAAAGCACTTGTAAAAGTGCAAAGCAAGAAGATTAATCTCTTGTCTTATGTATGTGGATGAATTTGGCTTTAGGATGTTACTGCCATGTCTCCTATTAGAGAAACAGTCTCCCAGCTGGGGATTAGAATGACTGGACCAATTCAGTTATCTTGACTAGTGAAGTGGCAACAGCATTGCTGGGCTCTCCCGGGACAAAAGTGGCTAGTTAACTGCACACAATTAAGTGAGTCAGTCATTTCGCTAACAGGAATATGCTGCCTGTGCATATTGTGTGATGCAAGCGAAGTTATAACAGGAGTAGTAGGTGGGGGGGGGTTGTACAAACTCAGAGCAGAAGCTCTTAATGCATTGTTTCTGCTGTTTGGTTTCAGTAATTCTTCTATGACTGAGTGGTATTTGGGAATGGACTGTCCCCAGGGCAACCTTAATATTGAAAGTCCATTTGCTCTTCCATGCATGTTTTTTTCAATCCATTCACATGATATGGACATCACTGGCCAGTGAGCATTTATTGCCCATCCTGAATAGCCCAGAGGGCAGTTAAGAGTCAACTATCTTTCTGTGGGTCTGGTGTCATAGGTAACATGGTTCATAATAGTTAAGGATGGCAGATTTCCTTCCCTAAAGAACATTAGTAAACCACATGAGTTTTCCCTGACAATTGGCAATGATTTCAATAGTTATCATTAGACTATTAATTCCAAACTGTACTGAATTCAAATTCCACCATCTACCAATGTAGGGTTCAAAAGCGGGCCCCAGAACGTGGCCTGGGTCTCTAGAGTAATAGCATACGCATAATGTCACTAGGCTGTCTCCTCCCCAAAACGTGATGTAGGAAAGGAGATTGGTTGTATTCAGTGGTGAATAAATACCTACGCCGTGCCTTAGATGCTTACAGTTCTCATAAACGCATATCATTAGGCCTCCAAGAGATTGAAAATATCTAATTGCTTGATTTAACACCTCATGAACTAGGCCAGATGAAGCCAAAGGCAAAAGTGAGGACTGTAGATGCTGGAAATCAGAGTCTCGATTAGAGTGGTGCTGGAAAAGCACAGCAAGTCAGGCAGCATCCGAGAGCAGGAAAATCGACTTTTCGGGCAAAAGCCCTTCATCAGACTGAAGGCCTGTGTCTAATCTAGACACAGATGAAGCCAAAGCCTCCTTGTCCAATTCAGCACCTTCAGAATGCAAGGACTAATTTACAGGGCACGCCATTATTGACTTAACTTCATAGGGAGCTTACATTTGCTGAAATTATCAAAGAAATTGAATACCTTGAAGTCCTGGAGATTGTTGAATTCATTGCTCTTAAATGAGTAAATATTGTTACGAACTTCACTGACAGATTAGACAGGCTCTTTGTTTTAGAACATAGAACATAGAAGAATACAGCGCAGTACAGGCCCTTTGGCCCTCGATGTTGCGCCGATCCAAGCCCACCTAACCTACACTAGCCCACTATCCTCCATATGCCTATCCAATGCCCGTTTAAATGCCCATAAAGAGGGAGAGTCCACCACTGCTACTGGCAGGGCATTCCATGAACTCACGACTCGCTGAGTAAAGAATCTACCCCTAACATCTGTCCTATACCTACCACCCCTTAATTTAAAGCTATGCCCCCTCGTAATAGCTGACCTCATACGTGGAAAAAGGTTCTCATGGTCAACCCTAATCATCTTGTACACCTCTATCAAGTCACCCCTAAACCTTCTTTTCTCCAATGAAAACAGCCCCAAGTGCCTCAGCCTTTCCTCATACGATCTTCCTACCATACCAGGCAACATCCTGGTAAACCTCCTCTGCACCCGTTCCAGTGCCTCCACATCCTTCCTATAGTATGGCGACCAAAACTGCACACAATACTCCAGATGCGGCTGCACCAGAGTCTTATACAACTGCAACATGACCTCAGGGCTCCGGAACTCAATTCCTCTATTAATAAAAGCCAGTACGCCATATGCCTTCTTCACCGCACTATTTACCTGTGTGGCAACTTTCAGAGATCTGTGTACATGGACACCAAGATCCATCTGCTCATCCACACTACCAAGTATCCGACCATTAGCCCAGTACCCCGTCTTTTTATTACTCTTACCAAAGTGAATCACTTCACACTTACCTACATTGAACTCCATTTGCCACCTTTCTGCCCAGCACTGCAACTTATCTATATCCCGCTGTAACCTGACACATCCTTCCTCACTGTCAACAACTCCACCGACTTTCGTATCATCCGCAAACTTGCTCACCCAACCTTCTAGCCCCTCCTCCAGGTCATTTATAAAAATAAAAATAAAAATAAAAATATGAAAACAGAAGTAACTGCGGAGGCTGGAAATCAGAAAGAGAAACATAAATTGCTGGGAATGCTCTGGCAGTATCTGTGGAGAGAAATCAGAGTTAATGTTTCAAGTCCAGTGACCCTTCCTCAGAACAGATGCTGTCAGACCTGCTGAGCTTTCCAGCAATTTCTGGTTTTGTCCTTTTTTTAAATGTGTAAGTTAGACCAATTTTTTTTTGCTGAATAATTTCCCTTGAGAAGGTGATGATTTTGACTTCTTAAAATAACATAAAATGATATTATACGTTAGGAGGCCATTCAGCCCATCATATTAATGTGGGGAGGGGTCATATAACTCTTAAAATAGCCTTATTTTCATTTTCTCTGCACCTCCTGATTTATCTCCTTTTCCAGTCTTTGTACAATTTTTTTAAGGTCTTTCTGAACATTGACCAGAATAATTTGAGGATTCTAATAGTTTGAGTAAGACGTGTGCCATTCATTACACAAAGCCTCAGCTGGTTCCGAATTTTAAATTGCCCATATGCTCGTCCAATGAATGTCCAAGGATGCAATGGTTTCCATTAAATTATCAGCAACATAATTCATCACTTCAGCAACAAACATAAACGACACAGATTTTCCTTGTGCTTACATAAATGCTTTGCTTTCAATTCCTGCCTGCTTTTGAACTGGACAAGGATCGTGTGTTACAGGAAAGTGATCAGTAACTGGAAAGCTGCATGGAATCAACTCAGCATAGATTGTGAAACTGACGCAGTCTTACTGCACTTTTGAAACCTGATTTGCAGAATTAGAATTCAGCTGGAAGATGTAGTCATGCTGCAGAGAAATTGATCCAACATAGGAATCAAGAAATTTAAAGACTACATAAGGAGTTGGTTCAACACTTTGTGCAGGTGGGAGTTGTTCTACTGCAATTAGCTCAAATTCCTTTGCCTGTCTTCAAAACTGTGTATCTTTCTGCGTCGCTTTGAAGACTTGGAGAAAAACTAATGTCATGTGCATTTTTTCATTTAGCGTTGAACTGTCACAGCTCACTCCAACTGTGATATTTGATCAGGAATTCAGCATTTTTATGAAGGAGCAGCAATGTAAGAAAAGTGTGTGACAAGGAGAGCAATTTGCAGATGACAGTTTTCCCATTTGGATGGTGCACACTGCAGTCACAGCACACTGGTAGCAGAAGTAATTAATGTTTAAAATGGTGAATGGGGTGATAATCCAACAGAGTGCTATATCCTGGATGGTACTTCTTCAGTTTATTGGAGGAATGCTCCAACAGGCAAGTGGGAGGTATTCCATCACACCCCTGACTTGCACCTTATAAATGGCTTTGAGCAATCAGGACAGTCCAAGTACACAATCACGGTTTAGGGACCATGTATTTGTATGGCTGAGCCCATTGAGGTTCTAGTAAAATTCAACCACGATAATGTCTTTGAATGCCAAAGGATGAAGGTGAGGTTGGGTTTGGGGATGGCAGTGGAAGCATGGATGATCTTAACATTCGAAGAGTTGTAAATGGAACTGATCACTGCACAATAAACAATAATAATCCCCATTTCTGACCTTCAAAAAGTGGGAAAGTGAATGACAAAGTAGCAGAAGATAGTTGAACCAAGAACTCAGCATGAAAATAATCTGATCACAATCGAGTTTCATTATTCACACTATAAAAAATGAATCATTCAAATTGAACAATGTAAGTAATACACAGAAAGAAGAATATTGTGCTTAGAAACATTAAATATTCTGATACCACTTTTGAATAAGAGGAATAGATTGAATTGCCATCATATTTCTGTGCTGCATTTGAAATTATGCCTAATTTGCAATGGCAGCAAGAGTACTCTTCTCAATTGTAATCAGATTTACTGGTTTTAAGCAGCTTGATTAAGAGTCACCATGGAGTCCTCAGTGTGTGTCTGTGCGTGTGTGTGCGCGTGTGCGTGCGTGAATGTATATGTGTGTGCGTGCGCATGTAAATGTGTGTGTGTATATGCGTGTGTGTGCACATGCTTGCATGCGTGTATGCATTTGTGTATGTGTGCGTGCATGTTCATATGCATGTGTGTGTGCACGTGTGTATGCATGCATGTGTGTATGTGCATACGTGTATGTATATGTGTGTGTGCGTGTGCGTGCTTATGCATGCGTCTGTATATGCGTGTGTGTGCGTGTATGTAGTAAAGTGGTTTCCCATCATTTAACCTGACCAGGGCAAGTTCAAATGTTCCTCTTTTGATTTATATATGACCTGAATTTCGTAGGTTTTGATACAGATATTACCAAGTATTTTTTTCTGACGTATATATTGCTGTATGTGATAGGAATTACCTCTCTAGGAACACATACTACCTAGTAAAATGCCCAGAACAACAATGCAGTTAAGAAATTCCTTACAAGCAAAAAGAAACTCATTATTTGCACTGTAAATTCAATCAAAGATACTGAGATATCTAAAAGGAATGGGTAACACTGAGCAAGGCAACAAAGGATTAGGTTGATTAGATGCAGGGCCACTGCTTTACTAAGACTGATTTATCTCAAATTCTGTTTTTAATTACTCTTAGTTTGAATGGTCTTCTAGGAATCACATTCTACAGTTCCAGCCATTTTTAATTAGGACCACTGCTCTACGTGACTGAATAATCTAATTCCATTTTTATAAAACAGGATTATACATGGTGTCTTAGGGATCACATTCCAAGCTTCCATTAACTTGCCTGTGAAAATCAGAAGCCAGCAAACCTCATTAAAGACCTTTCATTGATGTTACCAAGCAAGTGTGAAATCATTTTAAATAAAATTAATCAAGTATTTGAATTAATGCTGAGGACGCAATGACCCCAAAATTCCATTAGGGTGGTCCAGCTGTCAAACATGGCTAACAAAGTCAGTTATGCATCATTTGCTGATTATATTGTATAATAGTGGAAATCCCTTCAACCCCATGTATATTGTATCACTAGGTTGGTTGGGGTGGAGGGATAGTGATTATGATCAGGTGAAGACTATTTTTTACATTCCATAAACATTAATTTTTTGTCCCGAGGTTGCGTGTCTATCGTATCTCAAGTTTCCTGAGCTAATTTGTCTTTCAACATTCGGCCTGAAGAACAATAGTAAAAAAATCTCAGGTATCAAGAGTAGCTTTATCCCTATACTATAAATGATGTCCTTCAAAAATTATGTATACAGTAATATTGCTTAGAATACAGGACATTTCATTTTGATGCAGGAGCCATTAGTAATGCCAACATTAGTAAACCATCCTGAATTGCACCTGAACTGAGTGACTTCCGGGGCTTTTGAACAGCCGCTGAATGTCAACCTCAGCGCTGCCTTCCTCTCAGATCATTCCTAAAGCAGGCAGGTCTTTGGAACAGTTCATGATATTTCTATGATGACTATTCTGAAAACTAGTTTTCAATTCCAGATATTTCTTACTTAAATGTAAATTCCATCAGCTGCCTGTGCTGGAATTTGGCCTGGTGCTCCTATATCACCAGCCTGGGCCTCCAGATTATCAGTTCAGTGTCATTATTGCTACACCAGCATCACCACATCAACTGTTTTTGGTTTTTGTTTATTCAGTGATGCATTTATAAGCTAGATTGATGTAAATTCATGCTCCAAGTCACAGAATCCATTTACTTTAAAACTTCAAATTAAAGGACAACCATTCAATTAATGAAGAAATGGCAACACCAACAGAAAGCTTATTCTCTGACTTTGAGGGAGAACAAGATATTGAAATTATTGTTTCTTAATGATTCATGGATCTAACCTTAATTTTCATTGTAAGTTTAAACAAATTAGCTAATTTTTTTTTTGGTTAGTGGAATGGATGATAAATATTGTATCTTTGAGATTCTTAGTTTGAGGAAGTATGATTGAACAGGATATTTCATACAGCAAGGTTTTGTTGAATATTAATGTTGAATGATAAAATTTGCAAGTTGTTAATTGAAAGGAGAAAGGCAAGGGCAAAACCAATGAAGTAGAAGAAAAATGAAGAGTATTCAAAGGCAATTAATTAGTGGATGCTTTTTGTCACATCTGTTATGTCAAGTGTGCAAAGGAGTAAAGACAGTTTTCAAAGCACTGAAATATATCCCAAACTAACATGAAGACAATGACGTCTGGCAGCATTATGGGATGGAGTGAAGTAGAATCAGTACAGTGTGGTACCAGGCCATTCAGTCCATGAAGTACATACTAACCTTTCGAAGAGCATCCCACCCAGACCCACATCAGCCCTGTAACCCTACACTTCCCATGGCCAATCCACCTGGCCTGTGCATCCTTTATGGGAGGAAACTGGAGGTAACCCACACAGCCGTGGGGAGAATGTGCAAATTCGACAGAGCCAGGCACCCAAGGAATTGAGCCCAGGATCATGGTGCTCTGAGACGGCATTGCTAATCACTGAGCACCCCGCTGCCGAAGTACACACAATTACAATGATACCTCACAAGCTTTTAGATACTGACTCAAACATCTATCATCTTCCTTTTGAATAATTAAGTACCAACTACATGTATATATCAGTGGACATGACTCATAGCTGATGTAGCAGAAATGCATACTTTTTGGTTTGTCAATGATATAAGGTTATGACCAGGAGAGTGAAGAAAGAGCATTTTGGGATGGATGTATCAGGAATCTGTGGGGAAACATCAGCAATTTCTTTGAATGAGTCAGTTACAGCTGAAAATAAAAGACTAAAATTGGATTGAATTCAGGTAGTTACTAGTAAGTGTGAAGAAAATACTTAATCCAGGTATCATTGTAGTTTCCAATTTAAGTCCACGTTCATTTCTGTCAAACCCCATGTCAAATCTCCTGAATAATTCACACTAACATCAAACAGCAACTTCCTTCATGCATCACACAGAATGTTTTTTTTAATCCGACACGTTTGTAATCATAAGTATATTTTGAAACAGTCAGTTAAATGTGACACAATCTAACAGCAATCAGCCACACAAAGGTTCTAATGGTCTTCTTTTCTCCGCAATTGAAAACAGTGGGAACCTAAAAGTCCAATAAACACAGGACAAGATGTAGTTTCCTTGACGTTTTGCTTCCCCACTGTTTTCAAAGGGAAGTCACAGTTGGGTATGTCATGAAACGGATGGTGCTCCTTTGCACATTCTTGCACAATTCAAGAAACATCAAGAGCACAGTACAAGATATCAGAAGCAGTGAAGGGGAGGACAGGTCAGTTTAATCCCATGCTGAAAGGAGTCTTTGTTATTACAAAACATTTCTCTGGTCCAGAATTTACAATTTTCCAACATACAGTCAGAAAAATTTGTTATTTAAACCTGAATTTTTCACTATTTACAGTTTTTAGAATGAACCAAGAATTTAAAACAAAACTCTGCATTCTGCTTTAAGACTTAAAATAAAACAGTGACATAGCATTTGATGAATCCAGGAGGAGAATTAAACAAAACACAATGCTTCCAGCCTTACTGGTTTGAAAAGTCACTTCTTGGAAGCTTTCATAGCACGGCATTCATTCCTGCTCTCCCAGAATTGGGAAAGGTGTTGGGAAACATGAAAGAGTTTAGAAAAGATTTACAAGGATGTTGCCAGAGTTGGAGGGTTTGAGCTGTAGGGAGAGGTTGAAAAGGCTGGGGCTATTTTCCCTGTAGGATCGGAGGCTGAGGGTGACCTTATAAAAGTTTATGAAATCATGAGGGGCCTGGAAAGGGTGCATAGCCAATTCTTTTTCTGAGGGTAGGGGAGTCCAGAGCTAGAGGGCATAGGTTTAAGGTGAGAGAGGAAAGATTTAAAAGGCACCTAAGGGGCAACTTTTTCATGCTGTAGCTGGTGCATGTATGGAATTAACTTCCAGAGGAAGTGATAGAGGTGGATACAATTACAACATCTAAAAGGCATTTGGATGGGTACACGATTGGAAGGTTTTTGAGGAATACGGGCCAAGTGCTGGCAAATAGGATTAAATTAATTTAGCATATCTGATTGGCATGGATGAGTTGTAGGAGGAGAGAGTAAGGATTGCAGATGCTGGAGATCAGAGCTGAAAATGTGTTGCTGGAAAAGAGCAGCAGGTTAGGCAGCATCCAAGGAACAGGAGAATCGACGTTTCGGGTATGAGCCCTTCTTCAGGAATGAGGAAAGTGTGTCCAGCAGGCTCAGATAAAAGGTAGGGAGGAGAGACTTGGGGGAGGGGCGTTGGAAATGCGATAGGTGAAAGGAGGTCAAGGTGAGGGTGATAGGCCGGAGTGGGGGGGTGAGGGCGGAGAGGTCAGGAAGAAGATTGCAGGTTAGGAATGCGGTGCTGAGTTCAAGGGATTTGACTGAGACAAGGTGGGGGGAGGAGAAATGAGGAAACTGGAGAAATCTGAGTTCATCCCTTGTGGTTGGAGGGTTCCTAGGCGGAAGATGAGGCGTTCTTCCTCCAACCGTCGTGTTGCTATGGTCTGGCGATGGAGGAGTCCAAGGACCTGCATGTCCTTGGTGGAGTGGGAGGGGGAGTTAAAGTGTTGAACCACAGGGTGGTTGGGTTGGTTGGTCCGGGTGTCCCAGAGGTGTTCTCTGAAACGTTCCTCAAGTAGATGGCCTGTCTCCCCAATATAGAGGAGGCCACATTGTGTGCAGCGGATGCAATAAATGATGCGTATGGAGGTGCAGGTGAATTTGTGGTGAATATGGAAGGATCCCTTGGGGCCTTGGAGGGAAGTAAGTGGGGAGGTGTGGGCGCAAGTTTTGCATTTCTTGCAGTTGCTGGGGAATTTGTCGGGAGTGGAGGCTGGGTTGGTGGGGGATGTGGACCTGATGAGGGAGTCACGGAGGGAGTGGTCTTTTCGGAACGCTGATAGGGGAGGGGAGGGAAATATATCCCTGGTGGTGTGGTCCGTTTGGAGGTGGCGGAAATGACGCCGGATGATACGCTGTATATGGAGGTTGGTGGGTTGGTAGGTGAGGACCAGTGAGGTTCTGTCCTCGTGGCGGTTGGAGAGGCGGGGCTCAAGGGCGGAGGAGCGGGAAGTGGAGGAGATGCGGTGGAGGGCATCGTCGATCACGTCTGGGGGGAAATTGCGGTCTTTGAAGAAGGCGGCCATCTGGGTTGTACAGTATTGGAACTGGTCCTCCTGGGAGCAGGTGCGGCGGATACGAAGGAATTGGGAATATGGGACGGCGTTTTTACAGGGGGCAGGGTGGATGAGTTGTACCAAAGGGCCTGCTTCTGTACTGTATAACTCTTTGACTCTAAGCAGACTCAGGCCTGTTTTGTTTTTTGATGGGATATTGCCTGAGAATATCAGGTGCAACAGGCTTTTGGTCAGAAGAAGAGAGCTCAAGTCCCACCTGTTGCAGAGGTTTTTCAGAATATGTCTGAGGTATTTCATTAAACATTTCTAATGCTTCATTGTCTTTGATTTCAGTGCTCACTGGCTCCCCCTCATGTGCTAAGGAATATAGCATTGAGTTCACTCTTGCTCCAATGGTAGGTAGATTCACTAAGCCATAGCAGACAGGAACACCCATCCAATCACCAAACATTTGAGATCGAGCTGCATGGAAGCAAGTGGGCAGCAGTTCAGCTGTGCTCACATTTCTGGCATCTCAAGACGACTCCCAGCTTCCGAAAAGAGAAAGGACTTTAGAGGTTTGTATGTCGACACATAGACAGTTATTGCTTTTATACTTCTAGTAAAATGAATACACACACTCCTTCAGAGTAGTATAAATAGGACATTTTCCTGCTACGTTCTTCTAGCTGTCTGCTGTGTCTCAGCGTGTAGGCCTCTTGACTTTGAATCAGAAGATTGTGTGCCTCACTCCAGAGATTTGAACGTAATAACCACATCTGTTACAGCGTGAAGTGCTATGTTTCTGATTAGATGTTAAGCTAAGCTTCATTGACTTGCCCTATTGGATGCGAAAGAGTCCTGAGCACTACTTTGAAGATAAACAGGCATGTCTTCCTGAATGATTAGATTCCCTACAGTATGGAAACAGGCCCTTCGGCCCAACAAGTCCCCACCGACCCTCCGAAGAGCCATTCCCCTACATTTACCCCTGACTAATGCACCTAACACTACGGGCAATTTAGCATGGCCAATTCACCTGACCTGCACATCTTTGGACTGTGGGAGGAAACCGGAGCACCCGGAGGAAACCCACGCAGACACGGGGAGAATGTGCAAACTCCACACAGACAGTTGCCTGAGATGGGGATTGAACCTGGATCCCTGGCGCTGTGAGGCAGCAGTGCTAACCACTGAGCCACTGTGCCACCCATTCACTGGGATATCAGACTTAAAACAGAGATGAGAAGAAATTACTACTCTCAAAGTATTGTGTCTCTGTGGAATCTGGAGTGTGGTGGATGCTGGAACACTGACTTAATTTAAGGAAGAGATAGACAGATAGATAACAATGGGTTGAAGGATTATGGAGGGCAGGCAGGGAAGTGGAGTCAAGGGGGAGATGAGATCAGCCATGATGGTATCAAATGGCACAGCAAGCTGAGGGGTGGCGGAATTGCCTAACCCAGCTCCCAGCAATTATGTTCTTAAATTCTTATATTAATCCTCAATCAACACCACTGACGCCAAACTCCCTGGTCAGGTCCACTACTGTAATTTGTGGGACAATATGGTACGCAAACGTCTGTCAAACTGTAAAGTGTTCTTCTTTTGTGAAACGCAAATCTTTCTGTTGTTCATTTGCTACATTGAGAAAGCCACTGAAAGCTCTTGACCACAGATCATGTCTCCCATACAGGGCCATTAAAATGATTAACTACATTCAGCCATGCCAGGATATGGAGATGAAATAGTGTTGAGCCGGTGTCTTTACCCTGCAGTGGACATTTTACAGCAGATGCTCCTCTTTGTTTCTCCCTGCCTGCCTCTGACAAGTCCAGTCAACACAGCAGGTGCAGGTATTATCTCCAGCACAACAGAAATTGCCAGCATGCCTTCAGTGTGAGAGTTGGCAGACTGTTCCCCAGAAACAAATGCCCCAAAAGTGACATAAATCAACTGCCCAACATGACACAACAGATGCAGTATAACATGACGAATCCTGCGATTCATGAGGGTATCATTCCTTGCCCTTATGTCAAGATGTCACCCTTTGGTCCCTATGCCTAGCCAATTGTAGCAGGGAAACATGTAAAGATAGTCAGTGAGCAAAACCGAACCCTCTCACTTATCCCCACTCCAGGAAGCTGACAGTTGTTTTTGCGTATTTTCTACCAACTGGTGATGAATGCATTATGCAAAGCACTATCGAGAAATGAATTTTAAAACTCTAATCAGTGATCTGAGACAGGTTTCTAAGCCAGGGCTTCAATTTAAACAAATTACAGCCTTGTGAGTTACTCTTGCGTGAAGATGAGTATAAATTCTGTTTAATCTTTGTCCAGGAATATCGGAGAATTTTATGGCTTGTTTGGGTCTAATTTATTCTGCAATACGGTTATATTTTCTGAACTAGTTTACTCCATAAATTAAATAGGAAATCATGCACACTGTGGATTTCTTTGGCATCTCTTCTGATTGGCTATTCCAATTTTTATGAAAAATGAACGGGAACTTCTCTGAATATCTCCTAAATCTTAAGTGTCGATCAATCAGCTGTTGAATGTGCAGTGGCTAAGTGGCTGAAACTCATGGGGAAATTAATAGTGATGAAAGCAATGCTTCCCAAGCATCTTCCCATCATGGCCCCATTTTGAGGCTCACTAATCTGCAGTAGAATGGAGGAAGTCCTATCCCAGTGATAACCAACCATTACATATGTATTCAGCCCTCCATGTGATAGTTACATTAAATATTTTTCCTCTGAGTCTCAGGCTGTTTTGGCTTTAATCAATGTGGTTCGATCATGCTCACGTAAGACCCTTACCTGGCCTATTGTATTAGAATAGGCCCAGAAGTTGATATCAATAATATAGCTTCTCTTATTTTACTTCTCAAATGCATAGCAGTTTATAAAAGTCAGAGTTGGTAAACCACAAAGTACAGCTTGTGACTTAATTAAACTCAGTAATCCACTGAAAAAGTGATAATGATGTGAAATTTTATATTATTAAACAGGGTAACAGCTGGCTGAATGATGAACTGTGTAAGTGGCATATTAGGGAACAACTTCCCATTGACATTCAAATGCACAATTAACGATAGCATCTGGACAACAAAACTGTTCCCAAATTTACTCCAAACCAAAAATCATGAAAGAGGAATATTAATTAATAACTTTGTTCGTACATCAGGCCATCTTCAGTTAATAAGGATAACCCAGCAATAGCATCATTAGATATAACTATATGTGTAGATTAATATTGTTTTAATAAGATTGAATAAACAAGAACAACGTGCTCATATGAGGTAGACTATGGAAATATAAATTTCACCATGATAAATTGTGTGCATAAATTTTGAAATTTACTGGAATTTTGAAATTTGCTGATTTTGTGGATAGAGCATCAGTTGAAGTTGTCAGGTTGTTGCAAACACCTATTTGGTTGACTAATACCATTTCGTTAGACACAAAAAAAAAGAACTGCAGATGCTGGCATCCAAGGTAGATAAGCAGGAGGCTGGAAGAACAAAGCAAGCCAGGCAGCATCAGGAGATGGAGAGGTCAACATTTCAGGTGTAACCCTTCTCCAGGATATGCAAAGGTTTTTCATTACAGCAGGGTGTAGGTTACATATATCAGCAGCCTCATGTTTGCTTAGCTGACCATTAAAGTTCCCAGGAGCCCTAAAGATAGGCAATGAATACTGCCTCATCAGGGTATTGGGGTTGCCAACTCTGGGTTGGTGTAATCTTAGAGATTTCACCCCCCCGATCTCCCTGGTTCCAATTTTCCTGCCCCCATGCTCTTTCTACATCAGTCAACCAATGTGTCAAGTGTTATTCTGCCATGCCACTTGGAACCAATTAGAAAGTGAACAAACACTTTAGGCTGAACTTTATCTCCACAAAACAGATGGACTGCAGTCTTGTCAGAGACTAAGGTCCAAAGTAGCTGAAGCAGGAGTCCAACATAATTCAAAACCATTCTCTCCCAATTTTAACAGCTGAAGATGCACAACCAATCTACTCATGGAAAATGGATCATTTGAGAATTGATGAGGCTATCTGTCTCAGTGTAAAAGTCCTATTTCAGTTCATTTTGGCTATGTCTCCCAGATATCAGTAAACTTGACAGCTGAAAGGAGTCCAGAATGGCTGAATTCATAGAGTAAGGGCCTCTAATACATGAATTGTGAATGGGAAGGAACAGTCTTGTTTCACCCAAATTCAACACACTAGCCTATAACATACTGCCCACCAAGCTATTTGCTGTATCCAGAAACTATTGGAAACCCTGATCAATATTGGAACCCCCGCTCCATTGGATCCCATGTGGGTAAAAGCAAATTACTGCAGATGCTGGAAATTTGAACTATAAACAGGGAATGCTTGGGAAGCTCAGCGGGTCGAGCAACATCTGTAGATTGTGAAAGAGAGGTAACATTCAGTGTCCAGTGTGACTCTTCTTCAGAGCCCCATGTAGGATGAACCACCTACTGATCACAGTTTAATGAACACATTGTTTTATTTTAAGAAAGATGTGTTAAAAGGACAATTCTGCTTTAAAGTACTTTGGAAATGAAGTTTAAAACAAAACTCTATTGAAGTTAAAAAGCAAAAAGAATGTAACTTGTCTTGGGCAACGAAAGGGTCATTCTAAGTTGAAAAACAATGGTTTCTTGCCTTAACAGATGTTAAAGTTGAAGGCATTCAAATTAATAATTATGATATTTGGAAAGCTGATGGCCTCAATTAGGAGACATGGAGTGGGCTTGTATGGCGATCTGAACAACATGAGATGTGGTGAGAAATATCGTAGAACAATGAGCGCAGCAAGACCAATCTTGTCAGGATAAAATCTCCTGCATTGTTTAAGAAAGACTCTCATAGGGGTATCAATGATCTTTAGCAGCCTTATTAATTGCAGATCTTGCCTCATTTGTCAGCATCATTTCGGTAAATTTACCATAGTCCCAGGGAACTATGGGCTGCTTTTTCCTTAGAGAGAGATACCTGAGGGTCAATAAATTTTAGACAAGCAACAACATTGAGATGATGGGACCTTCATGGAAATGACAGCTAGAGTGGGAATTGAAAGCATGCTTTTGGCTTCATAGTATATTCCAAACCAGCCAGCCAGCCAACTGAGCTAACTGATACCCTACTGCAAAGCCATGCACCTTCCTATCCTACCACCCACTACAAACAAACTTCAAAACTGAGAATGCTCAATATAAAAGTCAGAAAAGTACCTTACAACTTCAGCTCACCACTGGCTGTGAAGACCCTCCATGTTTGTCTGCAATAACATCTCAGTGGACAATCCGTGGGCATTAGCCATAGTCACGAGGCTGACGTTAAAGATGCCATCATACATTGTTGAGGAAGAGTAGGACAGTTATCTCTGGTGACCTGAATAATACTTAACCATCCACCTACATGACAAAAATTAATTATCTAACATGTAATAAATCAATTTTTGTGGAAGTTTGCAGTTCCAACTGTGACCGTACTTCAAAAAATTACTTTTTTAGCCATTAACTGTTATGGCAAGTCCTACAACTGTGAAAGGTTCTATATAACAGCAATGTTCTCATTTTAACAATTTTCACATCCTTAGGGGATCTCAATATATATTACAGAAAAAAACCACTTTTGAACAATAACCATTGTTCATAGAATCATAAGTAGTTGTTTTGGTCTCGTGGTATTATTGCTGGACTATTAATCTGAGACCTAGGAAGTGCTCTGGGGTCCCGATTTTTACTTTCAATAAAAATCTAGAATCTGAAGTTGACCAATGACTGAAACCATTGCCGATTGTTGGAATAACCCCTTTGATTCACTGTGGTCCTTCAGGAAAGCAACTGCCATCCTTACCAGGTTCAGACTGCATGTGACTCCAGACCCACAGAAATCTGGGAGAGTCTTAACTACCCTCTGGGCAATTAGGGAGGGACAATAAATGCTGCCCCAGCCATTGATGCCCACTTCCCGTAAATGAATTTAAAAAAGAATCGTGCACTGCAGAAGGAGACAGCTTGGTCATTGCACCTGAGCTAGCTTTCCATTCTTTTCATGAAGCCAATATACACACAAACAGCATGAGATAAATGATCACATCACTGTTTTAACTATAATGGATAGGGGATAAATGATGGTCAGAGCAGCATTAACAAAGAAGCAGAAATACTTGTTCCAGGGCCTGGGCCCTTGCTGTTTGTGATATACATAAAATACTTGAATGTAGGAGTGATGATCAGTAAGTTTGCAGATAATGTGAAAAGTGGTGGGGTGGTAAATAGTGTAGAGTATAGTCTTTGATTGCAGAGAGATATAGACAGGAGAAAGTGAGGTCTGCAGATGCTGGAGATCAGAGCTGGAAATGTGTTGCTGGAAAAGCGCAGCAGGTCAGGCAGCATCCAGGGAACAGGAGAATCGACATTTCGGGCATAAGCCCTTCTTCAGGAATGTATTTATACATATAGTTACATAGATCATGTGTACTGTAATGAACTCATGTTATTGAGTTCGGCATGCCCGAAACGTCGATTCTCCTGTTCCCTGGATGCTGCCTGACCTGCTGCGCTTTTCCAGCAACACATTTCCAGGAGAGATATAGACAGGCTGGCCAGATAGGTTGATCAGTCACAAATGGAATTCAGTCTGGAGAAGTGGTGATGTACTTGGGCAGGAGCAACAAAGCAAGGGAATATGTGACCAATAGTTAAGACATTGGGAAGCACCAAAGATCAAAAGGACCTTGGGATAAGTACACCCTTAAGGTAGCAGGACAGGTAATTATTGTGGGTAAGTAGGCACATGGGATAATTGTCTTTATCAGCCAAGGCATTGAGTTATAAAGCAGAGAGGTTATGCTGGAATGACATAAAAAGTAGGTTAGGCTGAGCTAGAGTATTGTGTATAGTTCTGAAATCCATATTATAGGAAGGATATGAGAGTTTGATTGCATTGGAGAGAGTTTAAAGGAGATTTGCCAGGATGTTGCCTGGGCTGGACACTTGTGGTTTATGAAGAGAGGTTGGACAGACTGGTGTTGTTTTCTTGTAGCAGAAGAGACTGAGGGGGGAATCATGTGAAATGTATAAAATTATGAGGGCCTGGTCGAGTGATAGGCTTAAAAAAAAGATGTCTTTAAACCAGACCATTAAAGTTTAATCATCAAGGGCTAATTGGACATAAAAATGAGCAAAACGGAAAAGTACTGGAAAACAGGCCCAATGTGAAAACAGCCTGTTTTGACTGAAAAGTAAGCATGTGATATGAATGTATCAGTGGGAGCTGTGTTGAAGAGCCGTTACGCAGGGCCACCTGGACATGCTGATTCAGCAGAATGGAATTTTGGAAAGGTATTCGGAGTACCATGGAATGATAATACAGTAAGTTATCTTAGATTCAGAATTGTATTAAAATGGGGAACTTTGCCTTGTTCAGGGGACTTCACCTTGGACCTAGATTATAAATGATGTGAGTAACCCTGAGTTCTCCAGAGCAGCCATTGTAAAGCAGGATTCCTAATGGGGGGGGGGGAGGCAGTGAGACTCGTTGAACATGTCTAAAGTAGTTTCAGCACTCATTAGTTTACATGTGTATCTAATATTCCTAAAGTAGATTAATGCTTAATAAATTATTACTGCTATATACATATATTTACTGCTTAATGCACATACATGTATTTATCTCAATACAGTAATTTACCACTTAATATATTCATCACCCCTTAATATATCCATCAATAAATTTGTTAATTAGTATCATTTAGCTCGTAGAGTATTTTGTTACATCCCACCGAACCCACTATTGAACTATAACACATGGGCAAGAAAGAATTATTCCCATTAATGGAGAGATCAATGACCAGGGAATATAAGCCATTGGGTACAGGTCTCTGGTACAGAGTCTGTCCATATTGCTCAGAAGGCAAGGGGGGATAGGAATAGTGCATTAGTCACTGGGGACTCCATAGTTAGGAGGACAGATAGGAGATTCTGTGGGAATGAGAGAGACTCACTGTTGGTGTGTTGTCTCCCATGTGCCAGGGTCCATGATGTTTCGGATCATGTTTTTGCGATCCTTAAGGGGGGAGGGGGTGGGGGAGTAGCCACAAGTCATTGTCCACATAGGCACCAATGACATAGGTAGGAAACAGGATGGGGGTGTAAGGCAGAAATTCAGGGAGCTAGGGTGGAAGCTTAGAGCTAGAACAAACAGAGTTGTTATCTCTCGTTTGTTACCTGTGCCACACGCTAATGAGGTGAGGAAAAGGGAGAGAGAGCAGTTGAACATGTGGCTACAGGGATGGTGTAGGAAGGAAGGATTCAGATACCTGGATAATTGGGGCTCAATCTGGAGTAGGTGAGACCTCTACAAATGGGACGGTCTACACCTGAACCAGAGGGGTCCCAGGGTCAGGGGGCGAGTTTGCTAATGCTACTTTGGAGGGTTTAAATTAATTCAACAGGGAGATGGGAAACTGCACAGTAGCTCCAGTGTACAGGAGGTTGGGAGTAGTCAGGTCATGAATAAGATTTCAAGGTTGCAGGAGTATACCAGCAGGCAGGAAGGTGGTTTGAAATGTATCTATTTCAACACCAGGAGCATCTGGAATAAAGGGGATGAACTTGCAGCATGGGTTGGTACCTGGGACTTTGATGTTGTGGCATTTCAGAGAGGGGAGGTGTGGCATTGTTAGTCAAGGACACTACTACAGTGGTAGAAAGGATGTTTGTCTACTGAGATAGTATGGGCTGAGATGAGAAACAGGAAAGGAGAGGCCACCCTATTGGGAGTTTTCTATAGGCTACCGAAAAGTTCCAGAGATGTAGAGGAAAGGATTGCAAAGATGATTCTGGATTGGAACAAAAGTAACAGGGTAGTTGTTATGTAGGACTTTAACTTGCTAAATATTGACTAGAAATGCTACAATTTGAGTACTTTACGTGGGTCAGTTTTTGTCCATTGTATGCAGGAGGGTTTCCTGACACAGTATGTAGACAGGCCAACAAGAGGCAAGACAACATTGGATTTGGTACTGAGTAATGAACCAGGCCAAGTGTTAGATTTGAAGAGAGATGAGCACTTTGGTGATAGTGACCACATTCAGTTGCATTTACTTGAGTGATGGAAAGGGCTAGGTCCATACTGCAGGACAAGAGTTATAGCTGGGAAAAAGGCAATTATAAGGCGATTTGGCAAGATTTAGGATGCATAGGATGGGGAAGGAAACCACAGGGTAAAGGCAATTATGAGGTGATTTGGCAAGACTTAGGATGCATTGGATGGGGAAGGAAACCACAGGGCATGGGCATAATTGAAATTGGAGCTTATTCAGGGAACAGCTACTGTGTGTCCTTGATAAGTAGGTACCTGCCAGGCAGGGAGGAAGTAGTCAAGTGAGGGAGCCATGGTTTGTTAAAGGAGTTGAATCTCTTGTCAAGAGGAAGAAGGCTGGCATAGGTAAAGATGAGAAGTGAAGGCTCAGTTAGGGTGCTTGAGAGTTACAGGTTAGCCAGGAAGGACCTAAAAAGTGCTATGAAGAGCTAGGAGGGGACATGAGAAGTCTTTGGCAGGTAAGATCAAGGAAAATCCTAAAGCTTTCTATAGGTATGTCAGGAATAAAAGAATGGCTAGGATAAGATTAGAGGAGAAAGTGAGGACTGCAGATGCTGGAGATCAGAGCTGGAAATGTGTTGCTGGAAAAGCGCAGCAGGTCAGGCAGCATCCAAGGAGCAGGAGAATCGACGTTTTGGGCATGAGCCCTTCTTCAGGCTCATTCCTGAAGAAGGGCTCATGCCCAAAACGTCGATTCTCCTGCTCCTTGGATGCTGCCTGACCTGCTGCACTTTTCCAGCAACACATTTTCAGCTCGGTTAAGATTAGAGCCAGTTAAGAACAATAGTGGCAAGTTGTGCTGGAGTCCGAAGAGATAGGAAAGGTGCTAAATGAATATTTTTCATCAGTATTCACACAGGAAAAAGGCAATGTTGTTGAGGAGAATACGGAGATAACAGACTAGTAGACTAGACGGGATTGAGGTTCACAAGGAGGAGGTGTTAGCAATTCGGGAAAGTGTGAAAATAGATAAATCCCCTGGGCCAGATAGGATTTATCCGAGGATTCTCTGGGAGGCTTGGGAGGAGATTGCTGAGCCTTTGGCATTGATCTTTATGTCATCATTTTCTACAGGAATAGTGCCAGAAGACTGGAGGATAGCAAATGTTGTTCAAGAAGAGCAGAGACAACCCTGGTAATTATAGATGAGTGAGCCATACTTTGCTGTGGGCAAAGATTTGGAAAAGATTAGAAGGGATAAGATTTATAATCATCTATAAAGGAACAATTTGCTTCAAGATAGTCAGCACGATTTTGTCAAGAGTTGGTTGTGCCTCACAAACCTTATTGAGTTTTTTGAAAAGGTGATCAAACAGGTGGATGACAATAAAGCAGATGATGTGGCGTTTATGGATTTCAGTGAAGTGTTTCATAAGGTTCCCCATGGTAGACCAATGCAGAAAATGCAGAGGCATGGGATTGAGGGTGATTTAGCCGTTTGGATCAGAAATTGATTAGATTACATTCCCTGCAGTGTGGAATCAAGCCCTTTGGCCTAAGAAGGCCATACTGACCCTCCAAAGAGTAACCCACACAGACCCATTCCCCTACTCCCCACAATTGCACCTACCACTATGGGCAATTTAGCATGGCCAATTCACCTGACCTGCACATCTTTGGATTGTGGAAGGAAACCAGAGCACCCGGAGGAAACCCATGCAAACATGGGGAGAACGTGCAAACTCCACAGTCGCCCGAGGCTGGATTGGAATCTGGGTCTCTGGCACTGCGAGGCAGCAGTGCTAACCACTGAGCCACCCAATTGGCTAACTGAAAGAAGGCAGAGGGTGGTGGTTGATGGGAAATGTTCATCCTGGAGTTCAGTTACTCATGGTGTACCACAAGCATCCATTTTGGGCCCATTGCTGTTTGTCGTTTTTATAAATCACCTGGGTGAGGGCATCGAAGGATGTGTTAGTAAATTTGCGGATGACTCTAAAATCGATGAAGTTGTAGACAGTGTAGAAGATGTTGCAGGTTACAGAGGGACATAGATAAGCTGTAGAGCTGGGCTGAGAGGTGGCAAATGGAGTTTATAATGGAAAAGTGTGAGGTGATTCACTTCAGAAGGAGTAACAGGAATATGGAGTACTGGGCTAATGGTACATTTCTTGGTAGTACGGATGAACAGAGAGAGATTTTGGCGCCCAAGTGCATTGATCCCTGAAAGTTGCCATCCAGGTTGATCAGGTTGTTAAGAAGACATACAATGTGTTAGCTTTTATTGGTAGAGGAATTGAGTTTCGGAGCCACAAGGTCATGTTGCAGCTGCACAAAACTCTGGTGCGGCTACACTTGGATTATTGCGTACAGTTCTGGTCACTGCACTCTAGGAAGGATGTGGAAGCTTTGGAAAGGGTTCAGAGGAGATTTATTCTGATGTTGCCTGGTACGGAGGGAAGGTGTTATGAGGAAAGGCTGAGGAACTGGAGGTTATTTTTGTTAGAAGGATGAAGGTTAATAGAGGTATGCAAGATAATCAGAGTATTAGATAGGGTGGTCAGCGAAAGCCTTTTTCCTTGGATGGTGATGGCTCGCATGAGGGGACTTAGCTTTAAATTGAGGGGTGATAGATATAGGACAAATGTCAGAGATAGGTTCTTTACTTCGAGAGTAGTAAGGACGTGGAATGCCCTGCTGCAACAGTAGTGGACTTGCCAATATTAATGGCATTTAAACGATCATTAGATAGGCATATGGATGAAAATCGAATAGTGTAGGTTAGATGGGTTTTACATTGGTTTCACAGGTTGGCACAACATTGAGGGCCAAAGGGCCTGTACTGTGCTGTTATGTTCTATATGCCCTATAAGGGTGACACGGTGGCTCAGTGGTTAGCACTACTGCCTCACAGCACCAGCGACCTGAATTCAATTCCAGCCTTGGGCAGCTGTCTGTATGGAGTTTGCGTATTCTCCCTGTGCATATATGGATTTCCTCTGGGTGCTCTGGTTTCCTCCCCACAATCCAAAGATCTGCAGCTTAGGTGAACTGGCCATGTTAAATTGCCCATAATGTTCAGGGATGTGTATACTACATTGGTCAGGGAAAATGTAGATTAATAGGGTAAGGGAATGGATCTGATTGAGTTATTCTTTGGTCAGTGTGGACTTGTTAGGCCAAATGGCCTAAATGTTTCCATGGAAACAGGCCATTTGGCCCTACAAGTCCACACTGTAGGGATTCTATGATAAGGTTAAGATTAAAGAGTAGGAAGTTTAGAAATGCTATGAGAAAATGCTCTTCAGCAAGAGCGTGGTGGAAAGGTGAAACTCACTTGTGATGTAAGTGCTGGAAAATAAAATTAGAACAGTTCGGTGCCTGCTTTTGACTGACACAGACTCGATAGGCCAAAGAGCTTTTATTGTGCTGTAGATCTCTATGACACTTTGAGTCACATCTGTGTGTAAATATTTTTATGCAATTGAGAGAAAGCTACACTCAGGTTCGTAAAAATAGAGAGGAGCTAAAGAAAACAAGCTACTTGCCTTGAGCAGGGAGCATCAGACAGGAATAAAAGGTTGATGTTTCAATCAAGGTCACAAATTGGAAAGACCTTTTCCCTCATGGAACAGTGTTAGTGAAACGCAACCTCTTAGAATTCTGAGTTGATACTCTGAAAAATAACTCGATGTATCTACATCAACAAAAGACAATTTACGATTATCAGCCATCATTTCTGAGTTTTCTGTTTGCTGAAGAAAATCCAATGTTTGGAACCATATTGAAATATTACACAGCACACCCCTACTGCGTTGATTTTCTGTTCAATGATAGAATAAAGAATTGCCTTTAAATTATATCATTAATAACCCCAGAATGTCCCTCAGTGCTTCATTGCACAAGTACGTTTGAAGAATTACCATGTTATTTTACAGGAAAACACATCAGTTGATTAGCACACAGAACCTCTCCCAAATAACGATGAGATAAAAGGCCGAATTGCCAATTTTAGTGATGCATTATAAGCGATAAATACTGATCAGTAATCTGGAAAACACCTCTGTTCCTCTTTGAATAGAACCCTGGGACTTTGTGTCTCTCTGAGATTGGAGGTAGAACCTTTATTTAATCTCTCACCTTAAGGAAGGAACCGCTGACATACACCTGGGGAGGAAACATTAAGAATGAAAACTCGAGTGAACTGCATCATCCATGTACCAGATTTAGACGTAGATTTTATTGTCAAATATATTTCAGTATCGAAGTACAGGAGTGCAGTGGAAAGTGTATAATGATGATACACATGGTGCCATCTTAATTACAAAGATACCTGAGTACAAAAAGCTTACATGCAAAGTTGTAAGAGAAACAGAGTTAAAAAGTTAAGCATTGCCTTCATAGAATAAGTAGGAAACTAAAGGAATAAGGTAATAGTTAACATTAAAGTTCTTCTTAATTTAAACTAGAAAAAGAATGGAAATAAGTTAAAAGTTCAGCAGTCTTTGATGAGTCCTCCACTTACCTCACTCTCTAGCTGTCTGTTTTGTTAAGCTATGTCTTGTATCAGGAGCATGCACAGAGAAATAACTCACTTCAGCTTGTCCAATTTTTGAAAGTTAGTTAGCACTATGTAATGTTTACTTTAGTGACAGCAACACAATATATTTTCAAGCAGGGATGGTAATGGGTGAGGAATAAACAGTGGATCTGAATGGAGGAATCCAGCATAGTCTCTGGATAGAATTTACTTAATGGACAAGATGGACTGTCTTTTTAAAAAATCTTTGACTGATGTTTTTGTGAAATGATCATCATGCAATACGGTTCTTCCTTGGTGGAGAATCTGGCCATTGGAATTAAAGAGCAACGTGCATATAAGGGTCATTTCCAAAGCCCTGCTGGTTTATTTAATGGCCATCAATATGACATTAGCTTTATTGTATGTACTCAGCAAAATCATGCCATCCTGGGCTGAACCAACTGGAATACTCTTTGAAATGAAATCTGTGATACATCCTAATGCAAATCATTATTTGATCAATCATAAGCCATTCAGATGTTTTCTGGAACCTGAAGAATTCCAGGTGCTGTCAGGTCACATGGGTATGTTCCCAGTACAGGATCTCCTCACACATTTGACAGCAACCTGCACTGTAATTTGTGTGTTCAGTGTTGCATTGTGCATTATTTTTGAGTTATAGACCTTATGTTGCACTCTGGCATCCAACCAACCAGAGAAAAATAAGGTGACAGTGCAAAAGGTTGTGTTGACATTAAAATGAAAAATGGACATTTATAACTGTACCAAAAGCCATAGAATAGAATCCCTACAGTATGGAAGCAGGCCATTCAGCCAATACCAACCCTCCAACCAGACCCATCTCTGCATTTACCATTGCTAACCCACCTAATCCTCACACCCCTGGATACTATGGGCAATCCACCTAACCTGCGCATCTTTGGACTATTGGAGAAAACCACAGCACAGGGAGGAAGCCCGCGCAAGCACAGGGAGATGGTACAAACTCTACACGGACAATCATCCGAGGCTGGAATTGAATCCGGGTCCCAGGCATTGTAAGGCAACAGCGCTAACCACTGAGCAACCAGGCCACCCCTAAAGGGTGAGAATCAGAAGGGTTTAATGAAAGAATATAATATTGGCTCATCAAATCTACAAAACAAATACTTGCTGAAGTTAAGCAAAAGTTCTGAATCAAATACAGCTGTTGAAAGAAGCACCTTAATATAAGTAAACCCATGATCTACCCCTTGAATGAATTTTCCCAAATATCTTCTAAATCTCAAAAGAAAGATTAAAACAGAAGGCGTATTGTACTGTATTTTTTGATTTGTGTATGCCTGTATATTATGTTACACTTTATATGTTTTAATATACCATACTTTAATTCTTGAATATTTATTCTACAAGTATTACACTGTATTCCATCAAAACAATGAACTCCTCATTAACTCATTTTGGCTTAATTAGAACCACCCATCTTTGGATTATGTTGGATAACTGAAGTTTTGCTGATAATTTCCCTTTGAATATTGCTACAACCTAACCATTAACTTCAAACAATCTTGAATGGCCAAGAAAAGTCTAGTGGGCCCTACTGTTTGATAATGAATTTTATTTTATTTTTGCCATCTTTGATGGGTATGGCATAACTTATTTGTGGACGATAGATTTTGCCAAAAAAAAAGCATATCACAATGATTTTTGTTTTGTTGTTGATTTTGGCAGCAGTTCATAGTTCTGTTTTCATTTAATTAAACCTTAGAACTGATAAATTGCTTCTCTATACTGTAATGGCTAGTATGAATTTTAGTGCTCCCAAATTGACAACTAACTCACCCCTGTCTGCTCACAGAGTGAGCATCTCACTGTTGAATGTAAACAAACATTCAGGAGACAAGATAGCTTGACAAATGAATTGCAAATTGTGTTATTGAATTTTCAGTCTTCTGAAGGACCTTACTTAACATGGTTTTCTTTGATTTGGTACACGATTGTTTTAAACATAAACGATATTTGAATAAAGAGGGTTCAAATTTGAGTCTTTTATATGACTAATACTATATTTGACCCATGATCAAACCATTAAAATTATTCAGTGATGAGGTATAAAATAAGAGCATTCGACTTTGACTCTGTGTGGACCATGCCCACGGCTGATGATCCTGGAAACTCCTAATGGACAGCAGACATTTCTGGACTGGAATGAAGACTAGCCCTCGCCAACTTTCCAACGTGAGTATTTGTTTGCTGCACAGCTTATGTTGTGGATGTTGTTATTTCACATCGAGACGTCCCCTCACCACAGTCCCAGACAGATCCCTACTATCAAGCATGAACAGAAATCTGTCTGTGTATCTGTGTGAAAGAACACAAGAACAGTGCACTTCTTTGGTTGTGGCTGAAAAACTAACATGCAAACAGGAATGACATGAAAAGGCAACTCAAGGAATGGATACTGCAAGCAAGTAGGTAAGCACTAAGAGAGCTAACACAGCATGTGAGCAGCCCTGACATGCAACCTAGTCCAGTCCATGAGCTGGTTGTGCATTTTGTTAACGTGAATTCTCTGTAATCTGATTGACAAATTTGGAACACTGTTTCTAAAGCACAAACTTTTAAAATGTGTGTTGGCTGTAATGTGATTACATTGCCAACTCTTTAAGCACTGTTTCTAAAGTGCGATTTTTCTATAATGTGGGGTTGAACACAGCCATCACGTTATAGAAGAACTACCTGTACGTCTATATGTGCACAGTTTTTCAATGCTAGTTGCTGGAGCTCCCTGCAGTGTATGTCTGTGGCTTATGAGTGACCTGCAAAGGTATTGGAGATGTTCTATGATGATCATGAGGAGGTTGGCAGATGTTACATTCTAATGTCAATGGTTGAAGGATGTTGTGGCTGGTGCCTGTGGGTTCATGTCCTGAGATACCATTTGGTCCTCAGCAACATGAAAGATGTTCAGAGCAAGTGGCAAGATGAAGTCACCAAATATTGAATTCCATGTTGCTTTTAGTCAAAGTCTAGCTTGTCCAGCTTTTGATAACGTAGAAAGTTCAATATCCTTGAGATGAATTAGACCATTAACACCATTTCTCACATAAAATAATCCACCTTCATGGCAACTCACTGCTACCTGCAGACGGATTCACAGAGCTGTTTGTGAACAGCATACAAGGCAGAGTGAGATACTTCCAACATCGAAACCGGTTCCTCCGATTCAGCCACAAATTCTATTATATGCCCTGTCGCTCAGAACTGTATAAGACTCCACTCACAGTGTTCAATACAAATTAAGTTTCTGTACTTTTGGCCTTTGGCATAAAAAAACCCCACAAACTCGCCACAAGCCCAGCACTGAATCACCTCGGGGTGTTTTTGCTAACAGTGCTTGTTTTCTGATCTTTGATGATAGATCAAAAGGTCATCCAGTTCATTAGAGTGTATGAACATAGGTTTAGAATAATTTTGTTCTAATGTTGGTAAAGGACAGACTACACTTTCTCAACTTTAATCAGAAAATCATTCTGTACATTTCTTCAGTAATTTAAAATTTGATTAATCATAGCTTGTGGATTGACATTGATTTAAAATGTTTACTTTTTGCGATTACTTTCAGTTGCTTTAATCAGACTTTGCCAAGTTACCTAAATCAAGAGCTAACCTTTAAAGAATTTCTTCCAGCAAATGCCATTTCAAGCTGCGACTGATTATGTTGGCTCATAGCAAGTTTTAAAATTGGTGAAATGCAGGTGAGTTTGCATAGAAACTTATTGGTCAGGGGCAAAAAAGAGACAATGTTTTGGGTGCCATTTTCAGCAAAGTTACTGATAGTGCCCAAAATGGAAACTGTCTCAGAGAGGGTGCAGAATGTTCTCAAGGGGGAGAGGGGCCAGCAAGAGGTCATTGTCCACCTTGGAACCAATGACATAGGAAGGGAAAAGGCTGAGATTCGGAAGGGAGATTACAGAGAGTTAGGCAGGAATTTAAAAGGGAGGTCCTCGAGAGTAGTAATATCTGGATTACTCCCGGTGCTACGAGCTAGTGAGGGCAGGAATAGGAGGATAGAGCGGATGAATGCATGGCTGAGGAGCTGGTGTATGGGAGAAGGATTCACATTTTTGGATCATTGGAATCTCTTTTGGGGTAGAAGTGACCTGTACAAGAAGGACGGATTGCACCTAAATTGGAAGGGGACTAATATACTGGCAGGGAAATTTGCTAGAGCTGCTTGGGAGGATTTAAACTAGTAAGGTGGGGGGGGGTTGGGGGTTGCAGTGTTGGGACCCAGAAAGATCATGAGGAAAGAGATAAATCTGAGACTGGTACAGTTGAGAACAGAAGCGAGTCAAACAGTCAGGGCAGGCAGGGACAAGGTAGGACTAATAAATTAAACTGCATTTATTTCAATGCAAGGGCCTAACAGGGAAGGCAGATGAACTCAGGGCATGGTTAGGAACGTGGGACTGGGATAATATAGCAATTACAGAAACATGGCTCAGGGATGGGCAGGATACAAATGCTACAGTAAGGATAGAAAGGGAAGCAAGAGAGGAGGGGGAGTGGCATTTTGATAAGGGATAGCATTGCAGTTGTACTGAGGAAGGATATTGCCGGAAATACATCCAGGGAAGTTATTTGGGTGGAACTGAGAAATAAGAAAGGGATGATTATCTTATTGGGATTGTATTATAGACTCCCCAGTAGTCAGAGGGAAATTGAAAAACAAACTTGTAAGGAGATCTCAGCTATCTGTAAGAATAATAGGGTAGTTATGGTAGGGCATTTTAACTTTCCAAACATAGACTGGGACTGCCATAGTGTTAAGGATTTAGACTGAGAGGAAATTGTTAAGTGTGTACAAGAAAATTTTCTGATTCAGTATGTGGATGTACCTACTAGAGAAGCTGCAAAACTTGACCTACTCATGGAAAATAAGGCAGGGCAGGTGACTGAGGTGTCAATGGGGGAGTTCTTTGGGGCTAGTGACCATAATTCTATTAGATTTAAAATAGTGATGGAAAATGATCGACCAGATCTAAAAGTTGAAATTCTAAATTGGGAGAAAGGCTAATTTTGACAGTATTTGGGAAGAACATTCAAAAGCTGATTGGGGGCAGATGTTCACAGGTAAAGGGATGGCTGGAAAATGGGAAGCCTTCAGAAGTGAGTCATAGAGTCAGAAATGTACAGCATGGAAACTGACCCTTCGGTCCAACCCGTCCATGCTGACCAGATATCCCAACCCAATCTAGTCCCACCTGCTAGCACCCGGCCCATATCCCTCCAAACCCTTCCTATTCATATACCCATCCAAATGCCTTTTTAAACGTTGCAACTATATCAGCTGCCACCACTTCATCTGGCAGCTCATTCATGCACTACCCTCTGCGTGAAAACGTTGCCGCTTAGGTCTCTTTTATATCTTCCCCCTCTCACCCTAAACCTTTGCTGTCTGGAAGGGGAAAGGTTTGTTTTCAGATGTTTCATCATCATGACTCGGTAACATCATCAGTGAGAGCCTCCAGTACAGCGCTGGTGATATGTCATGCCTCTCTTTTTATATGTCTTGGTTTCTTAAGATGGGTGATGTCATTTCTGGTTCCTTTTTTCAAGGGATGGTAGATAGGGCCTAAATCAATGTGCTTATTGATGGAGTTCTGGTTAAAATGCCATGCCTCTAAGAATGCCTCTTGTGCATGTCTTTGTTTCATCTGACCTAGAAATGTGTGTGTTGTCCCAGGCAAAGTGGCGTCCTTCTTTGTCTGTATGTATGGAAATTAGTGATAGGGGGTTGTGTCTTTTGGTGCCCAATTGGTGTTCATGTCACAAGTTTCCTACTAGTTTATCCGATGTCATGTTTTTTGCAGTTCTTGCATGGTATCTTGTAGATGACGTTAGTTTTGCTGGTGGTATCTAATGGATCCTTTAGATTCATTAGTCGCTGTTTAATATAATGGAATATCCCAAGCTCTTTTACGTCAGTCTGGTGCTTTTGAAGTGTATTCACTGTTGTAATGTTGCATCCACGATTGCCAATTTGCCCACGGCATGATGCTAAAACCAGCCAAGTGTTTTTACGATGTTGATTGATCAATAGAAGTGAGGACTCCCATACTTCTCCAAAATGATATTGTGACCACCAGAAGAGGGGGCAGAATAGCATTCATGGCTTTTGTTCTTCCTTATTTGACTATAACAAATGTATTTTGAAATTTGAAAGATGGACTTACCAATTTGATGTATCTAATTAGCTGTTTATATTCCAGTTGTAAAGAATTAGCCAGACAGGTTTACTTGAGAAGAGGTCAAGTTTATTGGTCAGAAACTGACCTGGGCAAAAACAAGACATAATTAATCCAAGTCCCAAAATACAACATATGGACTTGCACACAATCATAGCTTGAAAGTAAACAAAGTTAAATTTGGCCAAATACTGGCCATTCAATATTAAAGAACCATTTCCAAAAGATGTGCAGGTCAGGTGAATTGGCCATGCTAAATTGCCCATGGTGTTAGGTGCATTAGTCAGAGGGAAATGGGTCTGGGTGGGTTACTCTTCCGAGGGTTGGTATGGACTTGTTGGGCCGAAGGGCCTGTTTCCATACTGTAAGGAATCCAATCTAAATTTCTTAGCCTTTTGGCTGCTGTTCTAGTGCTTTTGTAGAATTTTACAGGTTTTTCTTTCTCAATGGAGATGATGTTTTCAAGATGTGGCTGGAATGTCCTTTTTCTTCTGGAGGCAGGAATGTAGAGGATTTTCCTTTTGGATTTGCAAATTCTCTTGAAGGGATATAGACACAGTTCACACCTTAGTAGGCAGGGCTCAAGGTATAAGCCTTAGACTTAGTGGAAAGACAGCGAGAAGTGGAGAGCAAGGTTTCCTCATTTTTGTTTGCTACCTTTTTCCCATCAAAATCCAGGTACATACACAAAATACAGTTGGTCACATAATTTATTTTGACCTGCCATTAGATATTCAAAATCCATTGTACATTCTAACAGGTAGCAGGAGTTAGCTAAAGTATACAGTCAATATAGTCATGAGTTCATTGTTCCTGGGCAATGAGTGGCAATGTTCTTTTGCATACTTTGAATCCCCATGTTTAAAAAGAGAATGAATGCTGTTTATGCCTCAACAGATATTTCTTGTCTGTTATAATCACTTCTTTGATGTATGGTAAGGTGGTTAGGGTTTCTGGCTGTGTTTGTACAAAAGTACAGGAGTACAGTGAAAAGTTTTTACAAGTGGCTACCTTTAATAGCACCATCTTAGGTACAAACACCGAGGTCCAAATCTTGGATATAAAAACTGGCTTAAAAGAAAACGTAGTAGCATTACTTACAGTGTGTAAAAAATAAGTAAAAGATAAGGTGGCTGTAACAGAGTTAAATGATTAACATTCCAGTTTGGCAAAGCGTTTCAAATAGCAGCAGCTTAGCATGCGATCTGACCACCTGAGTCAGGCACAATTCCAACAACTGCCCCACTCTGCACCAGCCTCCAGTCCTCTCCTCACCAACACTCAGCTGCAACAAGATAAGTCACACTCTACCAGGACGTGCTTCACCTCCCCTTGCTCCATTACTCTGGATTCTCACCGCTCCGATACTCAGGTATCGTCACACTCCGATAGTCAGGTATCCCCTCTGCTCTGATACTCGAGCATCCCCCTACTCCGATACTCGGGTTTCCTCACACTCCGCTACACAGGTTTCCTCACACTCCAATACACGGGTTTCCCCACGCTCCGATACTCGGGTTTCCCCACGCTCCGATACTCGGGTTTCCCCACAGTCTAATTGTCGGATTTCCCCACTCTCCGTTACTTGGGTTTCCACACACTCCGATACCCGGGTTTCCTCACGCTCCGATACTCAGGTTTCCCCACAACTCTAATTGTCAGGTTTCCTCACGCTCCAACACCCGGGTTTCCTCACGCTCCGACACCCGGGTTTCCTCACGCTCCAATACTCGGGTTTCCTCATTCTCTGATACTTGGGCTTCCCCACGCTCGAATACTCGAGTATCCCCACACTCGAATACTCGAGTATCCCCACGCTCGTATACTCGAGTATCCCCAGACTTCGATACTCACATTTCCCCACACTCCGATACTTGGGTTTCCCCACACTCCGATACACGCGTTTCCTCATGCTCCAATACTCGGGTTTCCCCATGCTCCGATACTCAGGTATGCCCCCACTTCGATACTCGCGTTTCCCCACACTCCGATACTCAGGTATGCCCCCACTTCGATACTCGCGTTTCCCCACACTCCGATACTCGGGTATGTCCCCAGTCTGATACTCAGGTTTCCCCATGCTCAGATACACAGGTTTCCTAGTGCTCCGATACTCGGGTTTACCTGCACTCCGATCCTTGGGTTTCCTCATACTCTGATACTTGGTTTTCCTCACAGTCCGATACTCGGTTATCTATCCGCTCCGATAATCAGGTTTCCTCATGCTCCGATCCTTGGGTTTCCTCATGCTCTGAAACTCTGGTTTTCCCCATGCATTGATACTCAAGTTTCCCCACGCTCTGATACCCAGGTTTGCCCATGCTCCAATACTATGGTTTTCCCATGCTTCAATACTCAGGTTTCCTCATGCTCCAATACTCGGGCCTCCCCCCTCTCCAGTACTCGGGTTTTCCCACGCTCTGATACTCGGATTTCGTCATGCTCCGATACTCAGGTTAACCCACGTTCTGATACTCGGGTTTCCCCACGTTCCGATACTCGGGTTTCCCCATGCTCCGATATTCGGGTTAACCCACGTTCTGATACTCGGGTTTCGTCATGCTCCGATCCTTGGGTTTCCCAACCCTACGATACTTGGGTTTCCCCACGTTCTGATACTCGAGTTTCCCCACGCTCCGATACTCAGGTTTCCCTACGCTCTGATACTCGGATTTTGTCATGCTCCGATCATTGGGATTCCCCACGATCCGATACTCGGGTTTCTCCATGCTCCGATACTCGGGTTAACCCACATTCTGATACTTGGGTTTCGTCATGCTCCGATCCTTCGATTTCCTCACTTTCTGATACTTGGGTTTTCCCACACTCCGATACTCTGGTTTCCCCATGCTCCAATAGTTGAGTTAACCCACGTTCTGATACTCGAGTTTCCTCACGCTCTGACACTCGGGTTTCCTCACGCTCCGATACTTGGGTTTCCCAACACTACGATACTTGGGTTTCCCCACGGTCCAATACTCAGGTTTCCCCACGCTCTGCTACTCGGATTTCCTCATGCTCCGATCCTTGGGTTACCCCACGTTCCGATACTCGGATTTCCTCACACACCGATACTCGGGTTTCCTCACGCTCCGATACTCGGGTTTCCCCACGCTCCGATACTCGGGTTTCCTCACGCTCCGATACTCGGGTTTTCCCCCCACTATGATACTCAGATAACCCCCCACTCTGATACTCGGGTCTCCCCCCCACTCTAATCCTCGGGTATTCCCCCAACTCTGATACTCAGGTTTCCCCCCACTCTGATACTCCGGTTCCCCCCAATCTGATACTCGGGTTTCCCCCCCACTCTGATAATCAGGTTTCCCCCCCACTCTGATACTCAGGTTCCCCAGACTCTGATACTCGGGTCTCCCCCCACTCTGATACTTGGGATTCCCCCCCACTCTGATACTCAGGTCTCCCACCCACTCTGATACACGGGTCTCACCCCCACTCTAATCCTCGGGTATTCCCCCAACTCTGATACTCAGGTTTCCCCCTGACTCTGATACTCAGGTTTACCCCCCACTCTGATACTCCGGTTCCCCCCAATCTGATACTCGGGTTTCCCCCCCACTCTGATACTCAGGTTCCCCCCCCACTCTGATACTCAGGTTCCCCTGACTTTGATACTCGGGTCTCCCCCCACTCTGATACTTGGGATTCCCCCCCACTCTGATACTCATGTGTCCCACCCACTCTGATACACGGGTATACCCCCCACTCTGATACTCGGGTCTCACCCCCACGCTGATACTCGCGTCTCACCCCACTCTGGTACTTGGATCTCCCCCCAATCTGATACTCAGGTTTCCCCCCAACTCTGATACTCAGGTTCCCCCCCATTCTGATATTCAGGTTCCGCCCCCCCCCACTCTTATACTCGGGTCTCCCCCACTCTGATACTCAGGTTTCCCCCCATTCTGATACTATGGTTTCACCCCCTCTCTGACACTCGGGCCTCCCCCCCCACTCTGATACGCAGGTCATCCACCTACTCTGATACTCGGGTCTCCCCCCCACTCTGATACTCGGGTCTCCCCCCTTCTCTGATACTCGGGTCTCCCCCACTCTGATACTCAGGTTTCCCCCCATTCTGATACTCGGGTTCCCCCCCACTCTGATACTAGGGTCTCCCCCCCCCACTCTGATACTCGGGTTTCCCCCCCCACTCTGATACTCGGGTTCCCCCCCCCCACTCTGATACTCAGGTCTCATCCCCCACTCCGATACTCGGCTTTCCCCCCCAACTCTGACACTCGCGTCTCCCCCCCCCACTCTGATACTCAGGTTTCCCCCCGTTCTGATACTCGGGTCTCGCCCCCTTCTCTGATACTCGAGTCTCCCCCACTCTGATACTCAGGGTTCCCCCCATTCTGATACTCGGGTCTCCTCCCAACTCTGATACTCGGGTATCCCCCCGACTCTGATACTAGGGTCTCCCCCCCCCCCCCACTCTGATACTTGGGATTCCCCTCCACTCTGATACTCAGGTCTCCCACCCACTCTGATACTCGGGTATACCCCCCACTCTGATACTCGGGTCTCACCCCCACGCTGATACTCGCACCTCACCCCACTCTGATACTTGGGTTTCCCGCCAATCTGATACTCAGGTTTCCCCCCCCACTCTGATACTCAGGTTTTCACCCACTCTGATACTCGAGTCTCACCCCCATGCTGATACTCGCACCTCACCCCACTCTGATACTTGGGTTTCCCGCCAATCTGATACTCAGGTTTCCCCCCCCCCCACTCTAATACTCAGGTTTTCACCCACTCTGATACTCGAGTCTCACCCCCACTCTGATACTCCGGTCTCCCCACCACTCTAATCCTCGGGTAATCCCCCAACTCTGATATTCGGGTCTCCCCCTACTCTGATGCTCGGGTATCCCCCCCACGCTGATACTCAGGTCTCCCCCACTCTGATACTCAGGTTTTCCCCCATTCTGATACTTGGATCTCCTCCCAACTCTGATACTCGGGTTTCCCCCCCCCCACTCTGATACTAGGGTCTCCCCCCCCCCCCCCCCCCCCCCCACCCCCACTCTGATACGCAGGTCATCCCCCTACTCTGATACTCGGGTTCCCCCCCACTCTGATACTCAGGTCTCATCCCCCACTCTGATATTCGGGTTTCCCCCCACTCTGATACTCTGGTTTCCCCCCACTCTGATACTCAGGTTTCCCCCCGTTCTGATACTCGGGTCTCGCCCCCTTCTCTGATACTCGAGTCTCCCCCACTCTGATACTATGGTTTCACCCCATTCTGATACTCTGGTTTCACCCCCACTCTGACACTCGGGTCTCCCCCCCCCCCCCACTCTGATACACAGGTCATCCCCCTACTCTGATACTCGGGTCTCCCCCCCACTCTGATACTCGGGTCTCCCCCCAGCTCTGATGCTCAGGTTTCCCCCCAACTCTGATACTCAGGTTCCCCCCCATTCTGATATTCAGGTTCCGCCCCCCCCCCCCCCACTCTTATACTCGGGTCTCCCCCACTCTGATACTCAGGTTTCCCCCCATTCTGATACTATGGTTTCACCCCCTCTCTGACACTCGGGCCTCCCCCCCCCACTCTGATACGCAGGTCATCCACCTACTCTGATACTCGGGTCTCCCCCCCACTCTGGTACTCGGGTCTCCCCCCTTCTCTGATACTCGGGTCTCCCCCACTCTGATACTCAGGTTTCCCCCCATTCTGATACTCGGGTTCCCCCCCACTCTGATACTAGGGTCTCCCCCCCCACTCTGATACTCGGGTTTCCCCCCCCACTCTGATACTCGGGTTCCCCCCCACTCTGATACTCAGGTCTCATCCCCCACTCCGATACTCGGCTTTCCCCCCCAACTCTGACACTCGGGTCTCCCCCCCCCCCCCCACTCTGATACTCAGGTTTCCCCCCGTTCTGATACTCGGGTCTCGCCCCCTTCTCTGATACTCGAGTCTCCCCCACTCTGATACTCAGGTTTCCCCCCATTCTGATACTCTGGTTTCACCCCCACGCTGACACTCGGGTCTCCCCCACTCTGATACTCAGGGTTCCCCCCATTCTGATACTCGGGTCTCCTCCCAACTCTGATACTCGGGTATCCCCCCCACTCTGATACTAGGGTCCCCCCCCCCACTCTGATACTTGGGATTCCCCTCCACTCTGATACTCAGGTCTCCCACCCACTCTGATACTCGGGTATCCCCCCCACTCTGATACTCGGGTCTCACCCCCACGCTGATACTCGCACCTCACCCCACTCTGATACTTGGGTTTCCCGCCAATCTGATACTCAGGTTTCCCCCCCCCACTCTGATACTCAGGTTTTCACCCACTCTGATACTCGAGTCTCACCCCCACGCTGATACTCAGGTTTCCCCCCATTCTGATACTCTGGTTTCACCCCCACTCTGACACTCGGGTCTCCCCCCCCCACTCTGATACGCAGGTCACCCCCCTACTCTGATACTCGGGTCTCCCCCCCCACTCTGATACTCGGGTCTCCCCCCAGATCTGATGCTCAGGTTTCCCCCCAACTCTGATACTCAGGTTCCCCCCCATTCTGATATTCAGGTTCCGCCCCCCACCCCCCCCACCCCACTCTTATACTCGCGTCTCCCCCACTCTGATACTCAGGTTTCCCCCCATTCTGATACTATGGTTTCACCCCCTCTCTGACACTCGGGCCTCCCCCCCCCCACTCTGATACGCAGGTCATCCACCTACTCTGATACTCGGGTCTCCCCCCCACTCTGATACTCGGGTCTCCCCCCTTCTCTGATACTCGGGTCTCCCCCCTTCTCTGATACTCAGGTTTCCCCCCATTCTGATACTCGGGTTCCCCCCCACTCTGATACTAGGGTCTCCCCCCCCACTCTGATACTCGGGTTTCCCCCCCCACTCTGATACTCGGGTTCCCCCCACTCTGATACTCAGGTCTCATCCCCCACTCCGATACTCGGCTTTCCCCCCCCAACTCTGACACTCGGGTCTCCCCCCCCCACTCTGATACTCAGGTTTCCCCCCGTTCTGATACTCGGGTCTCGCCCCCTTCTCTGATACTCGAGTCTCCCCCACTCTGATACTCAGGTTTCCCCCCATTCTGATACTCTGGTTTCACCCCCACGCTGACACTCGGGTCTCCCCCACTCTGATACTCGTGTCTCCTCCCCACTCTGATAATTCGGTTTTCCACCCACTCTAATCCTTGGGTCTCCCCCCCACTCTGATACTCGGGTCTCCCCCCTCACTCTGATACTCGGTCTCCCACCCACTCTGATACTTGGGCTTCCCCCCCCACTCTGATACTCAGGTTTCCCCACCACTCTGATTCTTGGGTCTCCCCCCCACTCTGATCCTCAGGTCTACCCCACACTCTGATACCCGGTCTCCCCCCCGCCACTCTGACATTCGCGTTTCCCCCCCACACTGATACTCAGTCTCCACCCCACTCTGATACTCGAGTTTCCCCCCACTCTGATACTCAGGTCACCCCCCCGACTCTGAAACTTGTGTTTTCCCCTTGCTCTGATATTCGGGTCTGCCCCCCACTCTCATACTCGGGTTTCCCCCCTACTCTGATACTCGGGTTTCACCCCCACTCTGACACTCGGGTCTCCCCCCCCCCCACTCTGATACTCATGTTTCCCCCTATTCTGATGCTCGAGTTTCCCTCCCACTCTGATGATCGGGTTTTCACCCCTTTCTGATACTCGGGTCTCCCCCCCACCCTGATACTCGGGTCATCTCCCACTCTAATACTCGGTTTTCCCCCCTACTCTGATACTCAGGTTTCACCCCCACTCTGACACTCAGGTCTCACCCCCACTCTGATATTCAGGTCTCACCCCCCACTCTGATACTTGGGTCTCACCCCCACTCTGATACTAAGGTCTCACCCCCACTCTGATACTCAGGTCTCACCCCCACTCTGATATTCGGTCTCCCCCCACCACTCTGATACTCGGGTTTCCCCCCAACTCTGATACACAGGTCTCCCCCCACTCAGATATTAGGGGTTCCCCCCCTTATCTGATACTCGGTTTTCCCTCACCACTCTGATACTCGGGTCTCCCCCCCCCACCCCCTCTGATACTCGGGTTTCCGCCCCACTCTGACACTCAGGTCTCTCCCCCACTCTGATTCTCGGATTTCCCCCCTACTCTGATACTCGGGATTCCGCCCCACTCTAATCCTCGGGTTACCCCCCCCACTCTGATACTCAGGTTTTCCGCCCACACTGATACTCAGGCTCCCCCCCACTCTGATACTCGGGTTTCCGCCCCACTCTAATCCTCGGGTTACCCCCCCCACTCTGATACTCAGGTCTCCCCCCCACTCTGATACACGGGTTTCCCCCACTCTGATACTCGTGTCTCTCCCCCACTCTGATACTCGGGTCTCCCCCCAACTCTGATACTCGGGTTTCCCCCCACTCTGATGCTCGGGTCTCACTCCCACTCTAATACTTGTGTCTCCCCCCCACTCTGATACTCGGCTTTCCCCCCACTCTGATACTCGGGTCTCCTCCCACACTCTAAAACTCGGTACCTCCCCCAATCTGATACTCGGGTTTCCCCCCACTCAGACACTCGGGTTTCCCCCCCTTCTCTGATACTCGGTTTTCCCCCACCACTCTGATACCCGGGTCTCCCCCCGACCCCCTCTGCTACTCGGGTTTCCGCCCCACTCTGACACTCAGGTCTCCCCCCCACTCTGACACTCAGGTCTCCCCCCCACTCTGATACTCGGGTCTCCCCCCCAATCTGATACTCGGGTTTCCCCCCACTCAGACACTGGGGTTTCCCCCACCACTCTGATACTCGGGTTTCCCCCACCACTCTGATACTCGGGTCTCTCCCGCCCCCACTCCGATACTCGGATCTCCCCCCCACTCTCATACTCGGGTCTCCCCGCCACTCTCATACTCGGGGCCCCCCTCATCTGATCCTCGGATCTCCCCCCTCACACTGATACTCGGGTGTCCCCCCCACTCTGATACACAGGTCATCTCCCACTCTAATATCGATTTTCCCCCCCACTTTGATACTTGGGATTTCCTCCCACTCTGATCCTCTGGTCTCCCCTCAACTCTGATACTCGGGTGTCCCCCCAACTTTGATACTCGGGCCTCCCCCCCACTCTGATACTCGGGACTTCCCCCCCCCCCCCACTCTGATACTCGGATTTCCCCCTTACTCTGAGACTCGGGTTTCCGCCCCACTCTAATCCTCGGGTTACCCCCCCCCACTCTGGTACTCAGGTTTTCCGCCCACACTGATACTCAGGTTCCCCCCCACTCTGATTCTTGGGTCTCACCCCCACTCTGATCCTCAGGTCTCGCCCCCACTCTGATCCTCAGGTTCCCCCCCCACTCTGATACACGGGTTTCCCCCACTCTGATACTCGTGTCTCTCCCCCACTCTGATACTCGGGTCTCCCCCCAACTCTGACACACGGGTCTCCCCCCAACTCTGATACTCGGGTCTCCCCCCAACTCTGATGCTCGGGTCTCACTCCCACTCTAATACTTGTGTCTCCCCCCTACTCTGATACTCGGCTTTCCTCCCACTCTGATATTCGGGTCTCCTCCCAACTCTGATACCCGGGTCTCCCCCACCACTCGGATAATCTGGTCATCTCTCACTCTAATACTCAGGTTCCCCCCCCACTCTCATACTCGGGTCTCCCCGCCACTCTGATACTCGGGTCATCTCCCACTCTAATACTCAGTTTTCCCCCCCACTTTGATACTTGGGATTTCCTCCCACTCTGATCCTCCGGTCTCCCCCCCACTCTGATACTCGGGTTTCCCCCACTCTGATACTCGTGTCTCTCCCCCACGCTGATACTCGGGTCTCCCCCCACTCAGACACTGGGGTTTCCCCCACCACTCTGATACTCGAGTCTCCCCCCCCCACTCTCATACTCGGGTCTCCCCCCCCACTCTCATACTCGGGTCCCCCCCCATCTGATCCTCGGATCTCCCCCCTCACACTGATACTCGGGTGTCCCCCCACTCTGATACTCAGGTCATCTCCTACTCTGATCCTCTGGTCTCCCCCCAATTCTGATACTCGGGTTTCCACCCAACTTTGATACTCGTGTCTTCCCCTCCCACTCTGATACTCAGGTATAGAGTATAGAGTGGGGGGGGAAAACGCGAGTATCAGTGTGGAGGGGAAACCTGAGTGTCAGAGTGGGGGGGGAGACCAGAGTATCAGAGTTGGAGGAGACCCGAGTATCAGAGTGTGGGAAAACCCGAGTATCAGAGTGGGGGGTATACTCGAGTATCAGAGTGGGGGGGAAAGCTGAGTATCAGAGTGGGGGGGAGAACTGAGTATCAGAGTCGGGGGGAATGCGAGTATCAGTGTGGAGGGGAAACCCGAGTGTCAGCGTGGATGGGAGACTGAGTATCAGAATTGGGGGGAGCCCCGAGTATCAGAGTCGGGGGGAAACCTGAGTATCAGAGTGGGGGTGAGACCCTAGAATCAGAGTAGGGGGGAAACCGTGTATCAGAGTGGGGGGGGGGAACCTGAGTATCAGAGTGGGGGTGAGACCCCCACTCTAATCCTTGGGTTACTCCCCAACTCTGGTACTCAGGTTTTCCACCCACACTGATACTCAGGTTCCCCCCCACTCTGATTCTTGGGTCTCACCCCCACTCTGATCCTCAGGTCTCGCCACCACTCTGATCCTCAGGTTCCCCCACCACTCTGATACACGGGTTTCCCCCACTCTGATACTCGTGTCTCTCCCCCACTCTGATACTCAGGTTTCCCCCTACTCTGATACTCGGGTCTCCTCCTAACTCTGATACTCAGTCTCCCACCCACGCTAATACTCGGTTTTCCCCCCCACTCTGATACTCGGGTATCCCCCCCACTCTGATACTCGGGTCTCCCCGCCACTCTGATACTCGGGTCATCTCCCACTCTAATACTCGGTTTTCCCCCCCACTTTGATACTTGGGAATTCCTCCCACTCTGATCCTCCGGTCTCCCCCCCCACTCTGATACTCGGGTTTCCCCCCTACTCTGATACTCGGGTTTCCCCCACTCTGATACTCGTGTCTCTCCCCCACTCTGATACTCGGGTCTCCCCCCAACTCTGATACTCGGGTCTCCCCCCATTCTGATACTCGGGTATCCCCCCACTCTGATACTCAGGTTCCTCCCCACTCTGATACACGGGTTTCCCCCACTCTGATACTCGTGTCTCTCCCCCACTCTGATACTCGGGTCTCCCCCCAACTCTGATACTCGGGTCTCCCCCCAACTCTGATACACGGGTCTCCCCCCAACTCTGATACTCGGGTCTCCCCCCAACTCTGATACTCGGGTTTCCCCCCAACTCTGATACTCGGGTTTCCCCCCAACTCCGATGCTCGGGTCTCACTCCCACTCTAATACTTGTGTCTCCCCCCCACTCTGATACTCGGCTTTCCCCCCACTCTGATACTCGGGTCTCCTCCCACACTCTAAAACTCGGTACCTCCCCCAATCTGATACTCGGGTTTCCCCCACCACTCTGATACTCGGGTCTCCCCCTGACCCCCTCTGCTACTCGGGTTTCCGCCCGACTCTGATACTCGGATCTCCCCCCCACTCTGATACTCGGGTCCCCCCCCCCACTCTGATACTCGGGTTTCTCCCCCACTCTGATACTCGGGTTTCACCCCCTCTCTGACACTCGGGCCTCCAACCCCCAACTCTGATACTCTTGTTCACCGCTCTAATGCTCGGGTCTCCCCCCATTCTGATACTCGGGTATCCCCCCCACTCTGATACTCAGGTTCCTCCCCACTCTGATACACGGGTTTCCCCCACTCTGATACTCGTGTCTCTCCCCCACTCTGATACTCGTGTCTCTCCCCCACTCTGATACACGGGTCTCCCCCCAACTCTGATACTCGGGTCTCCCCCCCACTCTGATACTCGGGTATAGAGTATAGAGTGGGGGGGGGGAAACGCGAGTATCAGTGTGGAGGGGAAACCTGAGTGTCAGAGTGGGGGGGGAGACCAGAGTATCAAAGTTGGAGGAGACCCGAGTATCAGAGTGTGGGAAAACCCGAGTATCAGAGTGGGGGGTATACTCGAGTATCAGAGTGGGGGGGAAAGCTGAGTATCAGAGTGGGGGGGAGAACTGAGTATCAGAGTCGGGGGGAATGCGAGTATCAGTGTGGAGGGGAAACCCGAGTGTCAGCGTGGATGGGAGACTGAGTATCAGAATTGGGGGGAGCCCCGAGTATCAGAGTCGGGGGGAAACCTGAGTATCAGAGTGGGGGTGAGACCCTAGAATCAGAGTAGGGGGGAAACCGTGTATCAGAGTGGGGGGGGGGAACCTGAGTATCAGAGTGGGGGTGAGACCCCCACTCTAATCCTTGGGTTACTCCCCAACTCTGGTACTCAGGTTTTCCACCCACACTGATACTCAGGTTCCCCCCCACTCTGATTCTTGGGTCTCACCCCCACTCTGATCCTCAGGTCTCGCCACCACTCTGATCCTCAGGTTCCCCCACCACTCTGATACACGGGTTTCCCCCACTCTGATACTCGTGTCTCTCCCCCACTCTGATACTCAGGTTTCCCCCTACTCTGATACTCGGGTCTCCTCCTAACTCTGATACTCAGTCTCCCACCCACGCTAATACTCGGTTTTCCCCCCCACTCTGATACTCGGGTATCCCCCCCACTCTGATACTCGGGTCTCCCCGCCACTCTGATACTCGGGTCATCTCCCACTCTAATACTCGGTTTTCCCCCCCACTTTGATACTTGGGATTTCCTCCCACTCTGATCCTCCGGTCTCCCCCCCCACTCTGATACTCGGGTTTCCCCCCTACTCTGATACTCGGGTTTCCGCCCCACTCTGATACTCAGGTTTTCCGCCCACACTGATACTCAGATTCCCCCCCCACTCTGATTCTAGGGTCTCACCCCCACTCTGATCCTCAGGTCTCCCCCCCACTCTGATACGCAGGTATCCCCCCCACTCTGATACTCGGGGCTCCCCCCTTCTCTGATACTCAGTCGCCCATCCACACTGACACTTGGGTTTCCCCTCCATACTGATACTCGCATATCCCCCCCCACTCTGATACTCAGTTCTCCCCCCCACTCTGATACTCAGCTTTCCCCCCCACTCTGATACTCGAGTATACCCCCCACTCTGATACTCGGGTTTTCCCACACTCTGATACTCGGTTCTCCTCCCATCCTGATACTCGGATTCCCCCCCACTCTGACACTCAGGTTTCCCCTCCACACTGATACTCGCATTTCCCCCCCCCCTCACTCTATACCCGGTCTCCCCCCCAACTCTGATACTCGGGTCATCTTCCACTCTAATACTCGGTTTCTTCCCCCACTCTGACACTCGGGTTACCCCCCCCACTCTGATAATCGGGTTTTCCCCCCCACTCTAATACTCAGGTCGCCCCCCCCACTCTGAAACTCATGCTTTCCCCCCACTCTGATACTCGGGTCTCCCCCCCACTCTGATACTCGGATCTCCCCCCCACTCTGATACTCGGGTTTCTCCCCCACTCTGATACTCGGGTTTCACCCCCTCTCTGACACTCGGGCCTCCAACCCCCAACTCTGATACTCTTGTTCCCCACTCTAATGCTCGGGTCTCCCCCCATTCTGATACTCGGGTATCCCCCCACTCTGATACTCAGGTTCCTCCCCACTCTGATACACGGGTTTCCCCCACTCTGATACTCGTGTCTCTCCCCCACTCTGATACTCGGGTCTCCCCCCAACTCTGATACTCGGGTCTCCCCCCAACTCTGATACACGGGTCTCCCCCCAGTCTGATACTCGGGTCTCCCCCCAACTCTGATACTCGGGTTTCCCCCCAACTCTGATACTCGGGTCTCACTCCCACTCTAATACTTGTGTCTCCCCCCCACTCTGATACTCGGCTTTCCCCCCACTCTGATACTCGGGTCTCCTCCCACACTCTAAAACTCGGTACCTCCCCCAATCTGATACTCGGGTTTCCCCCCACTCAGACACTCGGGCTTCCCCCCCTTCTCTGATACTCGGTTTTCCCCCACCACTCTGATACTCGGGTCTCCCCCCGACCCCCTCTGCTACTCGGGTTTCCGCCCGACTCTGATACTCGGATCTCCCCCCCACTCTGATACTCGGGTCCCCCCCCCCACTCTGATACTCGGGTTTCTCCCCCACTCTGATACTCGGGTTTCACCCCCTCTCTGACACTCGGGCCTCCAACCCCCAACTCTGATACTCTTGTTCACCGCTCTAATGCTCGGGTCTCCCCCCATTCTGATACTCGGGTATCCCCCCCACTCTGATACTCAGGTTCCTCCCCACTCTGATACACGGGTTTCCCCCACTCTGATACTCGTGTCTCTCCCCCACTCTGATACTCGTGTCTCTCCCCCACTCTGATACACGGGTCTCCCCCCAACTCTGATACTCGGGTCTCCCCCCCACTCTGATACTCGGGTCTCCCCGCCACTCTGATACTCGGGTCATCACCCACTCTAATACTCGGTTTCCCCCCCACTTTGATACTTGGGATTTCCTCCCACTCTGATCCTCCGGTCTCCCCCCCCACTCTGATACTCGGGATTCCCCCACTCTGATACTCGTGTCTCTCCCCCACTCTGATACTCGGGTCTCCCCCCACTCAGACACTGGGGTGTCCCCCACCACTCTGATACTCGGGTTTCCCCCCCCCCACTCTCATACTCGGGTCTCCCCCCAACTCTCATACTCGGGTCCCCCCCCATCTGATCCTCGGATCTCCCCCCTCACACTGATACTCGGGTGTCCCCCCCACTCTGATACACGGGTCTCCCCCCAACTCTGATACTCGGGTCTCCCCCCAACTCTGATACTCGGGTCTCCCCCCCACTCTCATACTCGGGTCCGCCCCATCTGATCCTCGGATCTCCCCCCTCACACTGATACTCGGGTGTCCCCCCCACTCTGATACTCAGGTCATCTCCTACTCTGATCCTCTGGTCTCCCCCCCCATTCTGATACTCGGGTTTCCCCCCAACTTTGATACTCATGTCTTCCCCCCCACTCTGATACTCAGGTATAGAGTATAGAGTGGGGGGGAAAACGCGAGTATCAGTGTAGAGGGGAAACCTGAGTGTCAGAGTGGGGGTGAATCCGAGTATCAGAGTGGGGGGGAATCCGAGTATCAGAGTGGGGGGTATACCCGAGTATCAGAATGGGGAGGAAAACCGAGTATTAGCGTGGGTGGGAGACTGAGTATCAGAGTTAGGAGGAAGTGGGGGGGAAAACCGAGTATTAGAGTGGGAGATGACCCGAGTATCAGAGTGGCGGGGAGACCCGAGTATCAGAGTGGGGGGGATAGCCAAGTATCAGAGTGGGGGGGAAAACCGAGTATTAGCGTGGGTGGGAGACTGAGTATCAGAGTTAGGAGGAGACCCGAGTATCAGAGTAGGGGGAAACCTGAGTATCAGAGTGGGGGAGAGACACGAGTATCAGAGTGGGGGAAACCCGAGTATCAGAGTGGGGGGGGAAATGCGAGTATCAGTGTGGAGGGGAAACCCGAATGTCAGCGTGGATGGGAGACTGAGTATCAGAGTTTGGGGGAGCCCCGAGTATCAGAGTGGGGGGGAAACCTGAGTATCAGAGTGGGGGTGAGACCCTAGAATCAGAGTAGGGGGGAACCCGTGTATCAGAGTGGGGGGGGGAACCTGAGTATCAGAGTGGGGGTGAGACCCTCACTCTAATCCTCGGGTTACCCCCCAACTCTGGTACTCCGGTTTTCCGCCCACACTGATACTGAGGTTCCCCCCCACTCTGATTCTTGGGTCTCGCCCCCACTCTGATCCTCAGGTCTCGCCCCCACTCTGATCCTCAGGTTCCCCCCCCACTCTGATACACGGGTTTCCCCCACTCTGATACTCGTGTCTCTCCCCCACTCTGATACTCAGGTTTCCCCCTACTCTGATACTCGGGTCTCCTCCTAACTCTGATACTCAGTCTCCCACCCACGCTAATACTCGGTTTTCCCCCCCACTCTGATACTTGGGTATCCCCCCCACTCTGATACTCGGGTCTCCCCGCCACTCTGATACTCGGGTCATCTCCCACTCTAATACTCGGTTTTCCCCCCCACTTTGATACTTGGGATTTCCTCCCACTCTGATCCTCCGGTCTCCCCCCCACTCTGATACTCGGGTTTCCCCCCTACTCTGATACTCGGGTTTCCGCCCCACTCTGATACTCAGGTTTTCCACCCAAACTGATACTCAGGTTCTCCCCCCACTCTGATTCTAAGGTCTCACCCCCACTCTGATCCATAGGTCTTCCCCCCACTCTGATACTCAGGTTCCCCCCCCCCGACTCTGATACACGGGTTTCCCCCACTCTGATACTCAGGTTTCCCCCCCACTCTGATACTCGGGGCTCCCCCCTTCTCTGATACTCAGTCGCCCATCCACGCTGACACTTGGGTTTCCCCTCCATACTGACACTCGCATATCCCCCCCCACTCTGATACTCAGCTTTCCCCCCCACTCTGATACTCGAGTATACCCCCCACTCTGATACTCGGGTTTTCCCACACTCTGATACTCGGTTCTCCTCCCATCCTGATACTCGGATTCCCCCCCACTCTGACACTCAGGTTTCCCCTCCACACTGATACTCGCGTTTCCCCCCCCACTCACTCTATACCCGGTCTCCCCCCCAACTCTGATACTCGGGTCATCTTCCACTCTAATACTCGGTTTCTCCCCCCACTCTGACACTCGGGTTACCCCCCAACTCTGATAATCGGGTTTCCCCCCCACTCTGATACTCAGGTCGCCCGCCCCCCACTCTGAAACTCATGCTTTCCCCCCACTCTGATACTCGGGTCTCCCCCCCACTCTGATACTCGGATCTCCCCCCCACTCTGATACTCGGGTTTCTCCCCCACTCTGATACTCTGGTTTCACCCCCTCTCTGACACTCGGGCCTCCACCCCCCCCCCCCCCCCCCCCCACTCTGATAATCGGGTTTCCCCCCCACTCTGATACTCAGGTCGCCCCCCCCACTCTGAAACTCATGCTTTCCCCCCACTCTGATACTCGGGTCTCCCCCCCACTCTGATACTCGGATCTCCCCCCCACTCTGATACTCGGGTTTCTCCCCCACTCTGATACTCTGGTTTCACCCCCTCTCTGACACTCGGGCCTCCACCCCCCCCCCACTCTGATACTCGGGTTCCCCCCTCTAATGCTCGGGTTTCCCCCCATTCTGATACTCGGGTATCCCCCCCACTCTGATACTCGGGTTTCCCCCCCACCTCTGATACTCGGGTTCCACCCCCTTTCTGACACTTGGGCCTCCACCCCCCCCCCCACTCTGATACTCGGGTATCCCCCCCACTCTGATACTCGGGTTTCCCCCCCACCTCTGATACTCGGGTTCCACCCCCTTTCTGACACTTGGGCCTCCACCCCCCCCCACTCTGAAACTCGGGTTCCCCCCTCTAATGCTCGGGTTTCCCCCCACTCTGACACTCTGGTCTCTCCCCACTCTGATACTCAGGTTTCCCCCCCACTCTGATACTCCGTCTTACACCACTCTGATACTCAGGTTTCCCCCTACTGTGATACTCAGGTTTCCCTCCCATTCTGACAATCGGGTATTCATTCCTCTCTGATACTCCGGTCTCCCCCCCCCCCCTACTCTGATGCTCGGGTTTCACGCCCTCTCTGACACTCGGGTCTCCACCCCCCCACTCTGATAATCGGGTTCCCCCCCCCTAATGCTCGGGTTTCCCCCCCACACTGATACTCGGGTCTCCCCCCAACTCTGATGCTCAGGTTTCCCCCTCACTCTGACACTCTTGTCTCCCCCCCCACTCTGATACTCAGGTTTACCCCCCACTCTGATACTCGGGTCTCCCCCCCCACTCTGATACTCCATCTTACACCACACTGATACTCGGGTTTCCCCCCACTCTGACACTCAGGTCTCCCCCCAACTCTGATACTCAGGTTTCCCCCTACTGTGATACTCAGGTTTTCCTCCCATTCTGACAATCGGGTATTCACTCCTCTCTGATACTCCGGTCTCCCACCCTAACTCTGATGCTCGGGTTTCCTCCCCCACAGTCTGATACTCAGGTTTGCCCCCCCACTCTGATACTCGGGTTTCCCCCCACTCTGATACTTGGGTCTTTCCCCCACTCTGATACTCGGGTTTCCCCCCATTCTGATACTTGGGTCTCTCCGCCACTCTGATACTCGGGTCTCCCCCCCACTCTGATCCTCGGGACTCCCCCCAACTCTGATCCTCGGGTGACCCCCCCATTCTGATACTCAGGTTTCCCTCACTCCGATATTCGGGTCTCCCCCCCACTCTCATACTCGGTTCTCCCCGCCACTCTGATACTCGGGTCATCTCCCACTCTAATACTCGGTTTTCCCCCCACACTTTGATACTTGGGATTTTCTCCCACTCTGCTCCTCCGGTCTCCCCCCCACTCTGATCCACGGATTTCCCCTCCACTTTGATACTCAGGTTTTCCGCCCACACTGATACTCAGGTTCCCCCCCCACTCTGATACTCGGGTTTCCCCCCACTCTGATACTCGTGTCTCTCCCCCACTCTGATACTCAGGTTTCCCCCTACTCTGATACTCGGGTATCCCCCCAACTCTGATACTCAGTCTCCCACCCACGCTAAGACTCGGTTTTCCCCCCCACTCTGATACTCGGGTATCCCCCCCACTCTGATACTCGGGTATCCCCCCCACTCTGATACTCGGGTTTCCCCCCCACTCTGATACTCAGGTCGCCCACCCCACTCTGAAACTCATGCTTTTCCCCCACTCTGATACTCGGGTCTCCCCCCCACTCTGATACTCGGGTTTCTCCCCCACTCTGATACTCGGGTTTCACCCCTTCTCTGACACTCAGGCCTCCACCCCCCACTCTGATACTCTGGTTCCGCGCTCTTATGCTCGGGTTTCCCCCCATTCTGATAATCAGGTCGCCCACCCCACTCTGAAACTCATGCTTTCCCCCCACTCTGATACTCGGGTTTCCCCCCCACCTCTGATACTCGGGTTCCACCCCCTCTCTGACACTCGGGCCTCCACCACCCCCACTCTGATACTCGGGTTCCCCCCTCTAATGCTCGGGTTTCCCCCCATTCTGATACTCTGGTATCCCCCCCACTCTGACACTCTGGTCTCCCCCCCACTCTGATACTCAGGGCTTTCCCCCCACTCTGATACTCCGTCTTACACCACACTGATACTCGGGTTTCCCCCCACTCTGACACTCAGGTCTTCCCCCAACTCTGATACTCGGGTCTCCCCCCAACTCTGATACTCGGGGCTCCCCCCAACTCTGATACTCAGGTTTCCCCCTACTGTGATACTCAGGTTTCCCTCCCATTCTGACAATCGGGTATTCACTCCTCTCTGATACTCCGGTCTCCCACCCCCACTCTGATGCTCGGGTTTCCTCCCCCCCCAGTCTGATACTCAGGTTTGCCCCCCCACTCTGATACTCGGGTTTCCCCCCACTCTGATACTTGGGTCTCTCCCCCACTCTGATTCTCGGGTTTCCCCCCCAGTCTGATCCTCGGGTCTCCCCCCCACACTGATCCTAGGGACTCCCCCCAACTCTGATCATCGGGTTACCCCCCCATTCTGATACTCAGGTTTCCCCCACTCCAATATTCGGGTCTCCCCCCCCACTCTCATACTCGGGTCATCCCCCCACTCTCATACTCGGGTCACCCCCCCTTCCCCCACTCTCATACTCGGTTCTCCCCGCCACTCTGATACTCGGGTCATCTCTCACTCTAATAATCGGTTTTCCCCCCCACTTTGATACTTGGGATTGCCTCCCACTCTGATCCTCCGGTCTCCCCCCCACTCTGATACTCGGGTTTCCCCCCCACTCTGATATCGGGTTTCCCCCATACTCTGATACTCAGGTTTCCGCCCCACTCTGATCCTCGGGTTGCCCCTCCACTTTGATACTCAGGTTTTCCGCCCACACTGATACTCAGGTTCCCCCCCACTCTGATACACGGGTTTCCCCCCACTCTGATACTCGTGTATCTTCCCCACTCTGATACTCAGGTTTCTCCCTACTCTGATACTCGGGTCTCCCCCCACTCTGATACTCAGTCTCCCACCCACACTAATACTCGGGTTTCCCCCCACTCTGACACTCGGGTCGCTCCCCAACTCTGATACTCGTGGCTCCCCCCAACTCTGATCCTCGGGGCTCCCCCCAACTCTGATACTCAGGTTTCCCCCTAAACTGATACTCAGGTTTCCCTCCCACTCTGACAATTGGGTATTCACCCCTCTCTGATACTCGGGTCTCCCCCCCCCACTCTGATGCTCAGGTTTCCCCCCGCCCCCACAGTCTGATACTCAGGTTTGCCCCCCACTCTGATACTCGGGTTTCCCCCCACTCTGATACTTGGGTTTCTCACCCACTCTGATACTCAGGTCGCCCCCCCACTCTGATACTCGGGTCTCCCCCCCACTCTGATACTCGGGTTTCTCCCCCACTCTGATACTCGGGTTTCACCCCCTCTCTGACACTCGGGCCTCCACCCCCCAACTCTGATACTCTGGTTCCCCGCTCTAATGCTCGGGTTTCCCCCCATTCTGATACTCGGGTATCCCCCCCACTCTGATACTCGGGTTTCCCCCCCACCTCTGATACTCGGGTTCCACCCCCTCTCTGACACTCGGGCCTCCACCCCCCCCCACTCTGATACTCGGGTTCCCCCCTCTAATGCTCGTGTTTCCCCCCATTCTGATACTCGGGTATCCCCCCCACTCTGACACTCTGGTCCCTCCCCCACTCTGATACTCAGGGCTTCCCCCCCACTCTGATACTCGGGTCTCCCCCCAACTCTGATACTCGGGGCTCCCCCCACTCAGATACTCAGGTTTCCCCCTACTGTGATACTCAGGTTTCCCTCCCATTCTGACAATCGGGTATTCATTCCTCTCTGATACTCCGGTCTCCACCCCCCCCTACTCTGATGCTCGGGCTTCCTCCCCCCCAAGTCTGATACTCAGGTTTGCCCCCCCACTCTGATACTCGGGTTTCCCCCCACTCTGATCCTCGGGTCTCCCCCCCACTCTGATCCTCGGGTCTCCCCCCCACTCTGATCCTCGGGACTCCCCCCAACTCTGATCCTCGGGTTACCCCCCCCATTCTGATACTCAGGTTTCCCCCACTCCGATATTCGGGTCTCCCCCCCACTCTCACACTCGGGTCACCCACCCTACTCTCATACTCGGGTCACCCCCCCCACTCTCATACTCGGTTCTCCCCGCCACTCTGATACTCGGGTCATCTCCCACTCTAATACTCGGGTTTCCCCCCTACTCTGATACTCGGGTTTCCGCCCCACTCTGATCCTCGGATTTCCCCTCCACTTTGATACTCAGGTTTTCCGCCCACACTGATACTCAGGTTCCCCCCCCACTCTGATACTCGGGTTTCCCCCCACTCTGATACTCGTGTCTCTCCCCCACTCTGATACTCCGGTTTCCCCCTACTCTGATACTCGGGTATCCCCCCCACTCTGATACTCGGGTCTCCCCGCCACTCTGATACTCGGGTCATCTCCTATTCTAATACTCGGTTTTCCCCCCCACTTTGATACTTGGGATTTCCTCCCACTCTGATCCATCGGTCTCCCCCCCACTCTGATACTCGGGTTTCCCCCCTACACTGATACTCGGGTTTCTGCCCCACTCTGATCCTCGGGTTAACCCCCCCACTCTGATACTCAGGTTCCCCCCTACTCTGATTCTAGGGTTTCGCCCCCACTCTGATACTCAGGTTTCCCCCCCACTCTGATACTCGGGGCTCCCCCCATCTCTGATACTCAGTCTCCCATCCACGCTGACACTCTGGTTTCCCCTCCACACTGATACTCGCATTTCCCCCCCCACTCTGATACTCAGCTTTCCCCCCCCACTCTGATACTCTGGTATACCCCCCACTCTGATACTCGGGGCTCCCCCTACTCTGATACTCAGGTTCCCCCCCACACTGATACTCGGGTTTCCCCCACTCTGATACTCGGGCCTCCCCCCCACTCTGATACTCGGGTTTCACCCCCACTCTGATCCTCGGGTTACCCCTCCACTCTGATTCTCAGGTTTTCCGCCCACACTAATACTCAGGTTCCCCCCCACACTGATACTCGGGTTTCCCCCCCCACTCTGATACTCGGGTTTCCCCCCCACTCTGATACTCGGGTTACCTCCCCACTCTGATACTCGGGCCTCCCCACCACTCTGATACTCGGGTTTCCCCCCCACTCTGATACTCGGGCCTCCCCCCCACACTGATACTCAGGTTCCCCCCCCACTCTGATTCTAGGGTCTCATCCCCACTCTAATCCTCAGGTCTCCCCCTCACTCTGATACTCGGGTTCCCCCCCACTCTGATACATGGGTTTCCCGCACTCTGATACTCATGTCTCTCCCCCACTGATACTCAGGTTTCCCCCCCACTCTGAAACTCGGGGCTCCCCTCACTCTGATACTCGGGTTTCCCTCCCACTCTGACAATCGGGTATTCATCCCTCTCTGATACTCGGGTCTCCGCCCCCACTCTGATGCTCGGGTTTCCCCCCCCCCCCCCAGTCTGATACTCAGGTTTGCCCCCCCATTCTGTTACTCGGGTTTCCCCCCCACTCTGATACTCTGGTATACCCCCCACTCTGATACTCGGGTTTTCCCACATTCTGATACTCGGGTCTCCTCCAACTCTGATACTCTGGTCTCCCCCCCCACTCTGATACTCAGGGCTTCCCCCCGACTCTGATACTCCGTGTTACACCACACTGATACTCAGGTCTCCCCCCAACTCTGATACTCAGGTTTCCCTCCCATTCTGAGAATCGGGTATTCACCCCTCTCTGATACTCGCGTCTCCCCCCCCCCACTCTGATGCTCGGGTTCCCCCCCCCCCCAGTCTGATACTCAGGTTCCTCCCCACTCTGATACACGGGTTTACCTCACTGATACTTGTGTCTCTCCCCCACTCTGATCCGCCGGTCACCCCCCCACTCTGATATTCGGGTTTCCCCCCCACTCTGATACTTGTGTCTCTCCCCCACTCTGATACTCGGATCTCCCCCCAACACTGATACTCGCGGCTCCCCCCACTCTGATACTCAGGTTTCCCTCCCACTCTGACAATCGGGTATTCACCCCTCTCTGATACTCGGGTCTCCGTCCCCACTCTGATGCTCGGGTTTCCCCCCCCCCCAGTCTGATACACAGGTTTGCCCCCCACTCTGATACTCGGGTTTCCCCCCACTCTGATACTTGGGTCTCTCCCCCACTCTGATACTCGGGTTTTCCCCCAACTCTGATCCTCAGGTTACCCCCCCATTCTGATACTCAGGTTTCCCCACACTCTGATATTCGGGTCACCCCCCCCCCCCACCACTCTCATACTGAGGTCAGCCCCCCCCACTCTCATACTCGGTTCTCTCCGCCACTCTGATACTCGGGTCATCTCCCACTCTAATACTCGGTTTTCCCCCCCACTTTGATACTCGGGATTTCCTCCCACTCTGATCCTCCGGTCTCCCCCCCCACTCTGATACTCAGGTTTGCCCCCCATTCTGATACTCGGGTTTCCCCCCACTCTGATACTCGGGTATACCCCCACTCTGATAATCGTGTCTCTCCCCCACTCTGATATTCGGGTCTCCCCCCAACTCTGAAACTTGGGGCTCCCCCCACTCTGACACTCAGGTTTCCCCCTACTCTGATACTCAGGTTTCCCTCCCACTCTGACAATCGGGTATTCACCCCTCTCTGATACTCGGGTCTCTGCCCCCACTCTGATGCTCGGGTTTCCCCCCCCCCCCCCCCAGTCTGATACTCAGGTTTGCCCCCCATTCTGATACTCGGGTTTCCCCCACACTCAGATACCCGGGTATACCCACACTCTGATACTCGGGTCTTCTCCCACTCTGATACTCTGGTCCCCCCCACACTCTGATACTCAGTCTCCCATCCACGCTGATACTCGGGTTTCCCCCCCACTCTTATACTCAGATTCCCCCGACTCTGACACTCGGGTTTCCCCTCCACACTGATACTCGCATTTCCCCCCCCCCCACTCTGATACTCAGGTCTCCCCCCACTCTGATACTCAGCTTTCCCCCCCACTCTGATACTCGGGTTTTCCCACACTCTGATACTCGGGTCTCCCCCACACTCTGATACTCAGGTATACACCCCGCTCTGATACTCGGGTTTCCCCAACTCTGATACTCGGGTCTCCGCCCTCCCACTCGGATACTCAGGTCTCCCCCCAACTCTGATACTCAGGTTTCCCCCCCACTCTGATGCTCGGGTCTCCCCCCCCACTCTGATACTCGGGTCTCCCCCCCACTCTGACACTCAGGTTTCCCCTCTACACTGATACTCGCGTTTCCCCCCCCCACTCTATACCCGGTCTCCCCCCCAACTCTGATACTTGTGTTCCCCCTCACTCTGAAACTCGGGTCTCCCCCCCACTCTGATACTCGGGTATACCCCCCACTCTGATACTCAGGTCTCCCCCCCCACTCTGATACTCGGGCCTCCCTCCCACTCTAATGCTCGGGTGTTTCGCCCACTCTGATACTCACGTCGCCCACCCCACTCTGAAACTCATGCTATCCCCTCACTCTGATACTCGGGTTTCCCCCCACTCTGTTATTCGGGTTTCGCCCCCTCTCTGACACTCGGGTCTCCACCCCCCCACTCTGATAGTCGGGTTCCCCCCTCTAATGCTCGGGTTTCCCCCCATTCTGATACTCGTGTCTCTCCCCCACTCTGACACTCTGGTCTCCCCCCCACTCTGACACTCAGGGCTCCCTCCCACTCTGATACTCAGGGCTTCCCCCCCACTCTGATACTCAGGTTCCCCCCCACTCTGATACTCCGTGTTACACCACACTGATACTCAGGTCTCCCCCCAACTCTGATATTCGGGGCTCCCCCCACTCTGATACTCAGGTTTCCCTCCCATTCTGAGAATCGGGTATTCACCCCTCTCTGATACTCGTGTCTCCCCCCCCCCACTCTGATGCTCGGGTTCCCCCCCCCCCAACTCTGATACTCAGGTTCCTCCCCACTCTGATACACGGGTTTACCCCACTGATACTCGTGTCTCTCCCCCACTCTGATCCTCCGGTCTCCCCCCCACTCTGATACTCGGGTTTCCCCCGACTCTGATACTCGGGTTTCCGCCCCACTCTCATCCTCGGGTTACCCCTCCACTCTGATCCTCGGGTTTTCCGCCCACACTGATACTCAGGTTCCCCCCCCACTCTGATTCTAGGGTCTCACCCCCACTCTAATCCTCAGGTCTCCCCCCCACTCTGATACTCAGGTTCCTCCCCACTCTGAGACACGGGTTTCCCCTACTCTGATACTCGTGTCTCTCCCCCACCCTGATACTCTGGGCTCCCCCCACTCTGATACTCAGGTTCCCCCCCCACACTGATACACGGGTTTCCCCTACTCTGATACTTGTGTCTCTCCCCCACTCTGATACTTGGACCTCCCCCCAACTCTGATACTCGCGGCTCCCCCCACTCTGATACTCAGGTTTCCCCCTACTCTGATACTCAGGTTTCCCTCCCACTCTGACAATCGGATATTCACCCCTCTCTGATACTCGGGTCTCCGCCCCCACTCTATTGCTCGGGTTTCCCACCCCAGTCTGATACACAGGTTTGCCCCCCACTCTGATACTCGGGTTTCCCCCCACTCTGATACTTGGGTCTCTCCCCCACTCTGATACTCGGGTTTTCCCCCAACTCTGATCCTCGGGTTACCCCCCCCCCCCCATTCTGATACTCAGGTTTCCCCACACTCTGATATTCTGGTCACCCCCCCCCACTCTCATACTCGGGTCACCCCCCCACTCTGATACTTGGGTCTCACCCCCACTCTAATACTCGGGTCTCCCCCCCACTCTAATACTCGGGTTTCCGCCCCACTCTGATCCTCTGGTTACCCCCCACTCTGATACTCAGGTTTTCCGCCCACACTGATGCTCAGGTTCCCCCCCACTCTGATTCTAGGGTCTCCTCCCCCCCTCTCTGATCCTCAGGTCTTCCCCCCCACTCTGATACTCAGGTTCCCCCCACTCTGATACTCGTGTCTCTCTCCCACTCTGATACTTAGTCTCCCACCCACGCTGATACTCGGGTTTCCCCTCCACCTTGATACTCGCGTTTCCCCCCCCCCAACTCTGATATTCCGGTCTCCGCCCCACTCTGATACTCAGCTTTCCCCCTCCACTCTGATACTCGGGTATACCCCCACTCTGATACTCGGGTATACCCCCCACTCTGATACTCGGGTCTCCTCCCACTCTGATACTCGGGTTTCCCCCCACTCTGATACTCGGTTTCCCCCCCACTCTGATACTCGGGTCATGTCCCACTCTGATACTCAGTTTTCCTCCCCACTGATACTCGGGTTTCCCCCAACTCTGATACTCGTGTCTCCCCCCCCCCCCCCCCGCCCCCATTCTGATACTCGGGTTATGCCCCACTCTGATACTCAGGTCGCCCCCCCCACTCTGAAACTCGTGTTTTCCCCCCACTCTGATACTCGGGTTTCCCCCCCACTCTGATACTCGGGTTTCCCCCCCACTCTGATACTCGGTTTCCCCCTCACTCTGATACTCGGGTTTCCCCCCACTCTGATGCTCGGGTCTCACTCCCACTCTAATACTCGTGTCTCCCCCCACTCTGATACTCGGTTTCCTCCCCACTCTGATACTCGGGTTTCCCCCCAACTCTGATACTCGTGTCTCCCCCCCCCCCCGCCATTCTGATACTCGGGTTATCCCACACTCTGATACTCAGGTCGCCCCCCCACTCTGAAACTCGTGTTTTCCCCCCACTCTGATACTTGGGTTTCCCCCCAACTCTGATACTCGGGTCTCCCCCCCCATTCTGATACTCGGGTTATCCCCCACTCTGAAACTCGTGTTTTCCCCCCACTCTGATACTCGGGTTTCCCCCTCACTCTGATACTCGGGTCTCACTAGCACTCTAATACTCGGGTCTCCTACCCACTCTGATACCCGGGTTTCCTCCCCCACTCTGATACTCGGGTCATCTCCCACTCTAATATTCGGTTTCCCCCCCACTCTGATACTCGGGTCTCCCCCCCATTCTGATACTCGGGTTACCCCTCCACTCTGATACTCAGGTCGCCCCCCTCCCCACTCTGAAACTCATGCTTTCCCCCCGCTCTGATACTCGGGATTCACGCCCTCTCTGACACTCGGGTCTCCACCCTCCCACTCTGATAATCGGGATCCACCCCCCCCCAATGCTCGGGTTTCCCCCCCACACTGATACTCGGGTCTCCCCCCAGCTCTGATGCTCAGGTTTCCCCCTCACTCTGACACTCTTGTCTCACCCCCCACTCTGATACTCAGGTTTACCCCCCACTCTGATACTCGGGTCTCCCCCCCCCACTCTGATACTCCATCTTACACCACACTGATACTCGGGTTCCCCCCCACTCGGATATTCGGGTTTCACCCCCTCTCTGACACTCGGGTTTCACCCCCTCTCTGACACTCGGGTCTCCACCCCCCCACTCTGATACTCGGGTTCCCCCTCTAATGCTTGGGTTTCCCCCCACACTGATACTCGGATATTCCCCCAACTCTGACACTCTGGTCTCCCCCCACTCTAATACTCCGTCTTACACCACACTGATACTCGGGTTTCCCCCCACTCTGACACTCGGGTCGCTCCCCAACTCTGATACTCGTGGCTCCCCCCAACTCTGATCCTCGGGGCTCCCCCCAACTCTGATACTCAGGTTTCCCCCTAAACTGATACTCAGGTTTCCCTCCCACTCTGATAATTGGGTATTCACCCCTCTCTGATACTCGCCACCCCCCCCCCCCCCTCTGATGCTCAGGTTTCCCCCCGCCCCCACAGTCTGATACTCAGGTTTGCCCCCCACTCTGATACTCGGGTTTCCCCCCACTCTGATACTTGGGTTTCTCACCCACTCTGATACTCGGGTTTCCCCCCAACTCTGATACTCGGGTCTCCCCCCCACTCTGATACTCGGGTTACCCCCCCATTCTGATACTCAGGTTCCCCCCCACTCTGATATTCGGGTCTCCCCCCCACTCTCATACTCTGGTCACCCCCCCCACTCTGATATTCGGGTCTCATCTCCCACTCTAATACTCGGTTTTCCCCCCACACTTTGATACTTGGGATTTCCTCCCACTCTGATCCTCCGGTCTCCCCACCACTCTGATACTCGGGTTTCCCCCCTACTCTGATCCTCCGGTCTCCCCCCCACTCTAATACTCGGGTTTCCCCCTCCACTCTGATATTCAGGTTTCCCCCCACTCTGATAATCAGGTTACCAGCCCTCTCTGATACTCAGGTTTTCCCCCCAATCTGATAATCAGGTGTCCCCCCACTCTGATATTCGGGACTCCCCCCCACTCTGATACTCGGTCTGCCCCCCCACTCCGATACTCAGGTTTCCCCCCCACTCTGATACGCAGGTTTTCCGCCCTCACTGATTCTCAGGTTCCCCCCCACTCTGATACTTGCGTCTCACCCCACTCTGATACTTGGGTCTCCCCCCACTCTGATATTCGGGTTCCCCCCAACTCTGATACTCAGGATTTCCCCCCTACTCTGATCCTCGGGTCTCCCCCCACTCTGATACTCAGGTGTCCCCCCACTCTGATACTCAGGTTTTCCCCCTACTCTAATATTTGGGTTTCCCCCCACTCTGATATTCAGGTTTCCCCCCCCTCTCTGATACTCAGGTCTTCCCCCCCTCTTTGATACTCAGGTGTCCCCCCACTCTGATACTCGTGATTCCCCCCCCACTCTGATACTCGGGTCTCCCCACCACTCTGATAGTCGAGTTTCCCCCCACTCTGATACTCAGGTTCCCCCCACCTCTCTGGTATTCGGGTTTCCCCTCACTCTGATACTCCGGCTTTCCGCCCACTCTGATACTCGGGTCTCCCCCGACTCTGATACTCGGGATTCCCCCCCACTCTGATACTTGGTCTGCTCCCCACTCTGATACTCAGGTTACCCCCCCCCCCCCACTCTGATACTCAGGTTATCCCCCCCCCCCACTCTGATACTTGGTCTGCCCCCCACTCTGATACGCAGGTTTTCCGCCCACACTGATTCTCAGGTTTCCCCCACTCTGATTCTTGGGTCTCACCCCCTCTCTGATACACAGGTTTCCCCCCACTCAGATACTCTGGTATCCCCCTGACTCTGATTCTCGGGTCTCACCCCAACTCTGATACTCAGTTTCCCTCCCACTCTGATACTAGGGTCTTCGCCCACTCTGATATTCAGGTTTCCCCCCACTCTGATAATCAGGTTACCCCTCCTCTCTGATACTCAGGTTTTCCCCCCACTCTGATACTCAGGTGTCCCATCTACTCTGATACTCGGGTTTCCCCCCCACACTGATACTCGGGTCTCCCCCCAGCTCTGATGCTCAGGTTTCCCCCTCACTCTGACACTCTTGTCTCCCCCCCCACTCTGATACTCAGGTTTACCCCCCACTCTGATACTCGGGTCTCCCCCCCCCACTCTGATACTCCATCTTACACCACACTGATACTCGGGTTTCCCCCCACTCGGATACTCGGGTTTCTTCCCCCCCCACTCGGATATTCGGGTTTCACCCCCTCTCTGACACTCAGGTTTCACCCCCTCTCTGACACTCGGGTCTCCACCCCCCCACTCTGATACTTGGGTTCCCCCTCTAATGCTCGGGTTTCCCCCCACACTGATACTCGGATATTCCCCCAACTCTGACACTCTGGTCTCCCCCCACTCTAATACTCCGTCTTACACCACACTGATACTCGGGTTTCCCCCCACTCTGACACTCGGGTCGCTCCCCAACTCTGATACTCGTGGCTCCCCCCAACTCTGATCCTCGGGGCTCCCCCCAACTCTGATACTCAGGTTTCCCCCTAAACTGATACTCAGGTTTCCCTCCCACTCTGACAATTGGGTATTCACCCCTCTCTGATACTCGGGTCTCCCCCCCCCCCCCCCTCTGATGCTCAGGTTTCCCCCCGCCCCCACAGTCTGATACTCAGGTTTGCCCCCCACTCTGATACTCGGGTTTCCCCCCACTCTGATACTTGGGTTTCTCACCCACTCTGATACGCGGGTTTCCCCCCAACTCTGATACTCAGGTCACCCCCCCCACTCTGATACTCGGGTTACCCCCCCATTCTGATACTCAGGTTCCCCCCCACTCGATATTCGGGTCTCCCTCCCACTCTCATACTCTGGTCACCCCCCCACTCTGATATTCGGGTCTCACCCCCACTCTAATACTCGGTTTTCCCCCCACACTTTGATACTTGGGATTTCCTCCCACTCTGATCCTCCGGTCTCCCCACCACTCTGATACTCGGGTTTCCCCCCTACTCTGATACTTGGGTTTCCGCCCCACTCTGATCCTCGGGTTACCCCCCCCCCCCCCACTCTGATACTCAGGTTTTCCGCCCACACTGATACTCAGGTTCCCCCCCACTCTGATTCTAGGGTCTCACCCCCACTCTGATACTCAGGTTCCCCCCCACTCTGATACACGGGTTTCCCCCACTCTGATACTCGTGTCTCTCCCCCACTCTGATACTCGTGTCTCTCCTCCACTCTGATACTCAGGTTTCCCCCCAACTCTGATAATCGAGTCTCCCCCCAACTCTGATACTTGGTCTCCCACCCACGCTGATACTCGGATTCCCCCCCACTCTGACACTCGCGTTTCCCCTCCACACTGATACTCACGTTTCCCCCCCCCCACTCTGATACTCAGCTTTCCCCCCACTCTGATGCTCAGGTCTCACTCCCACTCTAATACTCGTGTCTTCCCCCCACTCTGATACTCAGGTTCCCTTCCACTCTGATACACGGGTTTCCCCCACTCTGATACTCGTGCCTTTCCCCCACTCTGATACTCAGGTTTCCCCTCCACTCTGATACTCGGGTCTCCCCCCAACTCTGATACTCGGTCTCCCACCCACGCTGATACTCGGGTTTCCCCTCCACTCTGATGCTCGGATCTACCCCACACTCTGATACTCGGGTTCCCCCCAACTCTGACATTCGCGTTTCCCCCCCACACTGATATTCCCCACCCACTCTGATACTCTGGTCTCCCCCACACTCTGATACTCGGGTATACACCCCGCTCTGATACTCGGGTTTCCCCCCACTCTGATACTTGGGTCTCTCCCCCCACCCCCCCCTCGGATACTCGGGTCTCTCCCCCACTCTGATACTCGGGTCTCTCCCCCACTCTGATACTCGGGTCCCCCCCCCACTCTAATACTCGGGTCTCCTCCCACACTCTGACACTCGGGTTTCCCCTCCACACTGACACTCACGTTTGCCCCCGCTCTGATACTCGGGTCACCCCCCCCTCTGATACTCGGCTTTCCTCCCCATTCTGATACTCGGGTCTCACTCCCACTCTAATACTCGTGTCTCCCCCCCACTCTGATACGCGGCTTTCCCCCCACTCTGATACTCGGGTCTTACTACCACTCTAATACTTGGGTTTCACCCCCTATCTGACACTTGGGTTTCCCCCCACTCTGATACTCAGGTCTAACATCCCACTCTGTTACTTGGGTTTCCCCCCACTCTGTTACTAGGGTCTCCCCCCCCACTCAGACACTCGGGTTTCCCCCCCACACTGATACTCTGGTCTCCCACCCCACTCTGATTATCGGGTCTCACCCCCCCAGTCTGATACTCGGGTCTCACCCCCACTCTGATACTCGGGTCATCTCCCACTCTAATACTCGGGTCTCACCCCCACTCTGATACTCGGGTTATCTCCCACTCTAATACTCGGGTCTCACCCCCACTCTGATACTCGGGTTATCTCCCACTCTAATACTCGGTTTTCCCCCCCACTTTCCCCCCCCTTTGATCCCACTGACCCACGCAGACACTGGGAGAACATGCAAACTCCACACAGTCAGTCGCCTGAGGTGGGAATTGAACCCGGGTCTCTGGCGCTGTGAGGCAGCAGTGCTAACCACTGTGCCACCGTGCCGCCCACATGCTCGGGTCTCACTCCCACTCTAATACTCGTGTCTCCCCCTCCCCACTCTGATACTCGGCTTTCCCCCCACTCTGATACTCGGGTCTATCACTCTAATACTCGGGTCTCCCCCCACTCTGATACTCGGTTTTCCTCCCCACTCTGATAGTCGGGTTTCCCCCCAACTCTGATACTCGGGTCTGCCCCCCCATTCTGATACTCGGGTTATCCCCCACTCTGATACTCAGGTTTTCCCCCCACTCTGATACTCAGGTCGCCCCCCCCCCCCCCGCCCCACTCTGAAACTCGTGTTTTCCCCCCACTCTGATACTCGGGTTTTACCCCCTCTCTGACACTCGGGTCTTCCCCCCCCACTCTGATACTCGAGTTCCCCCCCTCTAATACCCAGGTTTCCCACCACTTTGATACTTGGGTTTCCCCCCCACGCTGATACTCAGGATTTCGCCCCCACTCTGATACTCAGGTCTCCCCCCCCTCCCCACTCTAATACTCGGGTTTCCCCCCACTCTGATAATCCGGTCTCCCCCCAACTCTGATACTCAGGATTTCCCCCCCACTCTGATACTCAGGTTTCCCCTCCACTCTGATACTCGGGTTTCCCCACCACTCTAATACTTGGGTTTCCCCCCACTCCGATACCCGGGTCTCCCCTCCACTTTGATACTCGGGTTTCCCCCCGACTCTGATACTCGGGTTTCCTCAACACTCTGATACTCGGGTTTCCCCCCACTCTGATAATCGGGTCTCCCTCCCACTCTGATACTCAGGTTTTCCCCCCACTCTGATACTCAGAATTTTGCCCCCACTCTGATACTCGGGTTTCCCACCACTCTGATACTCGGGTTTCCTCAACACTCTGATACTCGGGTTTCCCCCCACTCTGATAATCGGGTCTCCCTCCCACTCTGATACTCACGTTTTCCCCCACTCTGATACTCAGGTCTCCCCCCCACTCTGATACTCAGGTCTCCCCCCCGCTCTGATACTCGTGTTCCCCCCCGCTCTGATATTCAGGTTTCCCCCCACTCTGATACTCAGGTCTCCCCTCCTCTCTGATACTCAGGTTTTCCCCCCACTCTGATACTCAGGTGTCCCCCCACTCTGATACTCGGGTCTCCCCCCCACTCTGATACTCGGTCTGCCCACGACTCAGATACTCAGGTTTCCCCCCCCCCCCCCCCTCTGATACTCAGGTTTTCCGCCCACACTGATACTCAGGTTCCCTCCCCCCCACTCTGATACTCGGGTTTTCCCCCCACTCTGATTCTTGGGTCTCCCCCCCTCTCTGATACTCGGGTCTCTGCCACACTCTGATACTCAGGTTTCTCTCCCACTCTAATACTCAGGTCTCCCCACCACTCTGATAGTCGAGTTTCCCCCCACTCTGATACTCAGGGTCCCCCCCCTCTCTGATACTCGGCTTCCCCCTCCACTCTGATAATCGGGTTTTCCACCCACTCTGATACTCGGGTCTCCCCCCCCATTCTGATACTCGGGTCTCCCCCCACTCTGATACCTGGGTTTCCCCCACACTCTGATACTCAGGCTTCCCACCACTCTGATACTCAGGATTCCCCCCATTCTGTTACTCGGGATTCCCCCCCCCCCCACTCTGATACTCGGGTTCCCCCCCCACTCTGATATTCGGGTCTCCCCTCCAATCTGATATTCAGGTCTCCCACCACACTCTGATACTTTGGTTTTCCCCCCACTCTGAATCTTGTGTCTCCCCCCCCCCCACTCTGATACTCGGGTCTCCCTCCCACTCTGTTACTCCGGTCTCCCCCCCACTCTGATACTCAGGTTTTCCCCCACTCTGAAACTCGGGTCTCTCACCCACTCTGATACACTGGATTCTACCGCACTCTGATGCTCGGGTTTCCCCTCACTCTGATACTCCGGCTTTCCCCCCAATCAGATACTCAGGTCTCCCCCACCCCTCTCTGATACTCATGTTTGCCCCCCACTCTGATACTCGGGTTTCCCCCTCCACTCTGATATTCAGGTTTCCCCCCACTCTGATAATCAGGTTACCCCCCCTTCTGATACTCAGGTTTACCCCCCAATCTGATAATCAGGTGTCCCCCCACTCTGATACTCGGGATTCCCCCCCACTCTGATACTCGGTCTGCCCCCCCACTCCGATACTCAGATTTCCCACCCACTCTGATACGCAGGTTTTCCGCCCACACTGATTCTCAGGTTCCCCCCCACTCTGATACTTGCGTCTCACCCCACTCTGATACTTGGGTCTCCCCCCACTCTGATATTCGGGTTCCCCCCAACTCTGATACTCAGGATTTCCCCCCTACTCTGATCCTCGGGTCTCCCCCCACTCTGATACTCAGGTGTCCCCCCACTCTGATACTCAGGTTTTCCCCCACTCAGATACTCTGGTATCCCCCTGACTCTGATTCTCGGGTCTCGCCCCAACTCTGATACTCAGTTTCCCCCCCACTCTGATACTAGGGTCTTCGCCCACTCTGATATTCAGGTTTCCCCCCACTCTGATAATCAGGTTACCCCTCCTCTCTGATACTCAGGTTTTCCCCCCACTCTGATACTCAGGTGTCCCGTCCACTCTGATACTCGGGATTCCCCCCCACTCTGATACTCGGTCTGCCCCCCCCACTCCGATACTCAGGTTTCCCCCCCACTCTGATACGCAGTTTTCCCACCACTCTGATACTCGGGTTTCCTCAACACTCTGATACTCGGGTTTCCCCCCACTCTGATAATCGGGTCTCCCTCCCACTCTGATACTCAGGTTTTCCCCCACTCTATTACTCAGGTCTCCCCCCCACTCTGATACTCAGGTCTCCCCCCCGCTCTGATACTCGTGTTCCCCCCTGCTCTGATATTCAAGTTTCCCCCCACTCTGATACTCGGGTCCACCCCCCACTCTGAAACTCGTGTTTTCACCCCACTCTGATACTCGGGTTTTACCCCCTCTCTGACACTCGGGTCTTCCCCCCCCCCCCACTCTTATACTCGAGTTCCCCCCCTCTAATACCCAGGTTTCCCCCCACTTTGAAACTTGGGTTTCCCCCCCACTCTGATACTCAGGATTTCGCCCCCACTCTGATAATCCGGTCTCCCCCCAACTCTGATACTCAGGATTTCCACCCCACTCTGATAATCGGGTTTTCCACCCACTCTGATACTTGGGTCTCCCCCCCCATTCTGATACTCGGGTCTCCCCCCCCCACTCTGATACCTGGGTTTCCCCCTCACTCTGATACTCAGGCTTCCCACCACTCTGATACTCAGGATTCCCCCGACTCTGTTACTCGGGATTCCCCCCCCCCACTCTGATATTCGGGTCTCCCCTCCACTCTGATATTCAGGTCTCCCACCACACTCTGATACTTCGGTTTTCCCCCCACTCTGAATCTTGTGTCTCCCCCCCCCCCACTCTGATACTCGGTTCTCCCTCCCACTCTGTTACTCCGGTCTCCCCCCCACCCTGATACTCAGGTTTTCCCCCACTCTGAAACTCGGGTCTCTCGCCCACTCTGATACACTGGATTCTACCGCACTCTGATGCTCGGGTTTCCCCTCACTCTGATACTCCGGCTTTCCCCCCAATCAGATACTCAGGTCTCCCCCACCCCTCTCTGATACTCATGTTTGCCCCCCACTCTGATACTCGGGTTTCCCCCTCCACTCTGATATTCAGGTTTCCCCCCAATCTGATAATCAGGTGTCCCCCCACTCTGATACTCGGGATTCCCCCCCACTCTGATACTCGGTCTGCCCCCCCACTCCGATACTCAGGTTTCCCCCCCACTCTGATACGCAGGTTTTCCGCCCACACTGATTCTCAGGTTCCCCCCCACTCTGATACTTGCGTCTCACCCCACTCTGATACTTGGGTCTCCCCCCACTCTGATATTCGGGTTCCCCCCAACTCTGATACTCAGGATTTCCCCCCTACTCTGATCCTCGGGTCTCCCCCCACTCTGATACTCAGGTGCCCCCCCACTCTGATACTCAGGTTTTCCCCCCACTCTAATATTTGGGTTTCCCCCCACTCTGATATTCAGGTTTCCCCCCCTCTCTTATACTCAGGTCTTCCCCCCTCTTTGATACTCAGGTGTCCCCCCACTCTGATACTCGGGATTCCCCCCCCACTCTGATACTCGGGTCTCCCCACCACTCTGATAGTCGAGTTTCCCCCCACTCTGATACTCAGGTTCCCCCCACCTCTCTGGTACTCGGGTTTCCCCTCACTCTGATACTCCGGCTTTCCGCCCACTCTGATACTCGGGTCTCCCCCGACTCTAATACTCGAGATACCCCCCCACTCTGATACTCTGTCTGCACCCCACTCTGATACTCAGGTTACCCCCCCCCCCCACTCTGATACTCAGGTTATCCTCCCCCCCCCCCACTCTGATACTTGGTCTGCTCCCCACTCTGATACGCAGGTTTTCCGCCCACACTGATTCTCAGGTTTCCCCCACTCTGATTCTTGTGTCTCACCCCCTCTCTGATACACAGGTTTCCCCCCACTCAGATACTCTGGTATCCCCCTGACTCTGATTCTCGAGTCTCACCCCAACTCTGATACTCAGTTTCCCCCCCACTCTGATACTAGTGTCTTCGCCCACTCTGATATTCAGGTTTCCCCCCCTCTCTGATACTCAGGTCTTCCCCCCTCTTTGATACTCAGGTGTCCCCCCACTCTGATACTCGGGATTCCCCCCCCACTCTGATACTCGGGTCTCCCCACCACTCTGATAGTCGAGTTTCCCCCCACTCTGATACTCAGGTTCCCCCCAACTCTCTGGTACTCGGGTTTCCCCTCACTCTGATACTCCGTCTTTCCGCCCACTCTGATACTCGGGTCTCCCCCCCCCCACTCTGATGCTCAGGTTTCCCCCCGCCCCCACAGTCTGATACTCAGGTTTGCCTCCCACTCTGATACTCTGGTTTCCCCCCACTCTGATGCTTGGGTTTCTCACCCACTCTGATACGCGGGTTTCCCCCCAACTCTGATACTCAGGTCTCCCCCCCCACTCTGATACTCGGGTTACCCCCCCATTCTGATACTCAGGTTCCCCCCCACTCTGATATTCGGGTCTCCCCCCCACTCTCATACTCTGGTCACCCCCCTACTCTGATATTCGGGTCTCACCCCCACTCTGATACTCGGGTCATCCCCCACTCTAATACTCGGTTTTCCCCCCACACTTTGATACTTGGGATTTCCTCCCACTCTGATCCTCCGGTCTCCCCACCACTCTGATACTCGGGTTTTCCCCCTACTTTGATACTCGGGTTTCCGCCCCACTCTGATCCTCGGGTTACCCCCCCCCCCACTCTGATACTCAGGTTTTCCGCCCACACTGATACTCAGGTTCCCCCCCACTCTGATTCTAGGGTCTCACCCCCACTCTGATACTCAGGTTCCCCCCCACTCTGATACACGGGTTTCCCCCACTCTGATACTCGTGTCTCTCCCCCACTCTGATACTCGTGTCTCTCCTCCACTCTGATACTCAGGTTTCCCCCAACTCTGATAATCGAGTCTCCCCCCAACTCTGATACTTGGTCTCCCACCCACGCTGATACTCGGATTCCCCCCCACTCTGACACTCGCGTTTCCCCTCCACACTGATACTCACGTTTCCCCCCCCCCACTCTGATACTCAGCTTTCCCCCCACTCTGATGCTCAGGTCTCACTCCCACTCTAATACTCGTGTCTTCCCCCCACTCTGATACTCAGGTTCCCTTCCACTCTGATACACGGGTTTCCCCCACTCTGATACTCGTGCCTTTCCCCCACTCTGATACTCAGGTTTCCCCTCCACTCTGATACTCGGGTCTCCCCCCAACTCTGATACTCGGTCTCCCACCCACGCTGATACTCGGGTTTCCCCTCCACTCTGATGCTCGGATCTACCCCACACTCTGATACTCGGGTTCCCCCCAACTCTGACATTCGCGTTTCCCCCCCACACTGATATTCGGTCTCCCCACCCACTCTGATACTCTGGTCTCCCCCACACTCTGATACTCGGGTATACACCCCGCTCTGATACTCGGGTTTCCCCCCACTCTGATACTTGGGTCTCTCCCCCCACCCCCCCCTCGGATACTCGGGTCTCTCCCCCACTCTGATACTCGGGTCCCCCCCCCCACTCTAATACTCGGGTCTCCTCCCACACTCTGACACTCGGGTTTCCCCTCCACACTGACACTCACGTTTGCCCCCGCTCTGATACTCGGGTCACCCCCCCCTCTGATACTCGGCTTTCCTCCCCATTCTGATACTCGGGTCTCACTCCCACTCTAATACTCGTGTCTCGCCCCCACTCTGATACGCGGCTTTCCCCCCACTCTGATACTCGGGTCTTACTACCACTCTAATACTTGGGTTTCACCCCCTATCTGACACTTGGGTTTCCCCCCACTCTGATACTCAGGTCTAACATCCCACTCTGTTACTTGGGTTTCCCCCCACTCTGTTACTAGGGTCTCCCCCCCCACTCAGACACTCGGGTTTCCCCCCCACACTGATACTCTGGTCTCCCACCCCACTCTGATTATCGGGTCTCACCCCCCCAGTCTGATACTCGGGTCTCACCCCCACTCTGATCATCTCCCACTCTAATACTCGGGTCTCACCCCCACTCTGATACTCGGGTTATCTCCCACTCTAATACTCGGGTCTCACCCCCACTCTGATACTCGGGTTATCTCCCACTCTAATACTCGGTTTTCCTCCCCACTTTCCCCCCCCTTTGATCCAACTGACCCACGCAGACACTGGGAGAACATGCAAACTCCACACAGTCAGTCGCCTGAGGTGGGAATTGAACCCGGGTCTCTGGCGCTGTGAGGCAGCAGTGCTAACCACTGTGCCACCGTGCCGCCCACATGCTCGGGTCTCACTCCCACTCTAATACTCGTGTCTCCCCCTCCCCACTCTGATACTCGGCTTTCCCCCCACTCTGATACTCGGGTCTATCACTCTAATACTCGGGTCTCCCCCCACTCTGATGCTCGGTTTTCCTCCCCACTCTGATAGTCGGGTTTCCCCCCAACTCTGATACTCGGGTCTCCCCCCCCATTCTGATACTCGGGTTATCCCCCACTCTGATACTCGGGTTTTCCCCCCACTCTGATACTCAGGTCGCCCCCCACTCTGAAACTCGTGTTTTCCTCCCACTCTGATACTCGGGTTTTACCCCCTCTCTGACACTCGGGTCTTCCCCCCACCACTCTGATACTCGAGTTCCCCCCCTCTAATACCCAGGTTTCCCACCACTTTGATACTTGGGTTACCCCCCCACTCTGATACTCAGGATTTCGCCCCCACTCTGATACTCAGGTCTCCCCCCCCCCCACTCTAATACTCGGGTTTCCCCCCACTCTGATAATCTGGTCTCCCCCCAACTTTGATACTCAGGATTTCCCCCCCACTCTGATACTCAGGTTTCCCCTCCACTCTGATACTCGGGTTTCCCCACCACTCTAATACTTGGGTTTCCCCCCACTCCGATACTCGGGTCTCCCCTCCACTTTGATACTCGGGTTTCCCCCCACTCTGATAATCGGGTCTCCCTCCCACTCTGATAATCGGGTCTCCCTCCCACTCTGATACTCAGGTTTTCCCCCCACTCTGATACTCAGAATTTTGCCCCCACTCTGATACTCGGGTTTCCCACCACTCTGATACTCGGGTTTCCTCAACACTCTGATACTCGGGTTTCCCCCCACTCTGATAATCGGGTCTCCCTCCCACTCTGATACTCACGTTTTCCCCCACTCTGATACTCAGGTCTCCCCCCCACTCTGATACTCAGTTCTCCCCCCCGCTCTGATACTCGTGTTCCCCCCCGCTCTGATATTCAGGTTTCCCCCCACTCTGATACTCAGGTCTCCCCTCCTCTCTGATACTCAGGTTTTCCTCCCACTCTGATACTCAGGTGTCCCCCCACTCTGATACTCGGGTTTCCCCCCCACTCTGATACTCGGTCTGCCCACGACTCAGATACTCAGGTTCCCCCCCCCCCCCCCCTGATACTCAGGTTTTCCGCCCACACTGATACTCAGGTTCCCTCCCCCCCACTCTGATACTCGGGTTTTCCCCCCACTCTGATTCTTGGGTCTCCCCCCCTCTCTGATACTCGGGTCTCTGCCACACTCTGATACTCAGGTTTCTCTCCCACTCTAATACTCAGGTCTCCCCACCACTCTGATAGTCGAGTTTCCCCCCACTCTGATACTCAGGGTCCCCCCCCTCTCTGATACTCGGCTTCCCCCTCCACTCTGATAATCGGGTTTTCCACCCACTCTGATACTCGGGTCTCCCCCCCCATTCTGATACTCGGGTCTCCCCCCACTCTGATACCTGGGTTTCCCCCACACTCTGATACTCAGGCTTCCCACCACTCTGATACTCAGGATTCTCCCCACTCTGTTACTCGGGATTCCCCCCCCCCCACTCTGATACTCGGGTTCCCCCCCCACTCTGATATTCGGGTCTCCCCTCCAATCTGATATTCAGGTCTCCCACCACACTCTGATACTTTGGTTTTCCCCCCACTCTGAATCTTGTGTCTCCCCCCCCCCCACTCTGATACTCGGGTCTCCCTCCCACTCTGTTACTCCGGTCTCCCCCCCACTCTGATACTCAGGTTTTCCCCCACTCTGAAACTCGGGTCTCTCACCCACTCTGATACACTGGATTCTACCGCACTCTGATGCTCGGATTTCCCCTCACTCTGATACTCCGGCTTTCCCCCCAATCAGATACTCAGGTCTCCCCCACCCCTCTCTGATACTCATGTTTGCCCCCCACTCTGATACTCGGGTTTCCCCCTCCACTCTGATATTCAGGTTTCCCCCCACTCTGATAATCAGGTTACCCCACCTTCTGATACTCAGGTTTTCCCCCCAATCTGATAATCAGGTGTCCCCCCACTCTGATACTCGGGACTCCCCCCCACTCAGATACTCGGTCTGCCCCCCCACTCCGATACTCAGATTTCCCACCCACTCTGATACGCAGGTTTTCCGCCCACACTGATTCTCAGGTTCCCCCCCACTCTGATACTTGCGTCTCACCCCACTCTGATACTTGGGTCTCCCCCCACTCTGATATTCTGGTTCCCCCCAACTCTGATACTCAGGATTTCCCCCCTACTCTGATCCTCGGGTCTCCCCCCACTCTGATACTCAGGTTCCCCCCACCTCTCTGGTACTCGGGTTTCCCCTCACTCTGATACTCCGGCTTTCCGCCCACTCTGATACTCGGGTCTCCCCCGACTCTGATACTCGAGATTCCCCCCCACTCTGATACTCGGTCTGCACCCCACTCTGATACTCAGGTTACCGCCCCCCCACTCTGATACTCAGGTTATCCCCCCCCCCCACTCTGATACTTGGTCTGCCCCCCACTCTGATACGCAGGTTTTCCGCCCACACTGATTCTCAGGTTTCCCCCACTCTGATTCTTGTGTCTCACCCCCTCTCTGATACACAGGTTTCCCCCCACTCAGATACTCTGGTATCCCCCTGACTCTGATTCTCGGGTCTCACCCCAACTCTGATACTCAGTTTCCCCCCCACTCTGATACTAGGGTCTTCGCCCACTCTGATATTCAGATTTCCCCCCACTCTGATAATCAGGTTACCCCTCCTCTCTGATACTCAGGTTTTCCCCCCACTCTGATACTCAGGTGTCCCGTCCACTCTGATAATCGGGATTCCCCCCCCCACTCTGATACTCAGGTCTCCCCACCACTCTGATAGTCGAGTTTCCCCCCCACTCTGATAATCGGGCTCCCCCAACTCTGATACTCAGGATTTCCCCGCACTCTTTTACTCAGGTCTCACCCCCACTCTAAAACTCGGGTTTCCCCCCAACTCTGATACTCCGGATTTCCCCCCACTCTGATACTCAGGTCTCCCCCCACCACCACTCTGATACTTGGGTTTCCCCAACACACTGATACTCGGGTCTCCCCCGCACTCTGATACTCGGGTTTCCCCCCGACTCTGATACTCGGTCTCCCAGCCACTCTGATACTCTGGTTTGCCCCCCACTCTGATACTCGGGTTTCCCCCCACTCTGATACTCGGGTTTCCCCCCACTCTGATACTCGGGTCTCCCTCCCACTCTGATACTCAGGTTTTCCCCCACTCTGATACTCGGGTCTCCCCCCCCACTCTGATACTCTGGTTTCCCCTCACTCTGATAATCAGGTATTCCCCCCACTCTGATACTCGGGTTTCCCCCCCACTCTGATACTCGGGTTTTCCCCCCTCTCTGATACTCGGGTTTTCCCCCCTCTCTGATACTCGGGTTTCCCCCCCACTCTGATACTCACGTCTTCCCCCCCCCGATACTCTGGTTTCCCCTCACTCTAATACTCGGGTTTCCCCCCCACTCTGATACTCTGGTTTCCCCCCCTCTCTGATACTCTGGTTTCCCTCCCACTCTGATAATCGGGTTTTCCACCCTCTCTGATACTCGGGTCTCCCCCCCCATTCTGATACTCGGGTCTCCCCCCCCCACTCTGATACCTGGGTTTCCCCCACACTCTGATACTCAGGCTTCCCACCACTCTGATACTCAGGATTCCCCCCACTCTGTTACTCGGGATTCCCCCCCCACTCTGATACTCGGGTTCCCCCCCCACTCTGATATTCGGGTCTCCCCTCCACTCTGATATTCAGGTCTCCCACCACACTCTGATACTTCGGTTTTCCCCCCACTCTGAATCTTGTGTCTCCCCCCCCCACACTCTGATACTCGGTTCTCCCTCCCACTCTGTTACTCCGGTCTCCCCCACACCCTGATACTCAGGTTTTCCCCCACTCTGAAACTCGGGTCTCTCGCCCACTCTGATTCACTGGATTCTACCGCACTCTGATGCTCGGGTTTCCCCTCACTCTGATACTCCGGCTTTCCCCCCAATCAGATACTCAGGTCTCCCCCACCCCTCTCTGATACTCATGTTTGCCCCCCACTCTGATACTCGGGTTTCCACCTCCACTCTGATATTCAGGTTTCCCCCCAATCTGATAATCAGGTGTCCCCCCACTCTGATACTCGGGATTCCCCCCCACTCTGATACTCGGTCTGCCCCCCCACTCCGATAGACAGGTTTCCCCCCCACTCTGATACGCAGGTTTTCCGCCCACACTGATTCTCAGGTTCCCCCCCACTCTGATACTTGCGTCTCACCCCACTCTGATACTTGGGTCTCCCCCCACTCTGATATTCGGGTTCCCCCCAACTCTGATACTCAGGATTTCCCCCCTACTCTGATCCTCGGGTCTCCCCCCACTCTGATACTCAGGTGCCCCCCCACTCTGATACTCAGGTTTTCCCCCCACTCTAATATTTGGGTTTCCCCCCACTCTGATATTCAGGTTTCCCCCCCTCTCTGATACTCAGGTCTTCCCCCCTCTTTGATACTCACGTGTCCCCCCACTCTGACACTCGGGATTCCCCCCCCACTCTGATACTCAGGTCTCCCCACCCCTCTGATAGTCGAGTTTCCCCCCACTCTGATACTCAGGTCTCCCCACCTCTCTGGTACTCGGGTTTCCCCTCACTCTGATACTCCGGCTTTCCGCCCACTCTGATACTCGGGTCTCCCCCGACTCTGATACTCGAGATTCCCCCCCACTCTGATACTCGGTCTGCACCCCACTCTGATACTCAGGTTACCCCCCCCCCCCCACTCTGATACTCAGGTTATCCCCCCCCCCCCCACTCTGATACTTGGTCTGCCCCCCACTCTGATACGCAGGTTTTCCGCCCACACTGATTCTCAGGTTTCCCCCACTCTGATTCTTGGGTCTCACCCCCTCTCTGATACACAGGTTTCCCCCCACTCAGATACTCTGGTATCCCCCTGACTCTGATTCTCGGGTCTCACCCCAACTCTGATACTCAGTTTCCCCCCCACTCTGATACTAGTGTCTTCGCCCACTCTGATACTCAGGTCTTCCCCCCCTCACTGATACTCAGGTCTTCCCCCCTCTTTGATACTCAGGTGTCCCCCCACTCTGATACTCGGGATTCCCCCCCCACTCTGATACTCGGGTCTCCCCACCACTCTGATAGTCGAGTTTCCCCCCACTCTGATACTCAGGTTCCCCCCACCTCTCTGGTACTCGGGTTTCCCCTCACTCTGATACTCCGTCTTTCCGCCCACTCTGATACTCGGGTCTCCCCCGACTCTGATACTCGGGATTCCCCCCCACTCTGATACTCGGTCTGCCCCCCACTCTGATACTCAGGTTATCCCCCCCCCCCCCCCCCCCACTCTGATACTTGGTTTTCCCCCCCACTCTGATACGCAGGTTCCCCCCCACTCTGATTCTTGGGTCTCACCCCCTCTCTGATACACAGGTTTCCCCCCACTCAGATACTCTGGTATCCCCCTGACTCTGATTCTCGGGTCTCACCCCAACTCTGATACTCAGTTTCCCCCCCACTCTGATACTAGGGTCTTCGCCCACTCTGATATTCAGATTTCCCCCCACTCTGATAATCAGGTTACCCCTCCTCTCTGATACTCAGGTTTTCCCCCCACTCTGATACTCAGGTGTCCCGTCCACTCTGATAATCGGGATTCCCCCCCCCACTCTGATACTCAGGTCTCCCCACCACTCTGATAGTCGAGTTTCCCCCCCACTCTGATAATCGGGCTCCCCCAACTCTGATACTCAGGATTTCCCCGCACTCTTTTACTCAGGTCTCACCCCCACTCTAAAACTCGGGTTTCCCCCCAACTCTGATACTCCGGATTTCCCCCCACTCTGATACTCAGGTCTCCCCCCACCACCACTCTGATACTTGGGTTTCCCCAACACACTGATACTCGGGTCTCCCCCGCACTCTGATACTCGGGTTTCCCCCCGACTCTGATACTCGGTCTCCCAGCCACTCTGATACTCTGGTTTGCCCCCCACTCTGATACTTGGGTTTCCCCCCACTCTGATACTCGGGTTTCCCCCCACTCTGATACTCGGGTCTCCCTCCCACTCTGATACTCAGGTTTTCCCCCACTCTGATACTCGGGTCTCCCCCCCCACTCTGATACTCTGGTTTCCCCTCACTCTGATAATCAGGTATTCCCCCCACTCTGATACTCGGGTTTCCCCCCCACTCTGATACTCGGGTTTTCCCCCCTCTCTGATACTCGGGTTTTCCCCCCTCTCTGATACTCGGGTTTCCCCCCCACTCTGATACTCACGTCTTCCCCCCCCCGATACTCTGGTTTCCCCTCACTCTAATACTCGGGTTTCCCCCCCACTCTGATACTCTGGTTTCCCCCCCTCTCTGATACTCTGGTTTCCCTCCCACTCTGATACTCGGGTCCCTTCCCGCATTCTGATACTCGGGTTTTCCCCCCACTTTGAAACTCGGGTCTGCCCCCCCACTCTGATACTCGGGTTTCCTCACGCTCCGATTCTCCAGTTTCCCCTTGCACTGCTCGAGGACAGCTTAAAAAATGAAAAGGGAACGTTGTAGTGATGCCTCAGTTTAAGTTCCATTTGCTTCTAAGATGTATAACAACATTGCTGAGCAGGTTGATGAGAAATTATTTGTGCTGTGTCTATTGGCCCTTATAATGGTAATGTCCCTACCTCTGAGTTGCTGGCACGTGTTCAATTCCTGCCTGAAAACAAAATCTATGCTGTGCTTTTTAAATGATTCGTTGAACTCTCACCCAGTGAGAGAGAGCTGCTGGAAAGCTGCCTGTCATGAAATGCCATGATTGTTGATAATTAAATTGCAGGCAGGAGTGAATTACCCCTTTTTATCGAATTTGCACAGGATGTATACCAAATGTTAAGAAATACATTAGTGCCAGAAGGGAACACTTTTATTTTGCGTAGTGTTTGACATACGTGGAACGGATCTGCAGAGGTATGAACTGCACTTGACATTATTACTCCTGAAGCTCATTGCTCAGATCGCGGGATCTTTACAGATGAGGAATATTATTCATTTCACCTAAATCTGCCATCTCAGAATTATACTTCTCTTCAACTTCCTGCTTACCCTTGCTACAACTAACTTTAAAAATTTCTGATTTGGAGATGCCGGTGTTGGACTGGGGTGTACAAAGTTAAAAATCACACAACACCAGGTTATAGTCCAACAGGTTTAATTGGAAGCACACTAGCTTTCGGAGCGCCGCTCCTTCATCAGGTGATAGTCACAATCACCTGATGAAGGAGCGTTGCTCCGAAAGCTAGTGTGCTTCCAATTAAACCTGTTGGACTATAACCTGGTGTTGTGTGATTTTTAAATTAAAAATTTCTGGAATTTTAACCCCATCACTCAGCCTAGAATCTATTCCAAATATCAATAATATTCTACTTAAAGTTGAACATTCTGATGAAAATTGATTTTTGCCAATTTAAAACCAAATCCCTGAAAGATACAGAGTTTAACTGATACTTTCATACCTTCAGTTCCCTAGATTATTGTACATACTTTCAAAAGATCATCACTCAACTATCTCTTCTCAAGGCCAAAGCTCCTCATAATTCAGACCATTTAATACAACGCATGATTCCCCTTCAGAATTTGAATCTCTCCCTGTGGCTTGATGCCCAGACTGGGACCCAACTCAAGTTGTGATCTATTTATCAAGGTATCATCAAATATCATCTGCAGATTTAGGCTAGGGTGGAATGGAGATTGAAAAAGTAGGAATGTAATATTTCATTTAAAATAATATGGGGAATTAATTAATTTGCATTTGTGATGAAATTGATTATTTGTAACTAATTTTTATACTGAGCCAGCCATTAATCTATGGCATCCCGAACAAGCCCATGTGTCTTAAAGGTGACATGGTGACTCAGTGGTGAGCTCTTCAGCCTCATAGTGCCAGGGGCCCTGGTTCAATTCCAAACTTAGGCAACTGTCTGGGTAGACTTTTGCATGTTCTCCCTCTGTCTGCGTAGGTTTCCTCCCACAGTCTGAAGATGTGCAGGTCAGGTGGACTGGCCATGTTAAATTGCCCATTGTGTGAGGTGCATTAGTCAGAGGGAAATGGGTCTGGGTGGGTTACTCTTCGAAAGGTCGATGTGCACTTGTTGGGCCAAAGGGCTTGTTTCCACACTGTCAGGAATCTAATCGACTATGATTGATCATACTTGCAAAAGATGCTTGCATTAAAATTCAATTTTAATTAGCAATAGAGAAAGGGCTTGTTGCAAGGTTTCCAATAGATGACTCAGGACAGTTTGTGTGTCACTGTAAAGGCATTCAAAAGTAATGCTGAGTTGCAGAAATAGACAGAGAAGACTTGAAACAAACACCATGTTTTGTAGCATTGCTGTTAACTGTGCTGCTAAAGAAAGCTGAACTACGTTTTGTATCATGTGAGCATAGAGAAATCAATAGCTCTGTGTAGTGAGGGTTCATGAAGGTCCGGGATGTCATGGGAGCACAGAAGAAGCTGTATATTACTAACGATTCAGTAGATCCAAGAGTTGGTTTTGGAAAGCCCACAAGCAGTATTGCATTTTTGCAAGATTAGAGTTCAGATAAAAACTTAGAGGTAGTTCTAGCTTGGTGAAGCTAACTGTCATTACAAATCTATAAATGTGCCTGTGAATAAGTTCTGAAATGCAGTTTCAGCGTTCGGGGAGCATAGATCCTTAAAAGACAAGCAATCAACCATGAATTGAGCCAATCCATGATAGAATGTTCCTTGAGAAGGATTTTCAAGGATTGATGGGCAAAAGTAAAGAAATGTGTTCCCTCGTGAAGTTTGACGGGATTTGATGGCCAATACGTCAATGATGTCGTGGGGTAATTGTTGAGAAATCTGTGGGATCTTTCTTGATTATATTTGCTATTTTATCTGAGCTGTCAGATGTTTTGTCACAGTCTACTACCCCATATTGACCAGATATTAACTATGGGTATTAGAATTAAGTTGTACATTTCTTACAGATTTTATTACTGTTCTAACACAACATAGAAAGGTTTATTGCTGGTTATTGAAAATGAGTGAATCTTTTGGTACAATTTAGTAATTCTCTTCATCCCCTGAATCCCACAGTTTAACTACTGTTAAAAAAAGGTTACTGATCCCTAGCTAGATAACACTTAAAGAAAATCACACAACACCAACAGGTTTATTTGAGAGCACTAGGTTTCAGAGTTCTGCTCCTTCATCAGGTGGTTGTGGAGTGTAAGATCGTAAGACACAGAATTTATCACAAAAGCTTACAGTGTGATGCAACTGAAATTATCTATTGAAAAAGACCTAGACTTCAAAGTTTGTGCGAAGATTTGTAGCTCGGGTGCTCGTTGTTGTGGTTCTGTTCGCCGAGCTGGAAGTTTTTGTTGCAAACGTTTCGTCCCCTGGCTAGGCGACATCATCAATGCTTGGGAGCCTCCTGCGAAGCGCTTCTTTGATGTTTCCTCCGGTGTTTATAGTGGTCTGTCCCTGCCGCTTCCGGTTGTCAGTTTCAGCTGTCCGCTGTAGTGGTTGGTATATTGGGTTGGTATGTGTTTGTTGATGGAGTTTGTGGATGAATGCCATGCCTCTAGGAATTCCCTGGCTGTTCTCTGTCTGGCTTGCCCTATGATAGTAGTGTTGTCCCAGTCGAATTCATGTTGCTTGTTGTCTGCGTGTGTGGCTACTAAGGATAGCTGGTCGTGTCGTTTCATGGCTAGTTGATGTTCATGTATACGGATTGTTAGCTGTCTTCCTGTTTGTCCTATATAGTGTTTAGTGCAGTCCTTGCATGGTATTTTGTACACTACATTCGTCTTGCTCATGTTGGGTATCGGGTCCTTCGTTCTGGTGAGTTGTTGTCTGAGCGTGGCTGTTGGTTTGTGTGCCGTTATGAGTCCTAGGGGTCGCAGTAGTCTGGCAGTCAGTTCCGAGATGCTCCTGATGTATGGTAGTGTGGCTAGTCTTTTTGGTTGTGGTATGTCCTCGTTCCGTGGTCTTTCTCTTAGGCATCTGTTGATGAAGTTGCGCGGGTATCCGTTTTTGGCGAATACCTTGTATAGGTGTTCCTCTTCTTCTTTTTGCAGTCCTGGTGTACTGCCGTGTGTTGTGGCCCTTTTGAATAGTGTCCTGATGCAGCTTCATTTGTGTGTGTTGGGGTGGTTACTTTCATAGTTTAGGACTTGGTCTGTGTGTGTGGCTTTCCTGTATACCCTTGTAGTGAATTCTCCGTTCGGTGTTCTCTGTACCATCACATCTAGGAATGGGAGTTGGCTATCCTTTTCTTCTTCTCTCGTGAATCGGATTCCTGTGAGTGTGGCGTTGATGATCCGGTGTGTTTTTTCTATTTCCGTGTTTTTAATGATTACAAACGTGTCATCGACATATCTGACCCAGAGTTTGGGTTGAATTTGTGGTAGGACTGTTTGTTCTAACCTTTGCATAACTGCCTCTGCTGTGAGTCCCGAGATTGGTGATCCCATGGGTGTTCCGTTGATTTGTTCGTAAATCTGGTTGTTGAATGTGAAGTGTGTTGTGAGGCACAAGTCCAGTAGTTTAAGTATGCCGTCTTTGTTGATGGGTTCAGCGTCCTGTTTTCTGTTCTGTATGTCCAGTAGGTTGGCTATTGTTTCTCTGGCTAGGGTTTTGTCAATCGTAGTGAACAGTGCCGTCACGTCGAATGATATCATGGTTTCTTCTTTGTCTATGTGTATATTTCTGATGATGTCCAAGAATTCCTGTGTTGATTGTATAGAGTGTTCGGATCCGCTGACCAGGTGTTTCAGTTTCTGTTGTAGTTCTTTGGCCAGTTTGTATGATGGTGTCCCTGGTAGTGATACTATGGGTCTGAGTGGGATGTCTGGTTTGTGTACTTTAGGTAATCCATAGAATCTGGGGGTGTTGTTGCTTTCCGGTTTCATTCTTTGTAGGTCAGCTCTGGTTATCTGTCCGTTTTTTTGTAGATTCCTTAGTGTGTTATTTATCCTATTGGTGAGCTGTGGGGTGGGGTCAAACTTCCTCTTTTGGTAGGTGTTGGTATCTTCAAGTAGTTGTTGAGCTTTTTGGATGTAATCAGATTTATCTAGGATGACCGTCATTCTGCCTTTATCTGCTGGTAGTATGATTATGTTCTTATCGTTTCTTAGTGATTTCAGTGCTTCCCTCTCCTTGGTGTTGAGGTTATGTGTTTGTCTTTTCCTTATTATCATAGGTACGACAGTTTGTCTCACTGTTTGTTGTGTCTCTTCTGTCAGTCCATTGTTCCTGAGTGTGCCTTCTAGTGCTGCTAGGAAGTCTGCTGTCTTGGCGTCCCTGTGGTTGTAGTTGAGCCCCTTGGCCAGTATTGTTCTTTCCTTGTCTGTGAGCTGTCTGTGGGAGAGGTTTTTAACCCAGGTGTGTGTTGTAGTGTCCTCTTTGTTGTGTGTTAGTTTGGCCATTTGGCCATAGACAAAGAAGAAACCATGATATCATTCGATGTGACGGCACTGTTCACTTCGATTGACAAAACCCTAGCCAGAGAAACAATAGCCAACCTACTGGACATACAGAACAGAAAACAGGACGCTGAACCTATCAACAAAGACGGCATACTTAAACTACTGGACTTGTGCCTCACAACACACTTCACATTCAACAACCAGATATACGAACAAATCAACGGAACACCCATGGGATCACCAATCTCGGGACTCACAGCAGAGGCAGTTATGCAAAGGTTAGAACTTACAGTCCTACCACAAATTCAACCCAAACTCTGGGTCAGATATGTCAATGACACGTTTGTAATCATTAAAAACACGGAAATAGAAAAAACACACCGGATCATCAACGCCACACTCACAGGAATCCGATTCACGAGAGAAGAAGAAAAGGATAGCCAACTCCCATTCCTAGACGTGATGGTACAGAGCACACCAGACGGAGAATTCACTACAAGAGTATACAGGAAAGCCACACACACAGACCAAGTCCTAAACTATGAAAGTAACCACCCCAACACACACAAATGAAGCTGCATCAGGACACTATTCAAAAGGGCCACAACACACTGCAGTACACCAGGACTGCAAAAAGAAGCAGAGGAACACCTATACAAGGTATTTGCCAAAAACAGATACCCGCGCAACTTCATCAGCAGATGCCTAAGAGAAAGACCACGGAACGAGGACATACCACAACCAAAAGGACTAGCCACACTACCATACATCAGGAGCATCTCGGAACTGACTGCCAGACTACTGCGACCCCTAGGACTCATAACGGCACACAAACCAACAGCCACGCTCAGACAACAACTCACCAGAACGAAGGACCCGATACCCAACATGAGCAAGACGAATGTAGTGTACAAAATACCATGCAAGGACTGCACTAAACACTATATAGGACAAACAGGAAGACAGCTAACAATCCGCATACATGAACATCAACTAGCCACAAAACGACACGACCAGCTATCCTTAGTAGCCACACACGCAGACAACAAGCAACATGAATTCGACTGAGACAACACTACTATCATAGGGCAAGCCAGACAGAGAACAGCCAGGGAATTCCTAGAGGCATAGCATTCATCCACAAACTCCATCAACAAACACATCGACCTGGACCCAATATACCAACCACTACAGAGGACAGCTGAAACTGACAACCGGAAGCGGCAGGGACAGACCACTATAAACACCGGAGGAAACATCAAAGAAGCGCTTCGCAGGAGGCTCCCAAGCACTGATGATGTCGCCTAGCCAGGGGACGAAACGTTTGCAACAAAAACTTCCAGCTCGGCGAACAGAACCACAACAAAGACCTAGACTGTTTGTTAAGTCTCTCATCTTTTAAAATGAACATATGAGTTTCCGTACTTTCACATGTAAATCCAGAACCTTTTTTTAAAAGTTACAATCTCAAGTGAACTTTAACTGTTTGTGACCTTATAGAGGTTTACAAACTTATGAGGGCCATAGATAGGATAAATAGACAAAGTCTTTTCCCTGGGGTCAGGGAGTCCAGAAGTAGAGGGCATAGGTTTAGGGTGAGAGGGGAAAGATATAAAAGAGACCTAAGGGGCAACGTTTTCACGCAGAGGGTGGTACGTGTATGAAATGAGCTGCCAGAGGATGTGGTGGAGGCTGGTACAATTGCAAAATTTAAGAGGCATTTGGATGGGTATATGAATAGGAAGGCTTTGGAGGTATATGGGCCGGGTGCTGGCAGGTGGGACTAGATTGGGTTGGGATATCTGGTCGGCATGGACAAGTTGGACCGAAGGGTCTGTTTCCATGCTGTACATCTCTATGACTCTATGACTCTATAATAGGTGTCATGTCGGCCCAGATAATGCATTGAAGGTGTGAGGTGCCCTGTGTGAGGCTGTCTGTGCCCCAATGTTCAGAGTAATTCTATTTCTAAAAAAAGGATTTACAGAATCTTACATGAACTCATGCAGCTTTTGAACAAAATGTAATTGTGCAAGTGCAAATTCATCCCACAAACTTTTATGTGTGTCCCCACATGTAATGGTGGTGTCCATGTCGATACTCTGACATATCTTGTAGCTTCTACCGTGACAAGGTTGTATGGTGTTGGCCTGAAAGCCGGGTAGTTTGTTGTGAACAATGATCTGTTTGAGGTTTGGTGGTTGTTTAAAGGTGAGAAGTGAAAGTGTGGGGAAGGTCTTGGCGAGGTGCTCATCCTCATTGATAATGTGTTGCAGGCTGTGAAGAACATGGCTTGGTTTTTTTGGCTCCTGGGAAGTACTGGACAATGAAGGGTACCCCGTCAGTTGCAGCTCACATCTGTCTCGTGAGGAGATCAGACTGTTTCTCACTGAGGCACGTCGGAACTGGCAGTCGATGAATTGAGCATCATACCCATTTCTTATGAGGGCATCCTTGAGTATTTCCAAGTGCCTGTCATGTTCCTCCTCATCTGAACAGATTCTGCAAATGCATAGGTCTTGTCCATAGGGATGGCTGTTATAACATGTTTCGGGTGGAAGCTAGAGAAATATAGAATTGTGAGGCTATCCGTGGGTTTGTGATAGAGTGAGGTGCTGAGGTGCCCATCCTTGATGGAGATGTATGTGTCCAAGAATGAGACAGATAGTAGAGAGGAGTCCATGGTGATTTTGATGGTGGGATGAAACATGTTGATTTCACCATGTAGTTGTTTCAGTGACCCATCACCATGTGTTCAGAGGAAGAAAATGTCATCAATATACCTGGTGTATAGTATTGTTTGGAGATCCTGCATAGAGAAGAAGTCTTGTTCGAACCTGTGCATGAAAGTGCAAATTTGGTCCCCATGGCTGTTCTGTGTGTCTGGATGAAGAACTGGTTGTCAAAGGTGAAGACGTTGTGATCATGAATAACGCGGATGAGTTGTAGGATGGTGTTTGGAGATTGGCAGTTGTTGGTGTTGAGTACTGAGGCTGTTGCCGCAACGCCATCATTGTGGGGGATGCTGGTGTAGAGTGCTGAAACATCCATTGTGATGAGGAATGTTCTCGGTTCGACTAGTCCGTGGGTGCTGAGTTTCTGTAAGAAATCTGTAGTGTTGCAACAAAAGCTGCGGGTCCCCTGTACAATGGGTTTCAAGATGCCTTCAACATAGCCAGAGAGGTTCTCACACAGGGTCCCATTGCCTGATATGATAGGATATCCTGGTGTATTGGCTTTGTGTATATTCGGAAAGCAGTAGAAACCGCCTACGCGAGAAGTACATGGAATGAGGGCATGTGGGGAACTCTGAAGAACAATATCCAAAGTCCTGATCAATGTGTTTAGTTCATGGGTGTGCTCTTTGGTCAGATCAGCTGGTAGTTGCCTGCAGTGTTCCTGGTTGTTCAGTTGTCAGTACACTTCCTTGCAGTAATCTGTTCTATTCTGAATGATGGTGGCTCCTCCTTTATCTGCTGGTTTGATGACAATGTTGTGATTAATCTTGAGAGCATGGATGGCATTGCGTTGTGATCGGGTGATGTTTTGCTTTATCTAATGGATGCAGCTGATGAATCTGGCATTTATATATTTCCTGATGGTTTGAGCATACATCTCAAGGAGAAAGTGAGGTCTGCAGATGCTGGAGATCAAAGTTGAAACTTTATTGCTGGAACAGCACAGCAGGTCAGGCAGCATCCAGGGAACAGAAGATTCGACGTTTCGGGCACATGCCCTTCTTCAGGAATGAGCAGAGAGTGTTCAGCAGGAGAAGATAAAAGGTAGGGAGGAGGGACTTGGAGGAGGGGCGTTGGAAATGTGATAGGTGGAAAGAGGTCAAGGTGAGGGTGATAGGTCGGAGTAGGATGGAGGCGGAGAGGTCAAGAAGAAGACTGCAGGTCAGGAAGGCAGTGCCGGGCTGGAGGGATTCGGCTGAGACAAGGTGGGGGGAGGGGGGATGAAGAAACTGGTGAAGTCCAAGTTCATCCCCTGTGGTTGGAGGGTTCCCAGTCGGAAGATAAGACGCTCCTCCTCCGACCGTCGCGTTGTTGTGGTTTGGCGGTGGATGAGTCCAATGACCTGCATATCCTCGGTGGAGTGGGAGGGGGAGTTGAAATGCTGTGCTACAGGGTGGTTGGGTTGGTTCGTCCGGGTGGCCCAGAGGTGCTCTCTGAATCGCTCCGCAAGTAGGCGGCCTGTCTCCCCAATATAGAGGAGGCCACACCGGCTGCAGCGGATGCAGTAGATGATGTGGGTGGAGGTGCAGGTGAATCTGTGGCGATATGGAAGTTTCCTTTGGGGCCTTGGAGAGAACTGAGGGGGGAGGTGTGGGCGCAAGTGTTGCACCTCCTGCGGTTGCAAGGGAAGGTGCCGGGAGTGGAGGTTGGATCGGTGGGGGGTGTGGATCTGACAAGGGAGTCGCGGAGGGAGTGGTCTCTACGGAAAGCTGATAGGGGAGGGGAGGGAAATATATCCTTGGTGCTGGGGTCTGTTTGGAGGTGGCGGAAGTGACGGCGGATGATGCGCTGTACATGGAGATTGGTGGGGTGGTAGGTGAGGACCAGTGGGGTTCTGTCCTGGTGGCGGTTGGAGGGGCGGGGCTCAAGGGCGGAGGAGCGGGAAGTGGAGGAGATGCGGTGGAGGGCACCGTCGACCACGTCGGGGGGGAAATTGCGGTCCTTGAAGAAGGAGACCATCTGTGTTGTACGTATTTTGAACTGGTCCTCCTGGGAGCAGATGCGGCGGAGACGAAGGAATTGGGAGAATGGGATGGCGTTTTTACAGGGGGCAGGATGGGAGGAGGTGTAGTCCAGGTAGCTGTGGGAGTCGGTTGGTTTGTAGTAGATGTCCGTGTTGATTCGGTCGCCTGAGATAGAAACAGAAAGGTCTAGGAAGGGGAGGGAGGAGGTTGAACAGTTCATCCACTACACTAACACCTTCCACCCCGACCTCAAATTCACCTGGATAGTCTCGGACTCCTCCCTCCCCTTCCTAGACCTTTCTGTTTCTATCTCAGGCGACCGAATTATAACCATACATCTCAAGCCCAGTTCAGCTGCCCTCCAGTGGGGTCAAGTTGATTCCTTCTTTGGTCAGCGCAGCAGGCTAGGCAGCATCCGAGGAGCAGGAGAATCGACGTTTTGGGCATAAGCCCTTCTTCAGATTCCTGAAGAAGGGCTTATGCCCGAAACAGCGATTCTCCTGCTCCTCAAATGCTGCCTGGTCTGCTGCGCTTATCCAGCAACACACTTTTCAACTCTGGTCTCCAGCATCTGCAGTCCTCACTTTCTCCTTCTTTGTTCACCCCTCTACGGATCCTGTAATGACTGTACATCCGAGCAGAGGTTGATTACCAAGTTCATTACCCATGGGGATGGCGTCAACCAGAACCTTGGGTTCAAGTCACACTACAGGTGACCCCACTGCCACACACACACACACACACAACACACACACACACACACACACACACAGTTACAAATCACACAACACCAGGTTATAGTCCAACAAGTTTAATTGGAAGCACACTAGCTTTCGGAGCGACGCTCCTTCATCAGGTCATTACTATCACCTGATGAAGGAGCGTCGCTCCAAAAGCTAGTGTTCTTCCAATTAAATCTGTTGGACTATAACTTGGTGTTGTATGATTTTTAACTTTGTATACTCCAGTCCAACACCGGCATTTCCAAATCATGACACATATATAAGATTTTGGGGTGAATTTGAACTTAGCAAATTATATTTTATTTTGCTCAAAAACTGCATGAATCCATGTAAGATTTTGTAAATCCCTTTTTCAGATTAGAATTAATTTGAACATTGAGGCACAGACAGTCTCACACAGGGCACCTCATACCGTCAATGCATTATCTGGGTCAATATGGCACCTATTGTTAAGGTTCACTTGAGAAGGTAACTTTAAAGAAAGTTCTGGGATTTACATATGAAAGAACTAAAACCAACATGCCCATTCTAAAAGATGAGAGACTTAAACAATCCAGGTCTTTTTCAATATATAATTTCAGTTGCATCACACTGTAAGCTTTTGCTATAAATTCTGTGTCTTACGATCTTTTACTCCACAACCATCTGATGAAGGAGAAGTGCTCCGAAAGCTAATGCTTCCAAATAAACCTGTTGGACTATAACCTGGTGTTGTGTGATTATTAACTTTGTACATCCCAGTCCAACACCGGCACCTCCGAATCATAGCTAGAACATAACATATATTTGATATTTGTTTGGGGTTTGAACAATGTATATAGTGCTCTTTGGGATATCCCCAAACTTATATTGATGAAGTGCTTTTGAAGCAACCAATTTGCAAACAAGATACACAAACTACATAGAGTCATAGAGATATACAACACCGAAGCAGACCCTTCAGTCCAACTCGTCCATGCTGAGCAGATATCCTAATCTGATCTAGTCCCATTTGTCAACATTTGACCCATATCCCTCTAAACCCTTCCTATTCATGTACCCATCCAGATGCTTTTTAAATGTTGTAATCATACCAGCCTCCACCAGTTCCTCTGGCAGCTCATTACATACTCGCATCACCTTCTGCGTGAAAAAGTTGCCACTTAGGTCCTTTTTAAACTTTTCCTTTCTCACTCTAAACCTATGCCTTTTAGTTCTAGACTCCCCCACTTCAGGGAAAAGATATTGTTTATTTACCCTATCCATGCCCCTCATGATTTAATAAAGCTCTATAATGTCACCCCTCAGCCTCTGATGCTCCAGGGAAAACAGCCCCAGCCCGTTCAGCCTCTCCTTTTAATTCATATCCGCCAACCCTGGCAACATCCTTGTAAATCTTTTCTGCACCCTTTCAAGTTTCACAACATCCTTCTGATAGGAGGGAGACCAGAATTGCACACAATATTCCAAAAGTGGCCTAATCAATGTCCTGTACAGCCGCAACATGACCTCCCAACTCCTGTTCTCAATGCTCTGACCAATAAAGGAAAGCATACAAACACATTCTTCACTATCCTATCTACCTGTGACTTCACTTTCAAGGAACTATGAACCTGTACTCCAAGGTCCCTTTGTTCAGCAACACTCCCCAGGACTTTACCATTAAGTGTATAAATCCTGCTCTGATTTGCCTATCCAAAATGCAGTGCCTCACATTGATCTAAATTAAACCCCATCTGCTACTCCTTGGTCCATTGGCCCATCTAATCAAGATCCTGTTGCACTCTGAGGTAACCTTCTTCGCTGTCCACGACACCTCCAATTTTGGGTGTCATCCGCAAATATACTAACTATACCAGATTTGTTGAAAAACGTCGCTTGAGGAATGAGTCTCACTTCGGCTATCTTGTTCAATTGTTAATTGGTCTGTATTTGATTATGTTAGTTTGAATACTGTACCTGATTATTTAAGCCTAAGAGCCGTATCTGAGTTAAGGTGAATCAAGCTTCTATGGAGGGAATTGAGGAGCATGAGCTCTTATATTTGTAGAGATAATTTGTAAGATTGAAAAGATGTTTTAAAGCACTGTGAATAAACCTGCTGCAGATTTAGAACTAGTGTCATTCCTCCCATTGCTCTGAAGTAAATCAGATATATTAAATATATCATAAACCAGAAAATACAAAACAAGGGCACACGGGGAATTTAACACCCCTTCAAAAAGCATCATGAAATATCTTATATCCACCACAAAGAACAGAGAATTAGATATTGAAAGGTATGGGGCTCCACATATGTTCATCTTCCAACTATGCAGCACTCAGTCATTTCTGAAACAGTCTCTATGTGAACTTGGTACCATGGACAGGGGAGTACTCCCTGATTATTGCACTAAATTGCCTATCTGGAATGGATACTTACATGTCTGCAGTGGAATGGGATTTTTGCCCAGAAGTTAGATTAATGATTAAACCACGATTGATCCTGAACCCCAATAAAAATAAATAAAGCAGAGAGTAGAACTAAAATAACAACTTCCACTTTCACTGCTCTTGGTTGCATTGGCAATTTCTTTTTGTGCACTGTTAGAAGGATGAAACATCCTGAGGAACTGAAGTGACCAACATCAGCTGGTTTATTGTTAAAAGTTTGATCCCATCATAAAATAGAAAGTCCATGCAGAGAAATGCCCCCATGTTTAGGTGCTTTCCACCAGGTCTAGAGTCCTGGTACCATATCTGTACTAATCCGAGGAATTCTTTCTCAGTTACATACGTTGAGAGCATGTTTTGAGATGCTATGTTTCAATAATTTGTGTGAAACATTGGTGTTAGCATGAATGCACACAGTTTATTATAAAATGGCTCACATAGAGACTGTTTCAGAAATGACTGAGTGCTGCGTAGTTGGAAGATGTACATGTACCTTTCAATACCTAATTCTGCAAAATGACAACGTAAAGATATTGTGACTGGAACTGGCGAGTGTCTCTTCCCTCTAGAGCACTGGAAAGTCAGAATGTAAAGCACTTTCTCGGGGCAAGACCGCTAAACTGCTTTATTTACAGATAGCAAGTGAGCAGAGAGTGACTGTTAAAAGAAAATACTACTTATTGCACACAATCTCACTTCTTTCCTCCTAACTCCCTTTGGGCTAATGGTTTGTTTGTGACAATATCTTACTGTCTAGACAACTTCTAACCAGATGTTAGACCCAGCTTGGGTCCAAGGGCTCTCCCCTCACAACTACTGTCTCCTAGCTTCTCAGCATGATGAATTTCAAATACAGAGAGTTTAGGGTAAGGGGGGAAGATATAAAAGGGACCTAAGGGCAACCTTTTCACACAGACGGTGGTGCGTTTATGGAATGAGTTGCCAGAGTAAGTGGTGGAGGCTGGTACAATTACAACATTTAAAAGGCATCTGGATGGATATATGAATAGGAAGGATTCAGATGGATATGGGCTAAGTGCTGGCAAATGGGGCTAGATTAGATTGGGATATCTGGGTCAGCATGGACGAGTTGGACTGAAGGGTCTGTTTCCATCCTGTACACCTCTATAATTCTACGGTTTTATTTCTTTAGATTTCCTCTACAGCATTAGCTGTTCTCTCTCAAATATACCGAAAATTGTCCGACATTTAGATGAATGCCTGCTGGAGGAACATAAATATTAAATTGGCATAACAAAAGTTCACTGCCCCCGAGTAAATAAAACCAATGCTTTCACAGCACAGTGCTCACAAATAAACTTCTGTGTCAGCAATGGGGTTGATTCCAATGTCCTACCTAAAAAGTAACTATAAATCAAATGTCACTGGCATTTTGTTAATACGGACTTAAGAGATGACTCACTAATAATAACTGAATGAATTAAAACAGTGGCAGCTGATGGGAAACAAAATCTGACCTTCTCCAATGTAGTAAAGTTTTATTTTACATCATAGCATTGAAGATCTTCTTATTGCACAACTGATACTTTTGATCTGCACGGATTAATTCATGGCTCTCAGCTTGATCACTTGTAACCAGCCAGACCAGATTCCCTACACTATGGAAACAGGCCCTTCAGCCCAATAAGTCCACACCAACTCTCCGAAGAGTAACCCCTCCCCCACCCCCACCCCACCTTATATTTATTCCTGACTAATGCACCTAACTCGACGGGCAATTTAGCATGGCCAAGTCACCTGACCTGCACATCTTTGGATTGTGGGAGGAAACTGGAGCACCCAGAGGAAACCCATCCAGACATGGGGAGAATGTGCAAACTCCACACAGACAGTTGCCCGAAGCTGGAATCGGACCTGGGACCCTGACGCTGTGAGGCAGCAGTGCTAACCACTGAGCCATGTGCCACCAGATGCTGAAAGCCTAGACAAAGACTTTGCAACAATTATGACCAATAATCATGTTGATAGCCCAGTGCACGTTTCTTTTAAATTTCTTCTTGAGGTATAAGGACCACTGACAAGCTCCTATTCATTGCTACCTCCGAGAGGCCCTCAGGAGGGAGTTGAGTCTTCTCCTTGATTGATGATTCCTGGCTAAACAGCTCATTAAGCCACTTCAATCACACAATGTGGATTAGGCATATGTAGGCTACACCATCCAGGGCTGTCAATCGCCTTCACCTGAGGAAAATGACTGTCCCAGTTAGACTTTTATAACAATCTGTCAGTTTTTAATGGAATTTCCAATGACAAGTAACTCACAACTTTCCAGATTTGTTGAATTTAATTCCATACATCTCCATGAAGTGCCTTGAACTCACGCCTGTGTTGACAGTCCGGCTGCTGTCCTAATGTATATAGCACAGAGAACACACCCGTTTATTGAATTCATATTGAATCAGTCAGACAGACACAGAATGAGACAGGACCAATCTAAAAGAACGGACGAGCTGGGAGTGAGTAGCTGGTTGGTGTCAGAGAGTTTGTAATAAGTTACCCAGGCCAAAAACATAACGTTGGACCTCTTCTTATCCACGGAGCCCTGTCCTGAAGCTCACGGTGTGATTTTGCTCGCTTAACCTAGAAACTCTGCCCCAACTCAAAAAGAATAGGCTGGATTTTCTGAAGATTGGGACTCTCACACAGATTGCCACCCCAATCCTCTGTTACGGAAGGAGAGAGTTCAGCATTTCTGACGGGAGGTCCTGATCAGAGCTCCTTCAATAATGTAGAGCCATACTTCCATTCTGATCGGCTCTTCATTTTCACAGCACTCAGTTGCTGCGTTCTGTGATTTAATGTTTTAGCAACACAAACAGGCACTTGGACAGCATTAGCGAAAAGTTAAGAATGCAAAATAAGTGCCAAGTGGAGAGTGTGTGTGTTTTTCAGTGGAGATGGGGGGAAGGGGATGGGAGAGTCAAGGTCCAGTAGCAGGGAAAGGTGGGCGGAGGTGAGAGCTGGGACTGGAATGGGGAGGAGCTTGAGTCTTACAGTGGTGGTGGTGAATGTGGCGGTCAGGGAGGTGGGGATACACTTGAGTCCTGAGAGGTAATATCAGGGGGTTGTGGTGTCATGTCCAGAGTCAGGGTTGACAGGTCTGAGGTGAGGTGGGGTGGGGGGGAGAAGTTGTGGGTTGGTGGTGGGGGAGTTGTGGGGTGGTGTCAGTTTCGGTCCAGCAGGTGGCAGTTGTTGGGTGCCAGGGTTGAGGGTGTATCAGGTCAGGGTCTGGGGATGTATAATAGAGGGGGTGTGATGTAAGTCAGGGGATGGGGTGGTCAAACTAGGTATTTAATAGCCTACCTTTTTTCGAGAAGCTACTTTATGCCACTGGAGCATGAATTCTCTGATGTAAATGGGCACTTTCGAAAGGGTGTGGGAATTGTCCAGCAGATTCTTCAATTTCCCAGGTACTTGCTTCGGAGAGTGCCCCCATGTTATATAACCACAAGCAGAGAAAGATCACAATGGTTCCTTCTGAATTACAGCTAACTATCTTATAAGCTCAAGAAAGTAAAAGGTAGATTTAAGCAACCTGCCTTTCTATGTCGCAATTCATCCTCATAATTCCAATCCCAGCTAAGCCTTGTAACTATTTTCACCTCCATCAGTTGGATCTAGCAATATCACATAGGAGGCATTTATGTGTTAAAGCTTATTTTGGGAGTGGGGTTTCTAATCAGTTTGAGGCAGGATGCATGCCACTAAAAGTAAGATCTGCCTCAGCCAGCTGCTGCCAATAAAATGACGAGCACCATTGAGAGCACTGGGTAGTATTGGTACTGCAACAGTGTCTGAGGAATGGATGCCAGTGGAGAATAACCTTCCAGGTAAGTTCAGGCTATTGCCAGGAGCAAGTTGACTGGCTGGATGAATGGCAGCAGTGAGTAAGATCATCAGGATGAGGAGCAATGAGCTTATGCTCGCAAAATCGATTCTCCTGCTCCTTGGATGCTGGCTGACCAGCTGTGCTTTTCCAGCACAACACTCTTCGACTCATCAGGATGAGGGGAGCAATACACTAGAGTTGTGGGAGGTGAGTACCACTCTGGTGCTAAGAAAGAGGTACTCCTAAGCCCACTTCCATCCAGCCCCACCTGCCTTCCTGCCTCAGAAAAGTTGACATATTCAAGGGTATAAATAAAGCCAATCATTTTATGGTGGAAAGGTGCCTTGGGCTTGGTTTATCTGATGAATAGATAACCATTTCTCTCAACCAGGAAAGGTCAAATTTAATCTGGTTATAAATACATACAAATCATCAAAAGATTCATGTTGCCATTTTGGGCTAATGCTCGGAGTGAACTTTCTCTTTCTCTGTTTGTGACCCTGATGTCAGCAGTGTTTGCCAAATCAAATACACCTGGGGCCATTAATCTCCAGTATAAAATGAGTGAAGCTGGAGGGTTGATGAAATTTCATCGAGACACAATAAATGTACAAATGACAATCTGACCGCATTCTGTTAAAAACATCAAAACATTTAAGAATGATCATTTTTGTTAATTTAGTTTCATGGACCATTTCCTTTTTGTTTCATTAATTCTTTGGAAAGTGGAACATCATCAACAAGGCTAACATTTATTGTCCATCCTTTGCTACCTTTGAGATGGTGGACCAATTTCTGGAACACCAGATTCCATACAAGGGAGATACTGAAAATACTGTCATGTAGGGAGTTCCAGGATTTTGACGGAGTGACAAGGAATGAATATCGATTTACTTAGTAAACTCCTGACTTATGCAACATATGTTTAAGCTTACTGTTAGAGTGGCATGCTTGTACTTAAGATTGCACATGATGTTGCTTTCATGCATTAGGTTTCGTGATGTACTTAGAAAATATTGATTCTGTGCACTTGTCTGAATTAAACTATGAATATTGATTCTGGGATCCTACATGGCATGCATTTGTTAGATTACACCAATCAAACATAGCCAAGTTACAGTCATAACATTGTGAGTACAGCACAGCCCTGAAACAAATGCCCTTCACATCATTTCCTCTCTCTATACACTAAGTGCAATTCATAGTGTAGACAGATTGGGTTTTACATAGCCTTTTATAGTCTTGAGTCTATCATTTAATGTGTAAACATTAACTGTATCAAGTCGCCATTTACTGTTACATTTTTATTGCAATTCTTTGGAAATTTATAAACACGTCAATGTAAAATTAATGAGGACAGTTGTTCCAGCTGTTAATCTACTGCGTATGCTGCAGTTTCCTTTATTTTAATCTTTGTCAGGCACAAGGCAGGAATACATGTTCCCCTAACCAGCTATGTTGCTCTTATTTGTGGCATTTCATCTTTTATTACTCGCTAAATGTCTCTGTGAAAAATAATTTTGTTGCTGCTGATCTATACAAATGTTGCAGTTCAAATACAAGGGACACTGATTCTGGCATAAAGCAATTTAAAAGCTGAAAAACAAAAGGGTTTCTACTACTCTGTGAAAGAACAGTTAGGGGATAAATTTTCACGGTGATTTTGAATTTAAGTCTGAAACTGGGAAGAAAAGGTGAATAATGTTTACATTGTTTACCAGAGCTTTTTATTACTCTTGGTAAACAAGTGAATAATATTTCCTTAGTTCATTTACTGGAATTTCTCCCCTGACTATTTGTCATAAAAATATTAACCCACTGGCTGGTTGGAATGGATTCACATCTAAACCACAACCACGGCAGAAGGAATTTTGATTGAACACATCCACCATTTATGTGTTTGAATCCCAATGAATTGCCTGAGACTTTACCTTAGGATGAAGGACTTTTCCTCTCAACCCCTCCCCTCACCTGAGCCTCAGGTTAAACCACCAACAGCCATCTTTACTACTTAGAGAGCAGCTCTATGGTCCAGGAGGACTGTGGTGACTTTATACTTTACCTTTAAGGCTTTACCAATAGCAACATATATTTATATAATTTATATGACATGGTAAAGTGTCTCAAAGTGTGGAATGAGGATGCTGGCAATAAAAAGAACTGATGCTGAGCCATGGAAGCAAATATCAGAACTGATAACTGAAAGCTTAATCAAAGAGATGAGCTGTAAGGATTTTTTTTTAAAAAAGGGAGAGATGTTGGAAAAAATGAAACATCCAGGGAGGGAATTCATAGCTAAGGTCTTATTATCCCAATTGATGTTAGCATTGGACCAATCAGATCCCTGACTGAAATCTGGCTTGATAGATCTTTTTTTTTGCTTTAATTTTAACCAGATCATCTCTCACTGGAACATAAGCATGAAATATTGCAGAATTTCTTTTAACAATAAAACAAAAGGTTAATAACAAAAAGGTAGATAAAATGGAATAAACCAATCATTTTACCTATAGCACACATCTAAATATTTTTAAACACATAGTATAATCCCATGTTAATCCCTAAACTCTCCTTTACAAATTCCAAAAACACCCCTTACACAGTATTTACTCAAGAAGGCAATGATTTAAGTTAATTGTGACTTAAACACCCAGTCTGGAAAATCTGATTACTTTGTGTTTCCGTGGAGCTATTATGTAATTGATCTTAAACAGAAACACTTCTGTTCAGGAAATATTACTAATTCATTTTTCAAAAATGTTCTCAAGTTAATGAGTCAAATGATTGAGCACAGGTTTATGCATCCACCTTCAGGCAAGGACTTCTGCAGAATAACCCAAAACAGAAAATAAAACGTTAAGACTCTTTAAGCTATCGTTATTTCTCCAAAAGCTTAAAAGAAAAATTCCAGAAATTTAGAACAGACACATTGATATAAAATTGTTTATATTACTTGATTATAAACATCCTTAACAAATTAAAAAAGAAACTCTGAAAGCCATCTCTCACAAACTGTTTGAAAATTAATCACCATGTCTATAGAATTACTTGCAAACTAATTACTAAATGCTTCAAACACTTGGAAAGAAGATATGTCACTAAGTCAAAACGCAAAATTCCAAACTTAAAAAAAAATCAAAATTATACATAACTCACTGGTTTATTTCACAAAGGTTGTTTAAAGTAGTGGTGAGAGATAAAAAAAAACTGCAGATGCTGGAATCCAAAATAGACAAGCAGGAAGCTGGAAAAACACACCAAGTCAGGCAACATCAAGAGGTGGAGAAGATGACGTTTAAGGTGTAACCTTCTTCAGGACAGGGTGTGGGTGTGAAGGCAGATAAAGGGGGTTGGGGGAATAGGGTGGTGAAGTGGGGATAGGTGAAGACAGGTAGAGGATACCACCTGGTTGATCAATGGGAGGAATGTATTCGGTAGGTGGCTGGGAGGAATGGAAGAGAAGAGGGGGGGATGGGAAGGAAGTTGGAGGATGGGGAGAGAGGTTATTTGAAATTGTAGAACTGGCCAGGTGAAAGATGAGGTGTTGTTTCTCCAATTTGCAGTTTGGTTCATCGTGGCAATGGAGGAGGCCAGGGATGATCACAAATTGAGGGAACCGTGCACCAAGTATTTCAGCTGGGCCACCAGGGGCTGACTGGACCTCCCAGTCACCGCCCATTTCAATTCTCCTTCCCAGTCCCTTTCCAACATGACCACTCTTGCCCTCCTCCATTGCCACAACAAACCACACTGCAAATTGGAGGAACAATCCACTTGGGCAGCCTACAGTCCGGAGGACTCAACACTGAGTTCTCTACTTTCAAATAATCTCCTTTCCCATCCCCTGACTCCCTTCCGAGCTCCTTCCTCTCCCTTCCACTCCTCTCAGCCGCCTACTGGACTCATTCCTCCCATTGATCAATCATGTTGTACCCTCTGCCTGTCTTCACCTCTTCCCACTTCACCACCCTGCCCTCACCACCCTCTTTATCTGCAGCTCCCCCCACACCCACCCTCTAGTCCTGAACAAGGGTTGCACGCGACACGGTGACTTCCTCAGCTCTTGATGCTGCCTGGCTAGCTGTGTTCTTTCAGCCTCCTGCTTGTCTACTGAAGTTGTGGTGAAGCAATAAAAACCAGGAATATGAAGAAAAAAGGAAGAATACTCAAAACAGAGGGAAGAGGAAAGGAATTTACGTTTTAGGTGATAGGACAATAGGCAGTCATTCTCATAACTTGTGTGATTTTCTTTCCTATTACTGAAATACAGAACATCAAATGTTTAATGTTCCTACTCAAGAAAAGTTTATCCATATTTTCCTACTTGGGTCGATAGTTATGACAACCTTCTTTATTTACAAGGATCCATCTAAGAGTGGTTAAGCTTAACCTCAGAAATCTCCCACTCTCATTACTGGTAATCCTGTATAACTCCTGGTACTAGTTCAATTCACTCACCCAATTTTATGAATGAATGTGTCCATAAAACACCCTATGTCACACATGAATTTCCTCCACTTTCTTACAATGATAATTCTTAGGTTCATTTTATTATATGCTATTGTGTATTTATTTTATAATTTCGGTTTAGCAACAACTTGCTTTAATATATAGCCATTGATAAAGTAAGGAATAAATCCCAATTTCTGTTACAGATGCAAAACAGTGAAATAGAGGCATAGCAAAAGTAGGAATTATTGGTGGGGTATGGGTTTCGGGTATAAGATACCTGCAGTGCAGAGAAATGAGAATGTGACCAAAAACTGAATAACAGCATGACCTTTAAGCAAGTGGAAAGAAAGAGATATATTTGGGTATTGAAGAAAATAATTTCAGCATGTAGAGCTGAGTTGGAACAAGAGTTGGGACAATTGGATTTACAAGAAGCTAAAATCAAGGAACTGGAGAGGTCCAAATTTTAGAAGGATTGATGGTGTCTTTCAAATTTGGAGAAGATATGCATAGGGGTCAAGGTAAGTCACTGGATCATGCATACATTTAGTAGCAGCATTAACTCTTCTTTATAACATTATTTCATTTTCTTTCCACTCTGTTCTGCTCTAAAAAGCAACAATCATCATGTAAAAACCCATGCCTTCTGCAACAATGTCTGTTTTTTACAAAAACAAGATTTTACCAGAATGAAAGCATAATTTCGGGAGTGAGGGATTTGATACCTTTTGTGAACTCCGTTTTGAATAGTTTGGCTTTCTGCAATGTGCAGATCATCAGAAGTTAAGGAGTTGTTTCCAAGTGAAGCTTGTATTTTCACCTAACTGCACAAGTTGGAACTGAAAACAAGTGACAAAGACACTGAATACAGACAGAGAAAGACACACAATTTGTTTCCCAATGGAAGGTCTCTGTTCTCTGCAGTAAAAAAGAACTCAGCTTAAATTTAAAGGCAATCAGTTATCTTTCTTGCAGCAGTTGCTTTGAGCTGTGACGTTTGAATTGATAAATCAGAGACATTTTCCAAGTGGATCAGTTGAAACCGATGAAATCCAGTGAAAGCCAACTGAACACCAAGGGCCTGGCTAAATGAAATAGGATCATCTCAACATCAGAATCAAGAAGCAAAGACCACTGAACCGAGCTACTAGTTCCACCTCCACCTCCATCAATAAACTACTTTCCCTATTTGTTTGTTTGTGCACATGTATGTGCATACAAAGAGGTGTTTATAAGGAGGTTAGAGTTTTAGTTAGTGATGTCATATGCCAATGTGTTATATCTATTCACTTGTAGCAATAGTTTAATCACTTATAATAGTAATTATTTTTGTTTGGTGCAGAAACCTAGTATGTGCTTTTTTTAAAATATTGGTCTGAAAGTCAGGTAACTTTGTGTGCTGTGTATACCTTAAAGAAACTTTAACAGTTGGCACATACTCTGGGACTAGCAGAGCTCAACTAGCATGCTACCACAGATGTTTGTAAAAATAATGATCCTAATAATAACAATATTATACTTCAACTGTTGGTGATTGTGCATTCTGTTTAAAATGGTGAAAATGAAATATATTCTCTAATTAGTAGCCGCATCTGCCTTAAATAGGCATCCTACATTTTAATTCAAGTATTGCGAGATGTTCTGTTGTACCAATTGATCAGACTTAATATCTGGTGTCGTCATTCAGCTGGTGAATCAATATTGGTGGAAATATGACTCAGGATATCTAAAAAGCCATGTAATGCAATCACTTTAGTTAATGGAAAATGCAAATGACATACATAATGAATCAAGAACGATGCATTTTTCGTTCTGCTCCTCGACTTTACTTCTGCTTTCTGTAGACATTGCAAGAGATTCAAAAAAAAATCTTAATTGTAGGATGCATAATTTACTTCGAAGTGAGTTATTTTAATTTACTTTCATTGCTCGGCAGTCTTGCAAAAGATCATTCCCATGCAATTTCTTCTGTCAGAATCTCAAAATCTATAGATGCAGAATAAAATGGCTTGAGTAGTACATTCGCTTACACTCCCAAACTGCATGATTAATGGCCAAATGAACTTGAAATTTGAACATTAAAGATGTACTTCAGTACAGTGGTAATATGAATACATAGGTAGTAAAGTTGAGTGGGAAATTATACAGCATGCCAGCTTGAGCCCTTAGCATTGTGACTGATCGTAAACTAAAAGAAAAAAAACGCTCTGTTGCACCATTTACTGTGAAAATTGCTTGCCTCATGAAAATGGCACGGTGGCTCAAGGGTTATCATTGTTGCCTCACAGTTCAGGCATCTGGGCACGGTTCCCACCTGGGGTGACTGTCTCTGTGGAGTTTCCTCATGTCTGTGCGGGTTGCCTCTGGGTTCTCTGGTTTCTTCCCACAGTCCAAAGGTGTGCATGTTAGGTTGATTGGCCATGCTGAGTTACCCATAGTGTTCAGGGATGAGTTGGTTAGGTGAGTTAGCCATGGGAAATGCAGGGATGCGGTAGGGGATGGGTCTGGGTGGGAAGGCTGGTGTGGACTCATTAGGCCGAATGGCCTGATTCAACATTGTGGGATTTTATTGTTTTTGAAAAGCCATTTATTGTATTAACAATCCCAACGATTTGAAATCAAATTAAAAATAGCAGAGCATAACTCTGATAAAAAGAAAGCAAAATGCTGCAGCTGCCAGAAACCTGAAAACAAAACATGCTGGAGGTGCTAGAAAAGTTCAACAGCACTGGTAATATCTGCATTAAGAGATTAGAGCTAGGTTTTTGAGTTGATAATGTCTCTTCAAAGCAGTTCTGAAGTCAAATCGTATTTGGCACGAGGTGCCATTTCTCTTTATCAGATCTTCTGAGTATATCCTGGCTCAGACATGTGGTTGGTAGAAGGACTGTGACAAATTCATTTGCCCGGTCTAACTGTTACCTTCTCATGAATGACCAAAAGCTGCAATAGCTTCCAGAGACAGCTTATGCCTTGCAGAATGCAGTTGGAGGAGGGAGAGCAAGATCGTCTGGCTCAGAATCTAACCAAGAGTGGGGAGGTAGAGTTGAATACTCAAAAGGGAAGTTGGCCATTACTAGCCTACCTTTCAAATGTGGAAATGTGTTGCTGGAGAAGCGCAGCAGGTCAGGCAGCATCTAGGGAACAGGAGAATCGACGTTTCGGGCATTAGCCCTTCTTCAGGAATTCCTGAAGAAGGGCTAATGCCCGAAACGTCGATTCTCCTGTTCCCTAGATGCTGCCTGACCTGCTGCGCTTCTCCAGCAACACATTTCCATCTCTGATCTCCAGCATCTGCAGACCTCATTTTCTCTACCTTTCAAATGTGTAAGGGGTAGGAGCAGGCTCTTTCTGGGTCCACAATCAGGTAAGTAAATATATCTTCAAACTTCAGCTGGTAGCTCTCTGTTGTCTTTTTAAGAACACCTAGTTTGACTGCCAAGTGTTCGGATGAAATTAACCAAATTCTACAAGGTGCAATTGCAATCTGTAATCCAGTTATTCAAAGGAGCATGAAGCAGATGTCAAATTCCTGATTTGCATATGCAAAGAGTCCAGAAGCAATAGCAGACACACATGCTAGATATCTATGGAGAAACCTTGAACATTGTAGCTGATGGCAGATGTCATGAAAGCAGCAGCCACCTTAATGAATCTTCTGGCATCCATTCTACACCCATAAAGTGAGAGCAGCGTCATCCATTTGAGGATGTGTCTTCTGAGAATGTGATTTGTTTTTGGTGTTTGGAAAACCAGTACAAGTCATTCTGCTATAACATGCATATCGTGAGCACAAATTCGTTATAACACGATTGACGAATTGGAAGCACTGTTTCTAAAGCGCGCAGTTTTAAAACAAGTATTGGTTATAATGCAACTCCAACCCCATTAGTTTAAATGGTCCTGCTATTATTCAATTTTCTTATAACACAGGATTGCATGAGAAAGGAATTACTGCATTATAACAGAACTGATTGTAGTCTCTAAATTTTCAACAAACTTGACTGCATTACCAAAAATGAGCTTCAGGCATCTTTTTAACAGTAGCAATAAAAATTCATTGGACACCCAATCAAGGGCCAAACATGGTTGCTCTTTGGAGAACTGCTTTTGTACTCAGTGTTCTAGTTGGTTAGATGTACTCATGTGACCTCTCTATCCATTGTAGCAGTTTCATTTTAACTTGTAGCAACCATTAAATATATTACATAAGACATGGTACTAGATTCGAGAAGGTGATATTCACTGGATTTTCAGACCTGTAGAAAACCAGGTAGTGTTGAAAAAAGGGAAAATCCAAACAATAATCTGCAACTTTGAAGTGAGTCTGAATGATGTGAAACTTTCCATTCCCACCTGCTGTGGAAAAGAAAGGAGATATGAAACCTAATTGAAGTGTTTTGTCTTGCAGTGGCAAAACTGTAAAATAGCTGCAGAATTTAAATAAAAACTAAGCAAATAAACATAAGCAGTCCCCATCACAGCATCCATGATCAGAGAGGGGGGCTGTTGATCAGTATGTGATGGCACTGATGCATCTGGCTGAATCCATGAATTTTGACAACAGAAAGACAATCCTATTTGAAATAAGATTGTCACACACAAAAGAGATCCTATTATAAGGGAATAGAGGAGAAACTTAGTCCCCAGAATGCTACCAACATGTGAAGAAGGTTGACTGGGATTGGTTAAAGCATTGCCCTGAGAATTGAATTTGACAATAGATCCCATCTGTTTTGTTGAGTGTGAACAGATACAATGGACATACACATGTATTTCCAATCAGTGAAGAACAGGGACCTGCTTATTAATAATGCCACATTCAATATGTGAAAGTGCACTGCAATGTTAGCCCAACTACCAGCCTTAAATTTGTAATTCTAAGCACAGTCTGGATTATTTAGCAGATGCTGTCTGATTACAATATCATAGATAAAATTGCACACCATCTTTTGAGTTTTTCGACATAAGCTGGTTGAGTGTGACCTTGATTACTGTAAACAGAATGATAAGATGAAAGGCTTCCACAAAATGTATTTTCATAGCAATACTCAGGTTTTGTATGACTAAAAGGATATAGTAAAACTGAGACAGAGCTACAGCAAGGATCAAATTTCAGGCTGATGCTCGAAACATCGATTCTCCTGCTCCTTGGAAGCTGCCTGACCTGCTGTGCTTTTCCAGCACCACACTCTCAACTCTGATCTTCAGCATCTGCAGTCCTTACTTTCTCTTATTTCGGTAACATAGTTCAACTTAATGGTAAGTTAAGAACAGGTAACATATCTAATGAATTCCTTAAAGAATGTATTAAACCCAATGTTAGATTAGATTCCCTACAGTGTGGAAACAGGCCCTTCAGCCCAACCAGTCCACACTGACGCTCTGAAGAGTAACCCACCCAGACCCATTTCCCTCTAATGCACCTAACACTATGGGCAATTTAGCATGGCCAATTCACCTGACTTGCACTTGTACAAGTTACAAATAGATTCTTAATGCGAAAATAAGACATAAACCCATGATTTAACAGGAATTTATGTTAGATGATATTGAATAAATTGGGAATAGGGTGATATAATATATAATCTATATCACACCCTACATTGTGCTTAGTTTGAACTACATAAAGGTTTTCCATATTTTGATATGATTTGTTTATACTGTCATATTGCTTCAATAGGTCACCACTCCATAAACTATAATCATTTGAAATATGTCCACACCATAAACTCATTTAATTGGAGAAATTTACACAACTAATGACGCCACTAAACACACAAGAAATCTTTCAGTCTACGTATTTTCTGAACACGAGTAGTTCATTCTTCTGTGTAGTTCGGTTTCAGTCTGCCTTCATCTCACGTTAAACAGGAAGAGGTATTCACTGAGTTGAAACACTTCTATCTCAGCTATTATGTCACAAACTAGCATTCTTTGAAGATGGTCAGTCTTCGAAAGGGTGCCTAGCTGATCTAGCAACACACGTGCTACTGAATTTTAAATGATGTCTCCACATTTCACATGGAGATAGTGAGGATTGCAGGTGCTGGAGAGTCAGAATTGATAAAGCGTAGCACTGGGAAAAGCACAGCAGGTCAGGCAACACAAAGAGCAGAATGTGAAGCATTCAGTATCGTTAGTTTTATTAATAAGAATACAGAGTATAAGAGCAATGATGTATCGTTGAACTTGATAGATCTCAGCTCAAGTATTGTATACATTTCCAGGCACCACATTATAGGAAAGATGCAAATGCATTGGAGAGAGTGCAGAAGCAGTCTACAAGAATGGTTTCAGGGAACGAGAAGCTTCAGTTCTGAGGACAGATTAATGCAGCTGGGACTGTTCTCCTTGGAGAGAAGAAGGCAAAGAATAGATCTGGTAAAGAATTTCAAAATCATGAGAAGTCTCAATAAAATAGATAGAGGGAAATTATTTCCACTTGTTAGAGGAGCAAGAATGAGACAGGAAAGTGATATACAAAAGGAGCAAGGATGAAGTGAGGAAAACCTTTTCACACATTGAGTAATTAGGGTATGGATACACTGCCTGGAAGTATGGTGGAAGTAGGTTCAGCAAACAGGTCAGGCAGCATCCTAGGAGGATCAATCTTTCAGGCAAAAGCCCTTCATCAGGAAGGGCTCTATCTTTCCTGATGAATGGCTTTTGCCCAAAACGTCGATTCTCCTGTTCTACAGATGCTGCCTGACCTGCTATGCTTTTCCAGCACCACACTCTCGCTTCTAATCTCCAGTTCTCACTTGCCAGGTTCAATTGAGGTATTCAAGATGGTTATTTAGATTAGATTTTCTACAGCATGGAAACAAGCCCTTCAGCCCAACCATTCCGAAGAGTAACCCAACCAGACCCATTTCCCTCTGACTAATTCGGCTAACACTATGGGCAATTTAACATGACCAATTCACCTGGCCTGCAAATCTTTGGAGTGTAGGTGGAAACTCAGATTTACCCATGCAGACACAGGGAGAATGTGCAAACTTCACACAGCTGCCCGAGGCTGGAATCGGACCTGGGACCTGGCGCTGTGAAGCAGCAGTGCTAGCCGCTGTGCCACTGTGCCACCACTGTGTGTTTTAGTTAAAAGCAACATGCAAGGATTAGGAGGAAATTGACACGAGGTAATGATACTCATTTAAAGAGACAGTGCAAGCATGATGGGCTAAATGGCTTTCTTCTGCACTGTAACAAGTCACTGATTCTGTGATGTGTTTTTCTTTTCAGACATACTCAAGCCCTATAGTATGAAAAATCTTATTTTCAATGTCAACAATCAATATGTTCAACCTTCCTCTCTGTGTGTAGTCACATCCTCTTCACTTAAAATGCAACTAGTCATTTTACAATGAGAAATTATTTTCTTGCAGCAAAGTGTAGCTTATTTTTGGGGGGGAATATGGGGAGGGTATGTCTGCTATATAGTCACATCTACACTCTCATGTAAGTTACAGAATTATAGAAACTACCACCAAAGCTGCGATTTGCATTTCATACCACCAACAGTAGTAAGTCTCCACTTTGTTAACAAGTATTGTTAATAATAAATCTACAACAGTCACAGGCATGAAGGCAAAAATAGTTCACTGTGGAGAGCTTTGGGAATCAAAGGTACAAAATCACTTCCGTTTCTCAGGTAAAATGTACTTATCATTGTGAAAGCCTAAATTACTCATGTAACGTTTACCCAAAATGATATTTCCTGAAGGAAATCTCATCAATTTCAATTTGAATTAATCATTAATTGTTTCCACGAGGTCAGTAAGGAATCAGTTCCATGGACTGACTGTGTGCTTGCTGAAATATTGGCCCTGATCTTTGCTGGGATGGAGTTTTGCTCATGACTCCTCTGTTTATTTAAAAAGCTGTGATGTTTTAATCAACGCTGTGAGTGATTTATTGTCAACAGATGCCAGGCTAAACGACAGATTTGGCATCCAATAAGTTGGGAAACACTACTGAAAAGCTCAGTCCCAGGTCAGTTTGCTGCTGATCTGTACAGAGATTGGACTGTGGCCAGGTAGAGGGCTAGGGAATGTGTGGGAATAATTACAGTGTAGTTTGGTGTTTAATGACAGTGAGGGTGGGTGTGAGAGTGAGTGTTTGGAGACAGATCTGGGTCAGGGATGGATGATTTGGTGAACATGTTAGGTTGAATAACACAAAAAGGGGAGGCATTGTTGTTTATAAGGATTCAATTTATTGTGATAGTATCATTGATCAAAAAGAGAATTCAGTATAGAAAGGAGAACGGTCAAAGGTCATAGGACATAGCACTTAGTGACAATAAGAGCCTTTGAACCTGCTTCTCCATTCAATAGGGATTATCTGATTTTAGTCTCAATTCTTTTTTGCACACTATAACCCTTGACTCTCTTGTTTACAAAAAATCTAACTGACTCAACATTGAATAAATTCAAGTACCTGGCCTCCATTGCTTTGTGGGAAAAAAAATCCACAGATCAATGGCCTCCTGAAAATCTCCTCACCTCCATCTTAAAAGTAGAACATCTCATTCTTGTTCCAGTCCCTTCAACAAGGGAATATCCTCTCTAAATCCATCCTGGTAATGCCCTGAAGGATATTATAAGTTTCTATCAGATCTTGGTTTATTCCTCAACCTCCAATGCATATAAGGCCAGCCTGTTGAACATTTTGACATGGGCATGAGTGCACTTGATGACCCTAGAGGGGACGCGATCCAGTTAAGAGGTGGGAATATCAGTTGATGTGTCAGCAGGTTAGATTAGATGGCTTAAGTCTATTGCTCCCGTTTATCATGTCCCACAAAATAAGGAAGAAATTACCTTGTACATACAATAGTTCTCATCTCCTATCAGCTGCCATGCTTTCATAGATCCAAGAAATTTGTCTTGGTGAGTGTAAAACTGGAGGAGAGACAAAGCTTGCCACATAGTGGCTCATTGGTTAGTAATGTGACCTTATTGTGCCAGGGACCCAGATTCAATTGCACCTGCAGACAGCTGTCTGTGTGGAGTTTGCACATTCTCCCTGTGTCTGTGTGGGTTTCCTCTCACAGTCCAAAGACATGGAGGGTTGGTGAATTGTTTGTGCAATGTTGCCCATAGGGTATTGGCTGGGAGAAATGCAGGGATGGGTGTTGCAAGTAGATAGGATACTGAAGAAGGCATTTGGTATGTTTTCCTTTATTGGTCAGAGTATAGGAGTTGGGAGGTCATGTTACAGTTGTGCAGGACATTGCTGAGGCCACTGTTGGAATATTGCATGCAATTCTGATCTCACTCCTATCGGAAAAATGTTGTGAAACCTGAAAGGGTTCAGAACAAATTGACAAGATTGTTGTCAGGGTTGGAGGGTGAGAGCTTTAGGGAGAAGCTGAATTGACTGGGGCTGTTTTCCCTGGAATGTCGGAGGCTGAGCAGTGACCTTATTGAGGGGTAAATAGACAGGGTCTTTTCCCTGAGGTGAATGAGTCTAGAACTGGAGGCCAGAAGTTTAGGGTGAGAGGGGGAAGATTTAAAAGGGACCTAAGGATCAACTTTTTCACAGAGTGTGGTGTATTTTTGGAATGAGCTGCCAGAGGAAGTGGTGGAAGCTGATCCAATTACAATATTTAAAAGGCATGTAGATGTGTATATGAATAAGAAGGGTTTAGAGGGATATGGGCCATGTGCTGGAAATGGGACTGGATTAGTTTAGGATACATGGTCGGCATGGACAAGTTGGACAGAAGGGTCTGTTTCTGCGCTGTATATCTCTATGACTCGATGACTCTCTATGACACTTTAAAGGGTCAGTGTATACTCAAAGGACTGAATGGCCTGCTTCTATGATTCTATGACTCGACATGCAACCTGATGAAAATCTTTCAATTCACAACTCATCCTTGAGAGTAGGTTGGTTGTCCCCACTTGTCTTGCTGCTCTTAATGTCAGGGTCATATCTTTTAGGTGGATCAAGTTAATATCCCACTCAACCCAAAATCAGATTCCTCCACTTTTGGGGGTTTGTTGTTTCTGTAGAATATTGCTGAATTTGCCCCACTCCAAACACATGTTGTGTTTCCTCATTTTTCAGTCCTGAGCAAGATGAATAATTTGTCATAGCTTCTATTACCTGATCTCAATAGGAGCCAAATAACAGCAATCTTAACTCACAACGTTCTGTTTTCAAATGCCAACCTAGAACATCATTTTCTCCAAAACGCTGGGTTGTTCTGGGTCCTTGCACAGAGCTAATCTTCAATTTTGACAACCCTGCACCATGAGGAAGCTGTTCATTTTCTTTTGTAAAAGATTGTTCCTGTTGATGGATTACTGTGCAGGGACAAGGAAAACTATTTTGAAGGGATGGCCAGATGATTATTATTGTGGCCTGTATTACTTGCAGCTGCATTGTAACAAATTCCTTGCCACTCCTAGGATTTCTTCTGTGATTTCAAACTCCTGCATTGTCTTGAACTGTGCCATTAACACTATTTGGAGGAAGTGAACAATGTTAATAACACTAGAAATCTTCAAGAGCCTACACAGTCTGACATTTATCTTTCAACTAACATGAGCAAAGTAAATAAATGGTGTTGATTTTAGGGGGCTCATTATCACAGTTATCTGATTTAGACAGTCGACACTTGAAAGCAATTTTCTGATAGATGGTAGAGAAGCAGCAGTTTAGATATGATGCATTAGTTAATTAGGTAAAGGAAGGAAATATATTACTGTGATAGATGAGACAACTTTACCAATCCTGGAGATATTCTATAGAATGCGGAATCGAGGCAGTGCACTCCCACCTCCTGGGGTCCAAGGCCCTTTTGTGGCTTTCTCTGGTAGTCAGTTGTAGTCTCAGTACCAATAGTTTTGATCCTCCCTCAGGCTGATAGAGAGAAAATCATGGTTTCTCCCCTAAGGAGTTATTGTGGCTCTTGACTCTTCCTCCCCTCCTGTTCCTGTTGTTTGGGGGCTGTTCATCAATACTGTGTCAGTCATTGTCCAAACCTTCTTGCCCAATTGCCAAGGGACAACCACCCATGAGTCAGATGACTGTTGGTCCCTTGCCCATCTCTAATCGAAGGCTAGTTTCCATTCCTTCTAAGACCAAATTCTTCTTATTTGCAATACACTGTATTGATAATCAAGTAGGTTGGTGCCTGCAAAAATCTTTGACATAAGTCAAGACTTTGGTGATTCTTATCATCAAACAGCAGGGAGGCATGGTGGCTCAGTGGTTAGCACTGCTACCTCACAGCACCAGGGACCCAGGTTCAATTCTCGCTTTGGACAACTGTCTCTGTGAAGTTTGCACATCCTCCCCATGTCTGTGTGGGCTTCCTCCGGATGCTTCAGCTTTCTCCCACAGTCCAAAGTTGTACAGGTTAGGTGAATTGGCTGTGCTAAGTTGCCCGTAGTGTTAGGTGCATTAGTTAGGGGAATGGGTCTGGGTGGGTTGCTCTTTGGAGGGTCGGTGTGGAGTGGTTGGGCCAAAGAGCCTGCTTCCACATTGTAGGGAATCTAGTAATAATATATTATGATGTCTCTTTTGTTTTCATACAGAAATTGTTTACATTTGTAGAAGGTCAATTACTAATGTGACATTGTTAGATGATGTATAGTTATACAGGAATGACAAATATTGCAGGTGTATTAAGATGAGATTCAGAGGACACCTAATCCCAACAATGGGTCCTCTCTCTTCTTGATATCCTGGAACCTGGTTATGTAGAAATTAATGTCTATAGTTGATACACAACCACAAAGATCAAACCTGAAAACAGATCCTTGCCTGTATAGCATCTCCGATTCTCATAAAACATAATATTTAAACATTTTGGCTGTTTCTATTTTACTAATAATAGAACAAGCATTGAACAAAAAATGATTCTGGACCTGAGTTTTTCAGATCAGTCAGTATTTGATTGTTCAGTCAATGTTTTGCCACTGGACTTGATATGCTCCAACATCATCATTGGCATCAACGTTTCAGAATATACCATCTATAATGATACACAATACCAACTGTTCAAGGTTATCGTTCATCCTTTGGCTGCAATCTCTACCACCTAGACAGACAAAAGCATCAGCTTGATGTAGAATCAGAAAATTATATAATTTTACAAGATGTAAGAAGACCATTTCAAAACTCAAGAATCAAGAGTAGCTTTATTTGTCATTTGCACCATATACAACTGATACAGTAAAAATGAGATAGCGTTCCTCCAGGGCCAAGGTGTGATATAGACAGCACAAACTACATGATCATGCACAGGGCAACCTAAAGTGCATAAGAAGTACAAAACATGCAAGACAACACAGTAGTTCCTAATGCATCAAGACAATATGCACAGTGATGTACAAACAACAGTGTAATAAATGAGTGATAATTAATAAAACATTGTTCGAGCAGCAATTCAAACTCATGCAAATGGTTTCAGATGAAATAGAGTCTGATCATACAGTGTTAAGGAGCCTGACAGCTTGGAGGAAGAAACTGTTGCACAGTCTGTACTTGAGAGACTGAATGCTCCAGTATCTTCTGCCAGATGGCAGGAGGGAGAAGAGTTTGAGTGAGGGGTCATTGGGGTCTTCCACAATGCTGTTAGCCTTGCGGATGCAGCGTGTGGTGTAAATGTCTGTAATTGAGGGAAGAGAGACCCTGATGATCCTGTCAGCTGTCCTCACTATCCATTATAGGGTCTTACAATCCAAGATGGTGCAGTTCCTGAACCGGGCAGTGACACAGCTGCTCAGGGTACTCTCAATGAACCCTCTGTAGAATGTGATGAGGATGAGGGATAGGAGGTGGACTTTCCTCAACCTGCGCATAAGGTAGGGATGCTGCCGGGCTTTCTTGGTTATGGAGCTGGTGTTGAGGGACCAGGTGAGATTCTCTGCCATGTGGATGCCAAGAAATCTGGTGCACTTCACGATCTCCACTGGGGAGCCGTTGATGTCCAGCGGAGAGTGGTCGCTCCGTGCCCTCCTGAAGTCCACAACCATTTCTTTCATTTTGTCCACGTTCAGAGATAGGTTGTTGGATCTGCACCAGTCTGATAGTTGCTGCACCTCCTCTCTGTATGCTGACTGGTCGTTCCTGCTAATGACACCCACTACAGTCATGACAACAGCAAATTGACCTGTGATTTGACCTATGCACAGTCGTGTATCAACAGGATGAACAGCAATGGCCTGAGCACCCAGCCCTGTGGGCCCTGCGTGCTCAGTGTGATGGTGTTGGAGATGCTGTTCTCAATCCGGACTGACTGAGGTTCCCAGTCAGGATGTCCAGGATCCAGTTACACAGGGAGGTCTTTAGGCCCAGTAGACTCAGCTTTCCAATCAGGTGCTGAGGAATGATAGTGTTGAACGCAGAACTGAATTCTATGAACAGTAATCTGACATAGGTGTCCTTCTTCTCCAGGTGGGTGAGGGCCAGATGGAGGGTAGTGGAAATGGCATCATCTATTGAGCGGTTTGGTCGATGCACAAACTGCAGAGTGTCCAGTGAGGGGGCCAGCCGGGTCTTAATATGCCTCATCACAAGCCTCATTAAAATAATCTTTTGATGTTCTCTGCTCCAAGGAACGTAAGTCAAATTTCTGCAATCTTTCCTTGAGTCTAAAATCCCTCATTCCTGGTGTAGTTCTAGTAATGGGCCTACATTTACTTTTCCTTCATCATTGCTTAGTTAAAAACCTGAAACTTCCCAAGTAATAGTATTGTTGAGCATCTACCCCAGCCACACTTCAATAGTTCTTGAAGGCAGATGTCAAGAAATGTGCAGGATTGGATTAGGGGAAAAAAAGAGAACATGTAGACACCAAGGGCTCAGAACATCAGAAGTTCTAGAGATCTGTAGAATGTACAAGGGGCATTTAATAAAGAAATTTGGAAAGTGATGAAGGAGTTTGAATAAAACACTAATGGGTAAAATAAAGGAAAATCAAAGGCATTTTATAAGTAATGTTTTATATGTACATTCAGGACCAGGAAAAGCATAGGGTTCATTAGGGATCATATCAGCAAACTGTATGATGTCAGAAGACATTGGTAAAATTTTAAACGATAACATTAACCTGTACTCACCACAAGGAAGGATGCTACAGGCATAGAAATCAGGGTGGAGTCCTGTGGTTATACTTAGACAGTTTACAATTGAAAGGGAGGAGGTATTAGTGGTTTTAAAAGACAGAAATTGTTACCTCACCAGGCTCAGCTGAGATGTATCCCAGGCTGCTGTGAGAGGAAAGGAAAGAGTTTTCAAATTCTCCATAATCAAAAGAGAGAAGACAAAGGAATGAAGTAAAGCTAATTAAGTATAATCATTTAAGAAGGGTAATAGGGATAAACAAGAGAACTATCACTACTGAGTCAACATTAGTGCTAGTAAAGCTTTTGAAAAAAAATTCAGAGTGGCAGGTATGATCCCCATTTGGAGTAAAATGGATTAATCAAGAATAGTCAGCATGGCTTTGTCACAGGAGCATCATGTGTGAAAGGTTTGAGGGAGTTTTTTTGAAGTTACGAGCTTTAGATGAGAGCAGTGCTTTAAGGCTTTTGGCAAAATTTCAGATGCAAGATTGGGCAAGAAATCAAGACCTTATTGGATCCATTGTAATTTGGCAAATTGGATTCATAATTGGCTTAGTTGTTGAAGATGGTCAAAGGTTGTGTTTTAACTGGAAGCCTATGTTTAGTGGGTATCACAGAATTTAGTGCATGATTCTTATTTGCTTGTACTGTACATTAATGACTAAGGCACAAATAGAGGAGCTTTGATCAGCCAGTTTGCAAATGACATGAAAATGGACAGTGTGTAAAAACAAAGAGGAAAATCTCAGGCTAAAAGACAATATAGACTGGCTGGTCAGACGAGCAGAACAATGGCAAATGGAATTTAATTTTGAAAAGCGCATTTTGGGAGGGCTAATTATATAAGGGTGAATAGTAAAGCCCAAGAAAGTGCAGAGGATCAAAGGAATCTTAGTTTGCATGTCTACAGACCATTGAAGGCAGCAAAGCAGGCATTTAAGATAGCTAAGAAGGCTTATGGGATACTGGTCTTAATTAATTGAGGCACTGAATGTAAGTGTGGGCAGGTTATAATGGAACTTTATATACACTAGTTAGATCACAACTGGAATACCATACACAGTTCTGGTCACCACACTAAAGAATGTGATTACACTAGTGAGGGAACAGAGATAATTCATCAGGATATTGCTTGGGCTAAAGTGATAAAGCAATAAAGAGAGACTATTGAGTTGTGTTAAAGTTGTTTTACTTAGAGCAGAGAAGAGTGATGGGAACTTGATTGAGATGTTAAACATTTTGAGAGGCATAGAAAAGGAGAAGCTTATCTCTTTCGTAGCTGGTCAATAATCAGGGAGCATAGATTTTAAGGCAAGGGGCAAATGGTTTAGAGAGGATTTAAAACCTAGCGATCAAACCCATTACATTTGTGCCAAAGTCACTACCCATGGGGTGATGGGTATCTGGAGCTCATTGCTTGAAATGGTGGTACAGACGGTAACTATCATCACATTTAAGAACTAATTAGATGAATATTTGAAGTGCAATAGCATACAAGGCCACAGGCTAAGTGCTGGAAAATGGGATTAGAGTGGATATGTGCTTGATGGCTGGTGTAGACACGATGAGCCAAAGGGCCTTTCCCCATGCTGTAAAGCTCTATGATTCGAATACAGCAAGTGCTGACCTTGACAATTTTACCCACATCCCAAGTACAAATATATATTTTGTAAATTGTTCAAGACTTGTTATTTTCTTGTAATTTTCTGCTTGAAAATTATCCCCACTGGGTTTGGTCATCCTCTTATTAGTAAAACCAGCAATATATTTTGACTTCCTACAAGGTTCCAGCAGTATTACACGGCTTTCTAAAGGATTTGTACCTCATTGATGTTGATTCAAACCAAGCGCAGATAATTATAGCAGACATTTCCTAGCTGTGCCTGTTTAAAGTCTTGAAAATAGCATGTGGAGTTCAATTTGCATGGTAATACTCCCTCTGATTGTCTTCTTCTAGCATGGTCTGTGTGGCTTGCACTTGCATAAAATGAACTGTTATAAATTGTGGGCAATCATAACCATGGACAAAATTGTCAAGCTTCTCACAGAAAACAAGTTATTCCGGCTTTCAAGCATTTAAATACAGGGATATAGCATTCTGATCGTTCTTTTTAAAAGGTGACAATGGTTGGAGAAATCAGCAAACGATCGTTCAGCAGTATCGAATGTGCCGGCCATCTCAATCATTGCCATTACTATATTTCAGAGGGTCTGGATAGATAGATAGCAAGTTGAAAGTGCCATGAATTGATGTGCAAATCTCCATGTGAAGTCCTTCAATTGTGCTTCCCTGCTAACTGTGTCTCTTTTTCTGAGTCTGAATTCTGACGAAGAGTTCCTGGATCCGACATGTTAACTCTGCTTTTTCTCCACAGATGCTGAAGTTTTCCAGCAGTTTCTGTTTTCTTGCACAAATTTATAACCTGGGCCAAAAAGCCATTCCAACACCAAATGACTACTGCATTATCAAAGGCTTTCAAATGTTGTTCTTCTGGTTAATACAGAACTCTGTTTGCCTTCAGATGAGGATGGGTTTCCTGACAGCATTTGTAAAAACTGTCAGGAAATTCTACCATACAGAGTCACTTCATCATTATTAACATTCAGATGCAAGAGGCACATTGGTCCCATTCTAGTCCTCTTCCTCTGGTGGTCACAATGTATTTTAAATTTAATTATGGTCAATTATTGAGGTTTCAGACTCTACCTAGTTTAGTATTAGAAACAGTTCAGCCAGGTTTCGTTAGTCAACAAAGAATAAATGTACACTACAAATGAAACTTCCTCAAATAAATAGATTATTAACAAAAAATGATAGTATGGTGCAAAAATAGACATGATTTATATTTTTGCTTCCTCAAAATTAACATGGAGCAATTTTAGATAATAGACATACTTTGGTAATTATTGAAATGCTTAGGGTGACATACTGAAACATAGCAACAAGCCACCTTCCTATTGATAGACAGAATTGAATTCCGCAAGCCAGCAGTCAAATGCAGCAGCACCTCTTGTTCAAAATGAAATGCAAGCTAGAATTACAGCCACCCAGTAAATGTGTAGAGGATGTAATTTTTACTCCATTTAATAACTCAATAAACAATAAAATTACAAACTCAGTAGAAATGCTTTCATAAAACATAGCTATTGAATCTTTGTAGTTAATGCAAGTGTGGGAGGACCTATTTCCTTTTTGAAAGAACATCATCCTGAAAGAATACTTATAGAACCCCAGATTAATACAGTTTTTAATCATTTACGTTATACTGTTAATGTTGACTCCTCATTAATCACATCCCATTCTAGTTGAGAAAATGGCCCCTTTTAAGAGAGAACTCTTTTAGAGGGTATTTAATACTGCAGCAGTTTAAGCAGAATTCAATTCATCTTTTGGCAATTAAAATATGTATGACTGATGATAGACTGATAATAATAATTGTTACATTAGATATGCATGGCGTGGGGCATTATTGCTTACATATAAAGATAACTGCTTCGAAAGCTTTATAAATCTGCAATGATAGCATTTTTGAATATTAGTGTCATTAAAATTAAATGGAAAGTTACCTACATTGGTTTTATCGTGTTTTATTCTTCAATTCTGTCTTCAATAAGAGTAACCATGCTTTTTATTGCTATTCTTCTTCAGATATTTTTCATTTTTTTTCGGCTACATCAAAGTTGTTCCTTTTTAATAACTTCTAATGATACAGTAGCCTATTGTCATTTCTTTGTTAAGAATCTACAATTCAGGTAGGTCTGTTCCCAAATTTAGCTCTGCATGTGCTGTGCTCACTGATATCACAATTGCTTTTGTGGCAGAAGGTTGAGGATACTGAATCCCATTTGAAAACACATTCTTTAGCTTATAAAACCAAATCCGGTTTGTTGCTCCGATCACTGTAAACATTTCCTTGGCGCTATTTCAAAGAAATGCTAGGGAGCTTTGCTGATTCCATAGACTGTATTCAAAGCCAAGCAACATCCTACAAGTATTCCTGATGAAGGGCTTTTGCCCGAAACGTCGATTTTCTTGCTCCCCCGATGCTGCTGAACTGCTGTGCTTTTCCAGCACCACTCTAATCCAGAATCTGGTTTCCAGCATCTGCAGTCCTTGTTTTTAAACTAACATCCTAAAAGTAGTCAGGAAAAAGTCCTTTGGAGAACAGCATGATGGGGACATTTATACCTGGTGGATTTTTAAAAAATCATTCTTAGGATTTGGATCTCTCTCAGGTCAGCACTCCTTATCCATTCCAAACTGTATGATAAGGTGATGGAGTGTTGCCCTCTTGAACTATTGCAGTTCATGTGGTATAGATAAAACAAAATGCTGTTAGGGAGGAGCCGGCAAGATTTTAATACTGCAGCTTTGCAAGAATAGTGATATGTCAGGATACTGAGGGACATGGTAGAGAACCTACAAATGATGGTGTTCATTTACATCTTCTATGCATGTCCAGTGGTACAGCTCACAGTTTGGGATGACACTGATGAAGGAGTATGGATCAGTTGTTACAATGCATTTTGTATATGGTACTGATGATGGATGGAGTAAATGCTTAATGTTGCAGAGACCGTGCAGATTAAGTGCCTGCTTTATCTTGGATGATGTTAAGTTTCTTGAATGTTGTTGGAACTGCATTCATTTAGGAGATTATTTCCTCATACTCCTGATTTGTACTTTCAGATTCCTGAATTGTGCCTTGTTGGATAAGCTTTAGTCCAGAAGAAGACAAGGTGCTGCAATGTACCCAGTCTCTGACTTGCTCTTATAGTCATAGTATTTAAAAGGCAGATGCAGTTAAGTTTATGGCCAACAGTCACCCCAGAATTTTGATAGCTGATTCAACCATGATAATTTTATTGCTGTCACCAATGTACATTCTCACTGAATATTGTCCAGTGTTTTTTTTCAAAATGCAAGTGTTGGCAACTTCTGCATCTGAGAAGTGGGGAATGGTACTGAACTCTCTATCTTATCAGTGACCATTGCTCCTTTTCAGCTTTTATGTTGGAAGGAAGCTCGTTGATGAAACACAAGCCTAAAGTTTTGAATAATGCACTGGCATGATTTAGAGTTCAACATTTGCTGCAGCTGAAAATGTTGGACCTAGGACACTAACCTGAAGAAACTCCTGCAGTGATTTTCTGGGCTGGGATGTTTGACCTCCAACCAGCGGTTGCTCAGATGTGCATAGACCTCAGAGCTTCGAGCAGTGGGAAAAGAAATTAACCATGACATTGCCTCCAACTACCACAGCTATCTTTTGGGACAGGTATGAATCCATGCAATGAGTTTTCCCCTCATTCCCTTTAAATTAATTCTGCTCAAGCTCTTTGATGCCATATTAGGTTAAAAGCCGCTGAGTTGTTAATAGCTCTCTCTCTCATATCACCTCTGGTTTTCTGTTCTTCCATCCCTGTTTGTAATACGCAGTAATGAGATCAAGAGTTGAGTGACCCTGGCCCTGGTGGAACACAAACTAAGCAGCAGCGAGCAGGTAATTGTTGTGAAATGCTGCTTGACAGAGGGGTCAACAATATATTTAATACCTTTTGTCACGATTGCAAGTAAATGGATGGGACAGTCATTGACTGGAGTGAATGTGTCCATTTTGTGACAGGATACACCTGAGAAATTTTCTGCATTGTCAGCTCGAAGGCAGCTTCTCCATCAACTCCTTCTCCTGATCCTCAACCACCCATCTCCAGGTTAAATAGGGAAGCACTTCAAACACCAAGACAAAGTCAGGGATAAATATAGTGCAGGCAAAAATGAAGTTAGGTCGTATGCAGAAATCTTACTTGGCGTTTGACATTGTGGGATAATTTTGCAAAGTCTTCCCTCGGTTAAAATCTTTTGGCGGAGTCCATACTAAAGGGTTTGTTCAGCTTTTGTCTATAAAGCAACACATAATCATGCAGATTGTAGTATTGTTGAGGGGTAGTGAATGTCTAAATCATACCAATGCATTATTCAAAGCTTTAAGCTTGTGTTTCATAACGTTTTTATGAAGTTATAAAAAATATATCAGAATTTGTAGTACGTCTATGGGAGATGGGCCTGCAAAATTGTGGTCTTAAATCTCCTAAGCAGCTTCCTTTGAGCTCAGCTCCCATTTTGGCAAATGATATTTTCAAAGTAGTTGTTGAATTTTCAGCCCAATGATGTGCTCAATGATGGACTTTTGATACTTATGGTATTGCTTCTTTGCTTCACTCTGGGGATGACTCATTAGTGTCATGAAGCCCAAGGGATTGACCTTATAACCTTCCACCAACCTAGGCCAGGCCTTGAAAATCTCTGGGTGCCAGGATTTGCGTAAGGTACATGTTTGAGGACGGCTCCCTGAGAAATGAGCGCGGATTTACATTATTGTTCTCCTGTGCTTGCACATCAGATAATGTTGATGGAGTGAAACCTTTTACAGATTACAAATGGAGTTAAAATGTTGCATGGAGCTTTTCTGGCAACATGGAAGGCTTTCCATTTTGGTTGGAGGAATAGAAAGATTACTCACTGTTTAAATGGAGAGAAACTTCAAAATGCTTCAGTGCAGAGGGTTGAGGGTGTCCTTGTGCATCAGTTGCAGAAAGCTAGTACACAAACACAGCTGGTAATAAGAGGGCAAATGGAATGTTGACATTTATTCTAAAGGAAGAGAGTAGAAATGTAGTTAAGTGTTGTTGGAATTATACAAAGCATTGGTGAGACAACATCTGGCGTGCCGTGTATAATGCCTTGCTTGAGGAAGGATGCAATTATATTGGAAGAAATTCAGAAAAGTTGCACTAGATTACTTCCAGAGATGAAAGGCTTATCTCATGAGAAAAGATTGAGCAGTTTAGGCTATACGCTCGAGTGGAAGAGGTCTAATTGAGATAGATCAGTTGCTAAAGGTGATCGATAAAGTGGATGTAGAATGGATGTTTCCCCTGTGGAGCAATCTGGAACAAGAGATTTTAGACTAAAGGGTGTCAGATTTAATACAGCGATGAGGAGCAATTACCTCTCTCAAAGTCTCATGAATCTGTGGATCCATTAAACCAGAGTGCGGTGGATGTTGGGACACTGAATAAATTTAAGGAAGCGATAGACAGATATTTAAGTAGTAACAGGTTAAGGGTTTATGGGGAGCAAGTATAATAATAGGATTGAGGTGGGATGAGATCAGCTATAATTGAATTAAATACTGGACCAGGCTCAAGGGGCTGAGTTGCCTACTCCTGCTCCTGGTTCTTATGAGTTCAACTCAGTGACACTTTGAGCTTGCAGAATCCCATTAATGATACAGAAAGGGATTCACTGTCTTCATCGGTGGTGGAGTGGGTGAAGTAGGGCACTGGTTAGCTCCTTTGCATCTAAAGAGGCAGCCTGTGAGATGTCACATATTGTACTTCTGGTTCCTCAGAATCAGTGCTGACATGGGAAAGCGAGAGACATCGCAGCATCTTGAGTCCCACCAAATGCACATAGCTACACACCTTGAGGAACAATCGCACGTATTTTGATTACCATTTCTATACATACTTTAAAGACAAGAGGATAACTAAGGAGAAGGTGGGATCATTCAAAGATAAAGGAAGGAACATGTACTTGGAGGCAGAGGATGTGGGCGAGATCCTAAATATGTATTTTCCATCGGTATTCATCCAGGAGAAGGATATGGAAGGTGGTGAGATTTGTGTGAAGCATGCTAATATGTTAGGACATTTTGAGATCAAGAAGGAAGTGGTGTTAGATCTCTTGAAGAGCATTAAGGTGAATAAGTCCCCAGGGCCTGATGGTATCTACCCCAGGTTATTGACAGAGGTAAGAGAGAAGATTGCTGGGGCCTTGACCAAGGTCTTTGTTTCCTTATTAGCCACTGGAGAGCTCCTAGACGACTCGTGAGTAGCTAATATTGTTGGTTCAAGAAGGGAAATAGTGATAATCCAAAAAAACGTCGATCAGTGAGTCTCACATCAGTGGTTGGGAAGCTATTGGAAAGAAATCATAGGGATAGCATTTACACACATTTGCAAAAGCAGAACCTAATTAAGGATAGTCATCATGGCTTTGTGGGTCATGTCTAACTAACTTGGTTGAATTTTTCAAGGAGGTGATGAAGGTGATCAATGAGGGTAGGGTAGTTGTCTACTTGGATTTTAGTAAGACTTTCGCCAAGGTCCATCATGGTAGGCTCATCCAGATGATTAAAATACAAGGGGTCCACGGTGACTTGGCTGCCCATAGAAGGCAGAAGTTCGAGTGCTTTTCTGGCTGAATATCTGTGACTCATGGCATTCTGCAGGAATCTGTACTGGGACCTCTGCTGTTTGTGATATTTATGAGTGAGATGAAAATATAGATGGGTGGGTTAGTTAAGTTTGTGAACGACACAAGGCTCAGTTGAATTGTGGATAGTGTAGAAGGTTGTAAAAAGATACATCAGGATATAGATCATTTGCAGATATGGGCAGAGAAATGTCAGATGGTGTTTAATCCGGGCAAGTGGAAGGGACCATACTTTGAGAGATCAAATGTTAAGGAAAAGTGTACAGTTAATAGCAGGACCCTGAACAGCAGTGTTTTACAGAGGGATCTTGGGGTTCAAGTCCATAACTCCCTGAAAGTGGTCATGCAAGTAGTTATAGGGTGGTAAGGAAGGTATGTGACATGATTGCTTTTACTAGTCAGGGAATTGAGTACAAGAGTCAGGATGTCATGTAGCAGTTTTATAAGACTTTGGTTTGGCCACACTTAGAGTATTGTGTTCAATTCTATTTGCCATATTACAGGAAGGATGTGACAGCTTTGGTGAGGGTGCAGAAGAGGTTTACCAGGATGCTGTCTGGATTAGAGGGTACAAGCTTGAAGGAGAGGCTAGAAAAACTGAGGGGCTGAGGGGAGACTTGACAGAAGTTTTTAAAATTATGAGATGCATCGATAGGGTTTGACAGTCAGAATTGTTTTGTCAGAGTTGAACTGTCTAAAACTAGAGGACATGCATTTCAGGTGAGAGGAAGAGCGTTCAAAGGAGATATGAGGGGTAAGTTTTGTTTTACTCAGAATGGTAGGATTCTGGAATGCTCTGCCGCAGGGTGGTGGCGGAGGCAGAATAGATAGGGGCATTTAAGGGATAAACACATGAACATGCCAGCAATGGAGGGATATGGACCAATGGCAGGCAAAGGGATTAGTTTAATTTAGTGTCATGCTCGGCACAATATCTTGGGCCAAAGAGCCTATTCCTGTGCTGTACATTTCTAAATCTCTAATGGGGCAGCATGGTGGCTCAGTGGTTAACACTGCTGCCTCACAGGAGCAGGAATCCAGATTCGATTGCAGCCTCGGGTGACTGTCTGTGTAGAGTTTGCTCATTCTCCCCATGTCTGCGTGGGTTTCCTCCGGATGCTCCAGTTTCCTCCCATAATCTAAAGATGCGCAGGTTAGGAGAATTGACCTTGTTAAATTGTCCATAGTGTTCAGGGATGTATAGGTTAAGTGCATTAGTCAGGGGTAAAGATAAGAGAACAGGGTAGGGAATGGGTCTGGATGGGTTATTCTTTGGAAGGTCGGTGTGGACTTGTTGGGCTGAAGAGCCTGATTTTTCACTGTAAGGATTCTATTTATCTTCTATCTTCTAAATAAAAACTTCCCAGGGCATCCTGAGACACGTCTCAGACACCTGTAAGCAATTGGTTCTTGACCTGTGGATGCATGAACATAGCATTAACGATCTTTGCCAATGCCCTCCCTGGATGTCTGCATCCAGATCAGACACATCTTGGGCACTGCCTGCTGTTGACCATCTGGATGCAGACATCCAGGGAGGGCATTGGCAAAGATCGTCAATGCTATGTTCATGAGGCCTCTGTTATTGGATAGTAAGAGTTCTCACCTCACATTCCCTCCTCTTGATGCAGAGGCTTCAGGAGAATTGGGTGAATGGAACCATGGAGGTATGGCAGAAGTAGGCACATGGGAGAACATGCGTGTCCATCATTCCCAATCATTTCACTACTCATTAGCGGGTCTCTTTACTCAATGAAATGTGAGTAACATGAACTCCAGCTAACTGTCAAGTAGGACAAAATATTTGACAACCCCTAATGGGACTAGAAGGTAACATGTCACTAGGAGAGATGGGCCAGCGCAAAAAGCTTCTGAACAAAATGGCAGAAGAGATTGTAGAAGCAGTGACCCAAATATTTCAGAACTCATGGGATTCCAGGAAAGTTCAGCAGATTGGAGAACTGCTAGTATAATGATTCTGTTCAGGAAGGAAGGGAGAAAGAAAGCAAGAAAATACGGGCCTAACATTTGCTTTGAGAAAAGTGTTGGAGCCAATTATTGAGGAAGAAATAGCAGGACATTAAGAAAAGCTTAACACAAGTTAACACAGTCAGCATGGTTTTATGAAAGTGGAATCTTGTTTGATAAATGTGTTAGAGTTCTTTGAGAATATAACAAGCAGACTTGATAAAGCAAAACTTTTAGATGTATTTCAAGTCAGCAAGGTGCCACATAACATGTTATTGCACAAGATAAGAGCATTTAGGGTAATGTATTAGCATGAGTTCAGGATTGGTTAACACACAGAAGACAGCAAAGGGAATAATGCTCATTTTTTCAGGCTAGAAAGATAGAACTAGTGGAGGGTCACAAAGATCAGTATTTGGGTCTCGGTTATTTACCATTAATGACTTGGAAGAGGAGGGGGCAGAGTGTAATTTATCCAAAATGGTGTATGGTACAAAAATAAATAAAAGGGGTGTCAGTGGGGGAGCACTTTGGGGCCAGCAACATTAATTCTATAATTTTAAAATAGCGATTGAAAAGGATAGACAGGATCTAAATGCGAGAGTTCTAAATTAGATGAAGGCCAATTTGATGGTATTAGGCAAGAACTTTCAAGAGTTGATTAGAGGTTGATATTTGCAGGTAAAAGGATGGTTGGAAAATTGGAAGCCTTCAAAAATGACATAATGAGAGTCCAGAGACAGCATGTTCCTGTTAGGGTCGAAGGAAAGGCTGATAGATGTAGGGAATGCTGGATGATGAGAGAAATTGAGGGCTTTGTCAAGAAAAAGATGGAATCATATGTCAGGTACAGACAGTAGAGATCAAGTGAATCCTTAGAAGAATGTAAAGGCAGTAAGGGTATACTTAAGAGAGAAATCAGGATGGCAAAAAGGGGACATGAGATAACTTAAACAAATAGAGTTAAGAAGAATCCAAAAGGATTTTATAAATACATAAGGACAAAATGAGAACTAGGGAGATAATAGGCCCCTCAAAGATCAGCAAGGCAGCCTATTTGTGGAACCGCAGGAAATGGGAGATACTAAATGAGTATTTTGCATAGTGTTTACTAAGGAGAAGGACATGAAAGATATAGAATGTGGGGAAATAGACATCTTGAAAAATGTCTATATTACAGAGGAGGAAGTGCTGGATGTCTTAAAACTCAGAAAGGTGGATAAATACCCAGGATCTGATCTGATGTACCCTGGAACTCTGTGGGAAGCTTGGGAAGTGATTGCTGGGCCTCTTGCTGTGATACTCGTATCATCTATTGTCACATGTTGAGGTGCCAGATGACTGGAGTTTGAATAACGTGTTGCCACTATTTAAGAAAGGTGGTAAGGACAAGCCAGGGAACTATAGACCAGTGAGCCTGACATTGGTAATGGGCAAGTTGTTGCAGGGAATCCTGAGGGCCAGGATGTATATGTATTTGGAAAGGCATGGACTGATTAATGATAGTCAACATGGCTTTGTGCATAGGAAATCACACTTTACTAACTTGACTGAGTCTTTTGAAGAAGTAACAAAGAGGATTGATGAGGGCAAGACAGTGGACGTGATCTATATGGACTTCAGAAGGGTTCCTCAAGGTAGATCACATGGAATACAGGGAAAACTAACCATTTGGGTACAGACCGAGCTCAAAGGTAGAAGACAGAGGGTGGTGGTGAAGGGTTGTTTTTCAGACTGGAGGCATGTGACCAGTGGAGTACCACAAGGATTGATGCCGGACGCACTGCTTTTTGTCATTTATATAAATGATTTGGATGTGAACGTAGGAGATACAGTTAGTATATTTGCAGATGACACCAAAATTGGAGGTGTAGTGGACAGTGAGTAAGGTTACCTTAGAGTGCAACGGGAACTTGATTTGATGGGCCAATGGACTGAGGAGTGGCAGATGGAGTTTAATTTAGATAAATGTGAGGTACAGCATTTTGGAAAGGCAAACCAGGGCAGGACTTATGTACTTAATGGTCAAGTCTTGCAGAGTGTTGCTGAACAGAGACCTTGGAGTGCAGGTTCATAGTTCCTTGAAAGTAGATTCATAGGTAGACAGGATAGTGAAGAAGACATTTGGTATGCTTTCCTTTATTGGTCAGAGCATTGAGTATAGGAGTTGGGAGATCATGTTGCAGCTGTACAGGATATTGGCTAGGCCACTTTTGGAATGTTATGGTCTTTCTCCTATAGGAAGGATGTTGTGAAACTTGAAAGAGTTCAGAAAATATTTACAATGATGCTGCCAGGATTGGAGGGTTTGACATATAGGGAGAGACTGAACAGAGTGGAGTGGTTTTCCCTGGAGCATCAGAGGGTGAGGGGTGACCTTATAGAGGTTTACAAAATCATGAGGGGCATGGATTGAGTAAATAGAAGGTCTTATTCCTGGGAGGGGGCAACACTTTCATGCAGAGGGTGGTGCATGAACGGGATGAGCTGCCAGAGGAAGTGGTGGAGGCTGGTACAGTTACAACATCTAAAAGCTATCTGGAAGGGTCTACGAATAGGAAGCATTTAGATGGATATGGGCCAAGTGCTGGCAACTGGGATTAGATTAATGTAGGATATTGGATTGGCATGGGTCAATGGGACCCAAATTTTTTTCCATGCTGTACATCTCTATGACCCTGACAGTATGACATAATCTGATCAAACCATAAAGAATTTGCATAGGAGAGATACATCAGTTGAGTGAGACTTCGAAGACTTGACAGTGGGCAAATGTGAAATTCAATCTGAAGTTCAATGAAAAGACCAACAATTGTTTAAATGAGGGCAGACTCCAAAACAGTACAGTGCAGAAGGAGCTGAGTGTTCTTATGCATGAAATGCAAGTTAGGATGAAGGTGCAACAAGTAGCTTAAAAAGACAAATGGAATTTTGAACTTTGTTGATATAAGGGTGGTGTTTCAAACTCAGATTATGTTTTTACAGTTGCACAGGGTGTTAGTGAGGCTGCACATGGAGTACTGCTTACTGTTTGGTCCCCATATTGAAGAAAGGATACGCTAGCCTTGGAGGCAGTTCACAAGGTTCACTCGGCTGATTCCTGGGCAGAAGTGTTGACTTATCAAAAATGTATCAATTCATTCAGTTTTAGAATAACAAGAATAGCCTGATTGAAACCTACAGGAATTTAAGGTAGATTGACAGGGGAGAAGACTGGGGAGGAAATCTCAGCACATAGTTTGAAGATGAGGGTACACCCATTTAAAATGTAGATGTGAAGGAATTTCTTCTCCCATATGGTAATGAATATCTGTAATTCTTTACTGCAAAAAGCTAGAGGCTAGATAACTGAAAATATTTAAATAGGAGATAGATAGCTTTTTGAAATATCAGGGAGTTGGGGGTTACAAATTACTGGCATAAAAGAAGAATTGTTCTCTGGGGCAGATCAAGCATGATCCTAGTCAAGGGCAAGGCAGGCTTGTGAACCTACTCCCAGGCTGAACGATTGTACTGTCAGCAACGTTGTGCATGAAAAGAGACAGTAAAGTCATGATGTTTACGTTCAAAACCTTCTCCTCTGAGTTCCATCTTGCCTTGACATTCAGACACTTACCTCCTCACCCTTGACCCACCTAATGCAAATAGTCCTCTCTCTTTCTTTACCCTTGAACCTTTCCCTGAGCACAATAATTATAGCCATCTATCCCTGTTGCACGCACATCCATTACCATTTCACTGTACACTCTGCCGCTGAGCCACCTCACATATTTTCTTTTCACTTCTGTAACCGAGCCCAGGAGACTCATCACTTCCAATAATGGCTCTGACTATAAACTTACCCTCCACTTTGTCACTTGACTGTAATTGTTTCCTTCTCCACCTAACATCTTACCCTCAAAACCCTTCAATCGATAGCACCAACTTCCCCATTTAGGTCCTTCATTTATTTTTCAGTCTCTTGTTGTCCCACCCTCCCTTGGCCACTTTCAGAGCATGTCTCCAGGAGTATAAGTATTTCCCATTCTCTGTTTCACACTTCACTGTATCCACTCTCTTTTCCCTCCTCCTTTGTGCCACAGAGTTTTATACTTCAACCTGGCTTATTCTTTCGGCAACTTATTGGAGTCCACTGCCTTTAAACAATTATGAATGGGGAAATTTTCGTGCAGCATCAACTTCCTCTTAAAGTAAGTCTTAAATGAAAATTGCCTTGTATTAATGTGTATTCATGGAATACAAATATATTACAAGTAGGAACCTAACACAGGCCATTGTAATTTTTATCATATGACACAGATACGGCTGACTTTATAGCTGCATCTGAACCTGTCATAGAAAATCAAAAATAGAAATTGTTGGAAATATACAGTAGTCACATCATAAGAAGGCAGAACTTCACTCCCTCCCTAATTCAGACACCTCACATGTCACGTTTCCCACTCTTGTAGGCTTCATAAAATTTCAACCCGTGTCTCTCCATTGACTTCACTTAATCCTCTGGGTTTGCCACTGTAGGCTAGGATAAAGCTACCCTAATATGATCTATATGTTTGGTATGGCATCAGTGAACTTATCTACACATGTAATCAACAGAAAGGGATTTTGCAGAGACTCAGAACTACTCCAGCTTGTCAATACAATCTTCGCAATTAATAAAAGGTGGATTATTTGAACAAAGCGAAGTTGTTAATCATGGAGATAAATTTAATCTTCAACCATAATCTTATTAAATCAAATGCCTCCTGATATGAAATTCATTAAGCCTCGCGGGAGAAGATGTGTTGTATTAATTAAGGAAAGCAGTGTAGACGTCGCCTGTCAATGTACAACTCCCTGAGAAATCTAAATGTGTGAATTTGCAACTCATTAGGAACGATTGACATAGTTGCTGCAATTTTGCAGATAGATAACGCTTTCTCATTTGCTCTGTACAGGAAGTGGCAAAAAGAACCATTGATCCAGAAATGAGAGTTGAGGACACCAGCAGGTGCTAAATGCACCTTATGAATGTCCGACAACATCTGTTGTTTTATTTAAAGTATTAACCCCTTTAAAATAAATTGACTAATGCTTTATCTAAATAGGTGAGTGTGGTGAAACTTATATTAAGGTTTAATATCATGCTAAAAAATATACATTTCCCTAATTTCATTGCACAAACAAAAGCCTTGCATTTACATAGCAACTGTAACAACCCCAGCATCAGATAAACATGATGCTGACTGAGGTTAAGGAAACAGGAATAATTCCACTGCAGTTTTTTGAATGAGTGCCATAGGATCTCTCACATTGACTTGAAGTTTCTAAAAGGCGTCCCAGCTAATGTCATATCTGAAAGATAGTGCTTTGAACAGAGTATTAACCTTTATTTCTGCACTTAAGCACTGGAGTAAGATTTGAGCCCAGAAATTTCAGTCACAGAGACAAAAGCATTATCAACTGAGCCACAGCTAATACAGGTACACCAAAGGAAATGCTTAATACTTCAGAGTCTTTCAAGATCCATTGCTTGTGTTTATCACTTATGTCTCAAACAATATTAAGTTACTCAGTTTACATTTACAAAATAAATTTCCTGCAAGTTATTTTTTAACCAAACTTAAGAAGCTTTACAACAAATACATTGGTTAGGGCACTGTTGGAATATTACATACAATTCTGGTCTCCTTCCTATTGGAAAGATGTTGTGAAATGTGAAAGGGTTCAGAAAAGATTTACAAGGATGTTGCCTGGATTGGAGTATTTGAGCTATCGGGGGAGACTGAACAGGCTGGGGCTGTTTTCCCTGGATCTTAGGAGGCTGAGGGGTGATCTTATAGAGGTTTACAAAATTATGAGGGGCATGGATAGGATAAATAGACAAAGTCTTTTCCATGGGGTCGGGGAGTCCAGAACTAGAGGGCATAGGTTTAGGGTGAGAGGGGAAAGATATAAAAGAGACCTAAGGGGCAACTTTTTCACACAGAGGGTGGTACGGGTATAGAATGAGCTGCCAGAGGAAGTGGTGGAGGCTGGTACAATTGCAACATCTAAAAGGCATTTGGATGGGTATATGAATAGGAAGGGTTTGGAGAGATATGGGCTGGGTGCTGGCAGGTGGACTAGATTAGGTTGGGATATCTGGTCGGCATGGATGGGTTGGACCAAAGGGTTTGTTTCCATGCTGTACATCTCTATGACTCTATGACTCTAAGTGCTACACTTCAAAATAGGTCACAAAATCACAGGACTTAGGTGCAAACATAGTCTATTCGGCTCGGCAAGCCTCTGCCATTCAACAACATTTTGGATGACCTGTCATCTCAGCACCACTTTCCTGTCTGCCCACCATAAGTTTTGAATCACTTATCGGTCAAAATGTATCAAGCTTATCATTGAATAAAATGGGAATGAGCTAGCCTGCACTGCTTTCTTCAGAAGAGAATTCCACAAACCCTCTGAGAGAAAACTAAATCCTCATCCCTGACTTAAAAGGTAAACTCATTGAGAACAAAGGTTGTCTATCTCAGATGGATGTCTCTACCACTGCTATCATGTTGAATTTTTTTGTAATTTGGGGTCTTTGGTTCTTGAAATAAACTCATGTCACACTTCATGTAACTATCCAGCTTTTCTGAGGAAGGGTCACTGGACCCGAAACGTTAACTCTGATTTCTCTCCACGGAAGTTGCCAGACCTGCTGAGCGTTTCCAGCAATTTCTGTTTTGTTTCTGATTTCCAGCATCCACAGTTCTTTTGGTTTTTATTAAACATTAATCTCTGTTTATTATTACCCTCTTCATGATAGCAAAACTCAGAGCAATATGCAGTACAGGTTCCAATTTCTTAAGTTACTAACACATGACTGCTGGGTCATTATTCTAAAGTACATCAGACCCTTATCTGAATACTCATTATACCCTCCACCTACAGTTTTTTTTCATTAAAGAAGACCTTCATCCCAGCTAAACTTCTCTCACTTGCTTTCAAAATCATATATTTTCTTCAAATGACAAGACCAAGCCTTTACGTGGTATTTCAGATATGGACTCACCATAGTCCGAAGAGTAAAACTTCCCGATTTTGTATTCCATCACCAAGTAATAAATGCTTACATTCCATTTACCATCGCAATCATTAGCTGTACCTGCAAACTAATATTTTTGTGATTCACGTAGTAGGGTGCTCAGATCTCTCAGAACTGCTAAGTTCTGCACTCTATCTCTGCTTTTCCAATCTTCTTGCCAAAAAGTTCAAGTTCACATGTTTGTACATGACACACCATCTGTTAGTTTTTTTAAATCCACCTATTTGACTGATCTAAACCCCTGTCTACATCCCACTGCATACTCTCTATCTTTTCCTGATAACGTTCTTCTTTACCTCTCTCAGTGGGACAGCATGGTGACTCAGTGGTTAGCACTGCTGACTCACAGTTCAGGGTAGCCAGGTTCAACTCCACCTTCAGTTGACCCTCTGTGAGGAGTTTGCGTGTTCTCGCTGTGTCTCTGCAAGGTGCTTTGCTTTGTTCCCACAGTCAAACAATATACAGGCAAGGTGGATAGGCCATGGGAAACACAAGCTTCCCGGGATAGGACAGGTCTGGGTGGAATTCTCTTCAAAGGGTTGGTGTGGACTCAATGGGCCAAATGTTTCCACACTGTAGTGATTTTATGGTGAACTTAGCTACCATACATTTGTTGCCTTCATCATTATTTCAGTGTGCTTACTTACTTGAAGTTGCAAATGCAAAACAAATGAATACTAAAATAAATTTTTGACTAATGAAGAAAATGTAATTTTGTGTAACTTTGAGGGAGTGCTCATCTTCATAAACTACAATGGATGAAAGAGTGAAATTTGAAGAGAAGCAGAGATTCTTCAGTTTGATTTGGCTATTGAGAGAATGGGTAAATGCATGACAGTTGAATCATAATGTGAATAAATGTGAGGTGATCCATACTGGTAACAAAAACAGGAAGGCATATTATTGAATGAATGAATAAATGAATTAATTTATTTTTTATTATTATATATATCCAGGAAGATACAGTGAAAAGTGTTTTGTCACCAAAATCTGGCTGCATTTTGAGTTACAAAAAGAATTTTAAAAATTATTTAAATAGAGTACATCTTCTGTTCTAATTAGATCTCAAGCATGGCTCCAGGGCTTCTGCTAGGTCTCTGCAAGGTTTCTAGGACTCAAGGAGTTGTAGTTCCGGGGAGAGCAATGACAACACCAATGCCTCAGGATACCCCAACTTCGCTGCTGCAACTGCCTCACAATTATGGTCAAGAGTCCTCATGCCAGGTACTGCTACTGTTAAGAGTCCAGGCTGAGTTATATCTCAATGATGATAGACTGGGAGAAGAGAAGATGCAATGAGACCTAGGTACATATAGTCACCGGAAGTAAGCATACAGATAGAGCAGACTGTGAAGAAGGCAAATGACATGTTGGCCTTCATGGCAAGAGGATTTGAGTCCAGAAACAGAGACTCCTTACTGCATTTGTCCAGGTCTTTAGTGTGTAGTTATGCTCACCTTATCTAAGGAAGGATGTTTTAGATACGGATGGATGCGATGAAGTTTTACCAGACTGATGTATGAAGATTAACTGCAATGGTTAGGATTATATTCACTGCAGTTTAAAAGAATAAGGGAGATATTTTAGAAATCTATAAAACAGAGTAAATGTGGGAAGGATGTTGCCAATGACTGGGGCATCCAGCATCAGAGGTCTAAGAATATACGGTACACCATATAGGACTGAGAGGAGGAGAAATTTCTTCAGCCAGATAGTGGTGACTCTGTGAATTCTTTGCCTCTGAAAGCAGTTGACTCCAAAACATTGAATTTTTTCAAGAAGAAGTTAAATATACTTCTTAGGGCTAAAGAGATCAAGGATATGTGAAGGAAGTGGGAACAGGATATGTGGTCAATGATGGCCACATTCCATGAATCAATGACCAGCCATGATCACATTGGAAAGCAGAGAAAACACAAAGGGTTGAATGGCCTACGTTGCTCTTATTTTTGGATGCAACAAATTGACCACTGAATCTCTCTAACTTCAGAAAAGTCAACCCTTACTTGAGCTCAGGATAAAAACCTATTAGCATTTTTGAAAGAGTGACTTAAAGAACACGTCAAGATTTAACTGACTAGAATATTTTATGCCTTTTCCTTGTGCCTTCAGGAATAACTCATTGGCCAAAGTGTTAGGCCAATCACTGCAGAACATTTTTTTCAAGTTTCCTGGAGAGAGAAAGAGAGAGAGAAAGAGAGAGTGTGTGTGTGTTTGTGTGTGTGTGTGTGTAAAATTTTGGGCATGTTTTGGGATATTTAGAGAGATAGACATTTTTACTTGTATATTATTGACTATGCATGTTAACTGATGATTGCATTTTGATTTAATTGGTTTAGTGTTGATACTAAATCAGAACTTGTATTTATTGCTAAAGCTGGCTGATAGGTCTTGATGTTTAAAGCCTGATATAGATAAGAATTTTAGTTGGTCGTTTTGATTATTGGAAAATGATTTTTTTGTACTATTTTGTGGCATGTAGTGGGACTAAACTAATAGTGCAGTTATCTGTGCTTGCTCATAACAGTTATTCATGGAATCTGCCATGTATAGGAAAGAAAGAACTTGGGTAGGGCATTTCCTATGTTCTAAGGTGCTTCTTTTTTTTGATCCACTTGTGAGATAGGAGTGCGACTGGATAAAGTCAGAATTTATTGTCCATTCCTGGATACAGTTGAAAACTTGTTAGTGAGTCTTCTTCCTGAATTACCATACACACTGTTGGGCTTTTTGTCAACAGCAAACCATTCTTGACAACATAACTGAAAGTGTATATCGCTCCTGCTGTCTTCCTTTTTTCCCTATTTCTCAAATAGTTGCAATTTAAATCTTAAGTGCCAGCATCATGCTGGGGTGACGTATGTGATTATACAGAATCGGAAGGTTAGTGCTGGTGAAAACAGCTGTCAGCTGACAATGCTGGAGCTACTGTGGGCTAACAGGGAGCCTCAGCATCACTGCCAAAACATTGCAAGCCACCTACATTGCCATTGAGGTAACACATGCGAGCACAAAGGTAGCATGGGTGTTTTCCAAAATAAATTCCTCTTGGAAATATTTACCCCTACTTTGGCCTAACTTTGTTCAAATGTGCATCATAGAGTCATAGAGATGTCTCAGTCTGGAAACAGACTCTTCGGTCCAACCCATCCATGCTGACCAGATATCCCAACCCAATCTAGTCCCACCTACCAGCACCCGGCCCATATCCCTCCAAACCCTTCCACTGTTACTTATTGAGACTAGTTTGCTCAGAAAGCTCAATGTACTGGAGTGCCTCACGGTTGGCACACACTGACGGTTACAGGGAAGTTAGAGACATTTCCTTGGTTGTGATGGATTCAATGTTGTGTTTCCTTTGTCTTCACTTTTTATTGAATGCCTATGTTACAATCCAGCAATGTATTCACCACTCTGTTGACTTGGAGGTTTAGCTGTCCCCATTCTATGTATAATTAGGGAAATTATCCAAGATCATTCTCAGCGATTGTAATAAAAACAATTATTGGTGAACTCAAAACCACGTCATAATGCTGCTAGCCAACGTTGTGAGTAGACTGACATTTGGACAGCTCTGATCATCTTTTAAATTCTCACTTCCTTATCTTGATTCCCTTGGCTTGTTCCCTAAAACACTCAAGTAGCCTGGCATATATTTTACTCATCATTGTTCCAAACTATGCTCTGACATTTCTTGGATCCCTCTTGCACTTCAAGGCTTTGAGCCCATGCCACATTCTGTATTCCCTCAGCGCTAACTCCATCTTGTTGGTCCCAAGCTTCCACATAAATTGTCATTCTCCTGCTCATCTCCCTCGTGTTGTAGAGTTAATCAAGAGAAGACACTGACCTTACACAAAACTAGTCAAAACTGACTGTGGTATGCCATCTCAAATCTAAAGTGAGCAGGGTGTCTCAAGATTCTTGTGCACCACAAATTTTATCATGAAAGTAGGATATTATTTTCAAGATGTTTTGTGCAAATAATTATTCAAGGAATATGAATATATGGCAAGGAAGAACCCTCTTCAAACCAGCATAACGCTGCCGCCTTTATCTCTGCACCTCAATCTGCCATCAGAAATTTAAAAATTTCCATTTTGCCAAATTAAGTCACCACACAAGCCCTGTTTTCAGTTATGTCGACTCCATAAAACCCTAAAACCTAAACCATGTTGGATCTGGAGCTGTGGTGAGCTGCTTCACCCTGGATACTGTTGAGTTTATAGAGTGTTGCTGCAGCTTCATCCATCCCTTCAAGTTGAGAATAGTCCTGCACGTACCTTTTTTTTATGCATTCATGGGATATGGGTGCCACTGACTAGACCAGCATTTATTGTCCATCCTTAATTGCCCAGAGGGTAATTAAGAGTCAACCACATTGCGGTGTCTGGAGTTACATGTAGGCCAGACCAGGTAAGGAAGGCACTTTCCTTCCCGAAAGGACATTAGTGAACCCCCAGATTGTTTTTCTTTCCTTACAATGGATTCATGGTCATCATTGAACTTGTTTAATTCCAGATTTTTGATTGAATTCAAATTCCACCACCTGCCATGGTGGGATTCAATCCCGTGTCTCCAGGATATTACCTGGGTTTTGGATTAGTGGTTCAGAGATAATAGCACTAGACCATCATCTCAATGCTGTCGAAGCTTTGGGAATTCAGGATGCAAGCTTCATACAGCCAGACCCGAGCCATTATACCTTATTTTCTCGATCTCATTCAGCTTCATGTTGATTTTGGGACCAATCTCTGGAGTGATCAAATGTAACATGAAAGTGCACCAAGTCTCAAAATCTATCAACACATATTCAATTGTCGATTTGTGCTGTCTTTGAGTTTTTTTTAAGTTGTCGCCAAGGTATAAAATCCAATCCGATTGTGATCTACAAATGGGATAGTTTCACAGATGTACTCCTATTAGGCTTACTCTTGTGCTTTTATGTCAAATCAGGGATGGATTATAATTTGAGGTTGCACAATTATTTGACAAAAGGAGTTAAAAAATAAACTTTTCTAAACTGAACTGGGAGGCCCTGAAAATGTTTCCCAGAACCTGTTGCCCCTCCCACCACCCTACAACCTCCTGTACAGTAAAACACAAAGTCAAAGTTGTAATGAATCTAAGATTGAATGTCCAATCCTGAAAGATTATCAGAGATTGGTTATCTTTTGAGACTAAGTTCTGCCCCCATTCAATTTCTATTAATTACCTGCTATGCTGTTTGATTAACTCAACTTACTGGTATTACTGCTCATGTATGCGATGAGCAGTATTTACAGGTTCACCAGCAGTAGACCCATGTTTGACTTGACGTCCCACATATTTGTTCAGGATCCCCAGACAGAGGTGAGATAGGCCCTGCATTAAAGCAGACCAGCTGAAAAACAGGCTGAAACTCAAGCTAATACTGCACAAGGGATAAGGTCTTGCTATAGGGCCAAACCACAACACAAAAGCACAAGATTAAACCCTGGACTGTGTTGTTCAGACTGAGATAACACTTGATGTAAGTGATTTTCAATGAATGATTTTTATGTCCTTACATGGAAACCAAGAGCATGTTCAAGTCATCCGTGAAAAGAACTGAACCGAGGCTGCCAGCACCTGCAGGGATAAGTAAGTGTAGATGATGTAAATATCTTGCTGTGAGTTATTCTAGCCACATCAGGCAGCAACTGTACTCATTTTATAGATATCATGGATGTACTCTATTTTGCATCACATGTGAAGAGCATGGGCTATATTAGAATGAGACAAAACATTAAAAATGACTTCATCCACAGGCTGAAACTATCAATAGATGACTCCTTACTGCTGTTGTTTTGTTGCCTTTCTCATTGTATCTCACTTTTTGTCCCACTCACTCTGTACCAAGCAACCTGCCATTTAACACAAACTGAGGGAATGCTGACTTTGTGCACTGTCTAACAGCATGGGAATTCCTTCATCATAAATGACATTGCAAATTCCTTACAGAGTACACAGGAAGCTTCCCACATCACTGTCTATGTTAGGTTTTCTTCTGTTGAAACACAGCCATTGGCCATATAGTAGTTTGCTTTTCACCATTTTAAAAATCTTTTGTTTGTATTTATTTATTATTAGAAAACATGCCATGGACTTATATTTCCTGCATGAAAGAAATCAACTTGCAATTTTAAAGTAACTTTCACCACCTGAAGACTTACATACACTATGTTTAAGTTCAGTCACAGCTGAAATACAGGAAATGCAGCAGAGAATTTGTGACCTGCAAACTCGCACAAAACTTCAATGTGATAATGATCAGGTAATGCATGGTTGTAATGTTGATTGAGGGGTAAGTATTGACCAGCACATAGGGAGTAACCTTCCTGCTCTTCATCAAGGTAATGTTACAGGAACATATGTGCCCATCTTGAAGAGTGAATGGGGCTTTGATTCTGACACTCCCTGATCACTGAAATATCAAACTTGAATTTTGCATTTTAGTGTTGAACTGGAGCTTGAACACACAGCCTTCTGATGTCGAGATGAGAGCGCTATCATCTGAGCCACATTTGATGTGTTCCCACATTAAAGCTGTGACTGCACTTCTGTATTAAACTGCTCATAAAGAAATGCGACACTTCTGTCATTAATTTCCCCCCTTTGTGTCTGTGGCTCCTGGACTCCAGACCGTGACTATATAAGACACTTGGATTAATGTCACATACAAACTCTGAGCTCTTTCTCAGCATCGGCTGACAAGACCAAATTGTGAAATCTTAGTTGGAGCTCAGCCGAGATGTATTGAGGTAATGGTCATAAAAACTCAAATGCTTGGGTAGGGCATTTAATTAATCGGGAGGATCATTGCATCTTAGACAATTGCTGTGCGGAGAGTGAGTATCTGATAAATGAGCCTCAGCTCACCCATGCTTGTGCTATAAAAGCATGTGTGAGGGAAGTTGAATGCTGCATGAGCAGGAACTCGCAACATACACATTCCAATGCTCCAACTGCTTCCCACTCTCAGTACTGACTGGAACTCTGTAACCATTTCCATGTTCCTCAACACCAGGTTATAGTCCAACAGGTTTATTTGGAATCAGTAGTTTCTGGAGCACTTCAAAAGCTACTGCTTCCAAATAAACCTGTGGACTATAACCTGGTGTTGTGTGATTTTTAACCTTGTCCATCCCAGTTCAACACCAGCTTCTCCAAATCGTGTTCCTTGTGGCTGAGTCTCGGCATATCTATCCTCTCCTGCAAACTCAAAGGAAAACCAACACATCACAGAAGTGCTTTGTTGTCTGTAAAGCATATGGAGCTCCCTGAGGTTGTCTTCAGTGCAATTCAAATGTCAGCATTCTTTTCTTTTCATATTAATCCAAGTATCTTAGCATTACACAGTCAATATTTGGTTGATTCTATGCTAAATTCAAGAGTGTCTCTTCATCTAATCTTTCAATATATGCTGAAAAACAGCCTATACTAGTAAAAGGATAAAACTGTGTAAATCTGAATATGATCAAGTTGCAAGTGATTCTTTGATATGCAGGGAAAAATCGATAAGGCTTGTTTTCGGGTATAAGGTTCTACACTGTACCAGATCCCACATAAACAACAGTTTTCTGCTCATCAGCACAGTGGCAATGGAATGTCCCACAGGATACACTTTGTGCTGCTGCCATTACCAATGTCTGCCAATGCTCTTGCTGTTGGCACTTAGCCAGCCAGCCTAGCGCATTGCCCTTCATGCCAAGCCAGTCTATCGAGGGCTATGAGCTGCACTAAGTTATCGTGCACAGCCATCTGCAGTCTCTTCCTGTAAAACCTGGCAGCTGTCAACCAACATTGGGGCACCACTGAATAGGGTCATTAAACCAGGCGAATCAACACCAGTATGGTGGGCACTAAAGGATGCACTGCGAAATAGTTTAGTTCTGCACGCATCAATGTAAATGTTGTTAGCTATTCAACATAGCCCACCCCTCCTTAACTGTTCAGTGTTCCAGGTAATGATGAGCTGCCTGTCTCTCCTGATGTGCAAAACAGCAAACCAAGTGACAGAGACCCTGCCAGCTGCCAAGTCAGTATGAAGTGAGTGAACTTTAAAAAAAAACAAGTTAAGAGCTTGCTATTCAATGAATGGCAAGACATTAGGAAGTTCAAAGGAACTGAGAGATCTTAGGCTGCTTGTCCCAGATCTCTGAATGTGGCAGGACAGGTTGCTAGGGTAGTTCCGAAGGTATATGGGACACTTGCCTTTAACAGTTATGGTATAGATTATAAGATCAGGGAGGTTATGTTGGAGCTGTATAGATTATAAGATCAGGGAGGTTATGTTGGATCTGTGCAGAACTTTGGTTAGACCACAGCTGGAGTACTGTGTGCAGTTGTGGTCATTGCACTACAGGAAGGATGTGATTGCACTGCAAAGGAGTTTCACCAGGAGCGTTTCAGTTAGGAAGAGTGGCTGGATAAGCTAGGGTTGTTTTCTTTGGATTAGAGGGGCAGCCTGATCGAGGTGTATAAGGTTATGAGGGCATAGACAGGGTGAATAGAAAACCGCTGTTCCCATTACTTGACAAGTCAATAACAAGGAAGCATAATTTTAAAGCCAATGTTTGGAGGTTTAGAGAAGATTTAAGGATAAACTTTCTCTCAAGGTTGTTGGGGATCTGCAATGTATTGCTTGGGAGGGTAGTTAAGGTGGGAAACCTCAAAACCTTGCACCAAATGAGCATTTGAGGTGCCATAACATTAAAGGCTATGGGCCCAGTATGGGAAAGTAAGAATAGTGTAGGCTGCAGTATATTTTTTGCAGTGCAGACTCAATGGGCTGAAAGACCTCTTCTGTACTGTAGAATAAGATTGTCACTGCTCATTAGCACAATTCAGAACTGGTCGTTTAAACCCTAAGGAGAAAATTGGAAATTTTTTTTCAATGTCAGGAATCTGATTTTTCATTCACACTGTTCTATCCGAACATTTTAACTTCACCCATGTCATCAAGGCAGTGGAAAATTCCGCCTAAGATACCTAGTTTTATATCTTTTGGTATTAAGACTAGTTTACCATTGAAAAAGGCTTGCTGTGATATACCAAGACTTTTTTCCGCATAGTCAAAATGAATGAATCTTCATTGGCACTTCTTTAATACTGCCAGACCATTCTTGATAATGGACTTTTACAATTCTTATAGTTGCTGATCTTTAGCAGTTCCTGTCCAAAGATGTGCAGGTTAGATGGACTGGCCATGCTAAATTACCCATTGTGTCCAGGGGGATGTGCAGGCTAGGTAGATTAGCCATGGGAAATGCAGGTTTAGGGCAGGGGCTGGATGGATCTGGGTAGGATGCTTTTCGGAGTGTTGGGCCATTCTTGATGGGTTGAATGGCCTACTTCCACACTGTAACGATTCTACGATGACGCCTGATTACAACTGTTCATACTCGCTTTGGCCAAAATGTAACAGATTAATTTTGAGACCATCTTCAATGTTGTAATCTAAAGCATCAAAATGGAGGAATTTCCCATCTTTGTGTGATTGGCTAGTCCGCTCAGCATGAAAGTTATAATCTTCAAAGTTTGGGAGAAGATTTGTAGCTCAGGTGCTCGTTGTTGTGGTTCTGTTCGCTGAGCTGCAACACAAATTCCCAGCTTGGCGAACAGAACCACAACAAAGTTATAATCTTACTGGTGCTTGGTTTATATTCACTTCACAGTCAATTTGACAAGAGTGGCATTGCTCTCATTAACAGTTTACATTCGATCATCACCAATGACTTAAGATGTGCATCAATGGTGAAGTCCTTGCTAAATAAGTATGTGTGAAACCACATAATGCCAAGGAGCAGAGCTCAGGTTTCATATTCAGTCTTAGATTATTTGGCTTTCACAAATCACAGGGCTTTTGAACCAAAGGCAATAGCTTCCTCATTTTGAAAAAGGCATGAGCCTAAGGCTTTTTGCGCTTCGCCCACTTTGAGAATTGTGCCTTTGATTATTGCTGAAGAAAGACACAGACAAAAAGCCTTTTGTCTTGCACTCAGCAGGACAATTTGCAAGTATGCAAATGCAAGGGGAAAACCAACACTTTCACTGCATGGGAGAAAATTGCTGGTTGGTTAGCAAGTGGATTCTGATTGGTACTGGCATCACCATGGAATCTGTACTAATTAATGATGATTAACACTTAACCGCCAGACTTTAGTTAAATCTTAAACCAAACGGGTTGACTCCGATTGGTCAGGATATTGTGATCTGCACTTCTTATTAGCATCATCACTAAAGTAAGCCAATCCGTCAGCTTACAAGAAGAAAACAAATTGCACAAAATCAGTTGTGGCAATTGACCCAACCATTTGGCCAGTTAATGGTGTGCAGAACCAGTCACCAATTTTGTGCATGTCAGACACAGCAAGATGCAAGGTTCCATCAGCTGATTGATCTCACACAATTTTAGAATATGCTTTTTTAGTTTGCTTCTGAGTAGAGTTGCCTGGTCATCCTCGGCCATTGACCAAATGAATACAAATTCGCATTAAAAATGGAATGCATCTAGTCAAGCCTGCTAAGGATGAGTGTATCAACCGCTTTGTTGGGTTTACTGATATGTACTCTTGGGGCCTTGGAGCATCGCAACACTACCAGATAATCACATTGCATATGAAAATCAGACAAATTACTGGAATTCAGTGACATGCATGCACTAGATTAGCTAGGTACCCCTTTAAGGACATGTTGTCTTCAGTGGACACTGGTGAAATAACTTTTGTGCATTTAGAAGTGATTTAAAAAGTGCAACAGCAGGACTTGCAAAGTGCAAAATAGAACTGTGTGCACTAAGTCAGCCCTTGATGTTGTTTGACATTATGATCAACCCAATCTACTTGCTTCTGGCCCATGTATAACAAGCCCCCGCACTGGTGTCTTTACAATCGAGCCGTGTCGGACGCGGCTGACATTGATGCAGTTGCAGGCTTCACTGATGTCACCACAGAGCTGGGTGTTTGCAACCAAAGTCCTGGAGGTTTTCAAACCCGCACTCAGCCTTAAGCAAATGACTTGAAACTGTCAGGCTGTTTGGTATATGGCAGCAGGAATGAGAGGCATAGAAACATTCATCATAACATTTTCACTTCGAGACAAATGATCATGCAGTGTGAACATTGTCCGGAAAGCCGGAAAATATTTCAATCAAACTGTGGGAGATTTTCTTCGGAAGATGCTATGGATTCACATGGGTCAGGGTGGAGGTGTTTCCTATCTATTGTAATTTTGAAAATGTTGAAGTACAATCACCTGCATGATTTATCTGTGGAGAATTCTTCACACCCTTGTCAGAGAGACATCTTGTGTTTTGACTGCACAAGCCAAAGGTTGCCTTCATTTTTCAATATTTAAAAGTTTTGTATTTTTATTAGATTACTAACACTATTCTTGACAAGTTTGTTCAGCATTCTTGTGTTACAACACAGGGTAAACTTTCCTACTTAATTTAAAACCAGCAACACCCGAAAGATTTATCTCGTGCAGTAATCTGTGAAAATTCGAGAGGCCAAGAACTATTTAAAGTAAAAATTAGCAACTATATTTCTTAAAGTATAACAGAGAATAATTAACTAATAACTATTTACAACTCCTTTCGCTAATCTATCTTTTACCTTCCCCTCTATAATACTTGTCAGATAAAACCTCCGATTAAGATTTACAAAACAAAACTTCTTATCTCAAAACCAGGCAGCTTTCAGTTTTCTCTGTATTCCGGTCACCTTTTCTTCTCCTTGGGGATCCTCCTTCACAGGTTACTGATTGATAAAGGTACCTTTAAGAGAACTATTTTTCAGGCAGTCTTTTTACTTGCTGGTGGCTTGGCAACCCTCCTCTCAACTGTTCAATTTTCCTCAGTCTTATACCCCAAAGCATTGGATTGTGTCATTTGCTTTTAAGATTGTCAATATACTAAATTCAAACTGGATTGGAGTTTGGTATTTTTTGGGGTATAATTTAAACTGATTGGCCTAATTCGAATCTGTTTTGTCATTTCCAGGCAACCAGCTACCCCAGTAGCTGGAGCACATGTTACATTGTGTCTTATTGAGAAGACTTGGTACTGTCACTGCTAGCTTTTAACTCTCTTAAAGGTACAGTACACCCATTTCTTCATAACACTTGTGTAATCAAAATCCACATCAACAAGTTCAAATGAATACATTGCCTGAAAACAAAATCAGAATTTTGGTTCAAATTAAAACACGCTATAGATAAGCTGGATCATTTTGAAGTTCATAAGAATAATAAAAACTCAGGTCTGACATTCAGAAGATTTCACACAAAGTGATCAATAATTGGAAAGGATATTGACTTTGCCTTTGAGTATTGCAGAAAAAAAAGACAGAGAAAAAAGACAAAGCCTTTCGCATTATAATCAGCCGAACCATTTATAAAAATGTTGATTGAAGGAGTAAACCAACATTTTCACATTAAAGGAGAAGTCTACTGATTGGTTAGCAAGTGGACTCTGATTGGTAGAGGCATTGGTAGACTGTGGAGTTGAAAACATCACATGTACATGTGATGACACTCAACTTACCTCTCTCGTCTCCTCCAGTATTGTTGAATTATTGGATGATTTACAACAGCAGCAATTCCTTCAATGAATCACAGAGTCATAGAGATATACAGCACAGATAAAGGCCCTTTGGCCCACCACCAATGAAAAACAGCCACCTAATTATTCTAATCCATTTTCCAGCATTTTGCCAAAGCCTGGTATGTCATGCCATTGCAAGTGCACATCTAAATGCTTCTTAAGAGCTATGAGTTTCTGCCTGTATCACTCTTACAGACACACTAATGGTTGAATCCAATGATTCCTCTGCTCCAAGCTTTGTTCCATGGATTTGAACTTCGGAGTTCATCCATCGCCTCAGCAACAGTTTGAGATCAACAGCTGTTTCATAACTTTGATGTCATACTTGAATCCAAGATGAACATAATCCCATCATCACTAAAATGATAAATTTTCATCTTTGTAACATTGCTCACCCTCAACCCTGCCTCAGCTGACCTGCTGCTGAAACCTTCATTTTTTCCCTTATTATCTCTAGACTTGATTATTCCAACACATCCTTGATGGGTCTCCCATATTCTACCACCTGCATATCTGTAGAATCATCCATAACTTTGTTGTTTATATCTTAACTTGTGCTAAGTCATATTCACTGCTCATCTGCATTGGTTCCTGGTCAAACAATGTCTTGATTTTTAAATTGTGTGCTTCCAAAACCCTCCATGACCTCATTCTTCTTAAAACTGTGATCTCCTTCAGCTTCACAATCCATCAAAATATTTGTGTTCATCAAAGTAAGCTTCGTTTGCATCTTCAATTTTAATTGCTCTGTCATTATGGTGGTCTTGCGTTCAGCTGCCTGGACCCTAAAGTTCTCTGCTTCTCTCGTATCTCACTTTCTTCTTTAAGACACTCATTAAAACTTACTCCCTTTTGGTCATTAGACCTTATTTGCCATTTTGTGGCCTGGCGTCATACCTTGTTTTAAAATGGTCCTGCAAAGAGCCTTAGGACACTAAACAAAAAAAAACAAAGAACTGTGGAACTGGAAAACTGAATCAAAAAACTCATAAGTTGCTGGAGAAACTCAGCAGATATATACAGCATCTGTGGAGAGAAAGCAGAGTTAATATTTCAAGTCCAGTGACCCTTCAGAATCCACCTTCTGATCTGAAAGAGGGCCACTGGACTCAAAATGTTTGCTCTGCTTTTTCTCTGCAAATGTTGCCAAACGTACTGAGTTTCTCCAGCAGCTTCTGTTTTTGTTAGCCCTAGGATACTGTTGTTCTGAAACTAGTTGGATCTTCTGATAGCAGACAGATGGTCTTTCTGAAAAATTCCTTGCCTCGAGCTAAATGTTCTTCTTTATCTTGCATTCTGATTTGCTAGCTTGGAGAAGCTGACAATTCAGTATCTTCCATTTGTCTGGATAGAATGAATACATCAAGGTTATTTGTTTTGAAAAAAAGAATTGCTTTAGCTTGACAGAGCTGCTAGTTAGAAACAACAGTGTATGGTATGACCAACCAACCTTGACTAACATGCCATCTCAGGCTCATTACAGTCAGGAACCCACTGTCAGAGGATTGACACCAGTGCCATTTGTAAATGCTGTGAAATCACAATCTCAGTGAGATCCACTGATATTGGCTCAATCCTTTCCAACCACTTCTGGAGCCCGAGCCTTCACAGTCTTTCTGCAAACTATTATAAACTGCCTTGTTCTCTGAATAAGTTAGAAAATGAAAATGTAAAAGTATGTCAAAATGTAATGCTCACAAACTGAAAAAGATTGCTAGCAGGTATACACAAGTCAGGGCTCGACAACAAATTGAGCAAAATATGAATGGGTGTGATTATCAGAAAATTTACCACAAATAACAGATATAGAAGTTGCAACATTGTAGAAAGAGAATAAATAAAAAAAACTTGCCAAATGCTTTTTTAAAATACCAAGGTGGAATAGTGATTTTTCAGATTATAACCTGGCATTGCCATACTTACAGCAGTTGTTAGAACAGATCAGCTAAAATAATAAGGTCAAGGTTATGATTGTCTTTGTGCTCCAATTACAGAGTAGCAATAAGTGAGAGATGAATTATTTTGGGGTCTCAGCAGGATTGGTCTTTCAAATCTTCAGTTCCATGAACTATATCCTAAACTTTTACAACGTGTTGTCTAGATTTCGGAGATTTGTGAGATATGCTTATACTCTGTTTCTGTTAACTCTCTGTTACGGTATTTTACTCCCTTTTTGGAACCTCAGTGGAAAGTGGGTTAGTTCTTTAACAAGGAAAGAACACAATTCATATTTTTGACAATAACCTTCTCATTCTGAACTAATGCAGCAGATAAAAGAGAGGCTGGGGGATGAACCCAAAGATGTAAATTGCAGTAGTGGACAGGATTCTAGTATCCCATTGAAGGTTAGATTCTGCGTAATACTTGATGGGTATATCGTTTGAATGCTACAGCAGTGCTTCTCAAAATGTATGGTACAGTAACCTCTGCTTGAATGGGCTGACAACGAGAACTGTAGAACCAAGGGTTAATGTTGGTAAATGGCCTGGGGCAAAGTATTTGATCTTATTTTTAAGAATCTAACTTGTCAGCAGATCTTTTGAATCAAGAGCCAAAGATCAATCAGTTAGGCGATAAAAAAATGACTCAAGGATTTAAAGGGACTTCACAACTTTGTCTCACAACCCCATAGTTACCCATAGTTTAGGGAGGTCAGTTCTCCAGGATCCCTGATGGATTTATACCACATTCACTGTATGATCATGAATGAACATGTGCAACATGTAGCACTGTCCTGGATTGGGCTTGGTGCGAATCTGTGAATTTATAAACTCAATAAAAATTACACAAGGAGCTGTGGTCTTCTGAAATGCATTCAATAGGAGAACGCTTATTGAATCTTTAATCAGAATGTTAGCTGGCGATGACAGTAAGGTTTATTCTCAGCACCGATTGCAAAACATCCTCATTATGAATGCATCGCCACTAATAATTTGTTAAACCACTCTACTGTACAATCTTTAGATTAAAAGAGAAAGTGACCCCGAAGATCTGTGCATTGCCTTACTTCTGAGACAGAGGCAAGTTATCGATGTGTTGCATGAGAAACACAGGAATAGAGCAGCAGGAATGAACTATGCAATCCCTCCAGACATTTGATCTTGATTGATCTGTATCTTAATTGATTCTATTCTTTTGGTTCCAGTGTCCTTTTGCCTATGAAAAATCTATTCATGTCAATTTTGAAATTTCCAATTCATCTTTAATCTTAAACTTCCTTAATGAGGAGAGTTCCATATTTTCTTTACCTTTGTGCCAATAGGCACTTCCTGACATTATCCCTGATCAGCACAACACTTGAATTTTGATGTTATACACTCCTTGTTCCATACTGCTTCACCGGGAGATGCAGCTTATCTCTATTAACCCTATTAATTCCTTTTGATCGTCTGAATACATTGATCACTCTTTATTCTTCTGTATTCAGAAGATTACCACACCCCTCCAAAACCAATATGCCTTTCCTGAGGTGTGTTCCTGATAATGGAGCTGTGTAAATACATTTTATCCAGACTTTATATCACCAGAAACATAGGGCTGGATTTTCTCCTATTTTAACTAATTGTTAACTCCAAGAAGTTTCCTTTGTAAGGTCTGATGATATTTCTCACAAATTCTCCATTGATGACCCCATGTCATACATCCAGGACCCACGGTGAAAGTGTCAGGTAATCTTGCAGTCTGCAGAGGTTTATGTGCTGGCAGTGCCAGGACTTTCTGGTGTTCATCTTTTATTGACTCTAGCCGTCCACCATTTAAAATACTGCAGGCCAGAAATAATCCTGATGGAGTGGTGCTCTACACTTCCAGACTACATGGCTGAGAATGAGAAGTTGGCACTCTGCTTTGTTGACAGGGAGCTGCTGGTCCAGGCAGAGGGTTTGATGGAGGTGAGGCACTGCTCTTCCCTCAGGAAAGCCAATAAAGATCATGGCTACAGATGTAGCCAGCATGGTCTGAAATAGACATCCTGGTTAGTGTTGCATCCACGTTCAGGAGCAGCATGCAGCAGTGCAGTAAGAACGCTCTGCATTCCACAAGCACCACCATCCTCCCTTTGCTGCCTCATATACACTCTAACATTGTCAATGCCCACGCATCCTCCCAAAGTCTCCTACTCTCACTGTTGCACACAGCATCCTCCATCAATCGCTCTCATGCTCCCAAGCTCCTCGCCCTTTTTACCCTCTGCACGTGCTACTCACTCACTCGTGACATCTCATGGCCTTTTCTGCTTCTGAACCACCAATGACAGCTCTTCCAGCCACTTTCATCTCACTTAATCCCTTTCTTTGTCCCTGTGCAGGAGAAAATAGCCCCACAATGAGCCTGAAAGGGCCAAGATGGTTGGGAGGACAACTGACATTTGTCTCTGCAAACTCTTTGAGGAAAATCCCTTGAGCTGTCTGGAGAGGCCTGGGACCACTCCTGTGGAGATGCTGAAACCTCCATTTACCTCCAAGTAAGCTCATCTTGCTCTGCTCTCCCATTATCATCACTGCATATCAATTCTTAACATGCAAAGCTTCACCCTTATTGTGTGCAACTCTTGTCTTCTGCAGATATGCATATGGGGAGTTCACTCTTAACATGTCTGGGCCTTCTAGCCACAACTGTCCCCAGTGTCAAATACCCAAACCTTTTACACCAACAGGTTTTACAATAGAACCTCCATCCAAGGTAGAGACTCTGGGACTGCACTTAGGTGTGTGGGGAGGGCAAGGAAAAATAACATTCTCAGAGAGCACTCAGGTGCGATGGTGACACTTCATTGAATATCAGATATGTCAATCAGATTATGGCCCTATTAATTATCATCTGTTTGGTGGATTGTTATAAACCTATTGGACCAAGAACTTGGTGACAGAAGCTACATTTTTGATGTCAGAAATCTGTCTGAAAGAATACGTCCCTCTCTCTCTAACACCCATTAGAACGTAACATGTTGATGTTCTTGAAATGTGGAAGTATTAGATGTTGAGAAATGTAAACAAAACCTGGCAGTTAGCAGTCAGTCAGCATTATTTGGTGAATTTTCCATCTTAATGCCTCTGCTAATTGAGTACACTTACCAATCATTCAGCGCTTTCCTCTCATGCAGTATAATCTTGGATTGCTTATGAAATGAAGTGATATTCTTGTGAAACGTCTTGATGAGTGCAAGATGAAAGCTTTGACAAAATTTGACGTTTTTCAGCAATGTCAAAGTGTTGATTGTATGCATTAATTGGGTCCTCACAGTTGAAATGGGGTAGTCCTCATCCAACCAGTAAAACATTAGGGGAAGACGGGCCTTCCTTTTAACAAAAGCCATCTTTGATCGAGCCTGGGGATGTGATTGCTTAGCGATATTATCACGAGACAATGTGTCCACAGATCCATGTATTGGTGACCCAGATTCAAATCCCACCATGGCAGTTAGTGGAATTTGAATTCAATATAAAAAAAACAAATCTGTGATTAAGAGTCTAATAATGATATGAAACCATTGCTAATTGCCAGGAAAAGTCCATCTGGTTCACTAATTTCTTTTAAGGAAATAAATCAGCCATCTCTACCTGGATTGGTCTCCATGTGACTCAAACCCAACAGCAAAATGATTAACTCTTGACTGCCCTCTGGGCAATTAAGTATGAGCAATAAATACTGGCCACACCAATGACATCCTTTGAATAAATAAAACAAAAGCCACATCCTCAAAGATTTCTCACCATTGCTCACATCATTTTAGACACTGGGAATATTCTGCCCATAGCTTCTATTCCAATGTATTCCAATCTCTTTGAGATTATTTTTCCAATTACCTTGTTTTATTATCTCTTACATTATTCCACCAGCTTTTATTGATTTCCCAATAAAAATAGTAAGTTTCCTGAAACAACTGCAATTTAAGTGAATGCACATTTCAGCAATAAATTAGTCAGTTCTACAGCCATGAATCTTAAGCTTTCTCCAGTGCCACTCTCCCCCTACAAACATCATATAATTAGAAAGAGAAGCACAATAACTTAGCCAGAATAAGGCCACGTCCAAGACACACATTTTTCAGAATCGGACATATTGTTTTATTTCCTCATCATTGTGCAGCAGATAATCTGGAATTATGTGCCATAGTCGGTGTGTCTGTTATTTGTATATTAATTTTCAAATTACCATGAGGCATGTTACAACCCCCAACAAAGAAATCTTCCATTGAAAAAGAAAGACCCAACAAAGTCACATCAACAATGGCTAAATACAGAAGTTGGGGCTGATAGCAAATTGAAAGAAAAGATGTTTAAAGCTGCAAATTTTAGCAGTAGGCTAGAAGATTGGGGAAATTTAAACATATGTAAAAGATGACTACAAAACAAGAGAAAATAGAATATAACAGTAAACTAGAAAGAAATATAAAAAACAGACAGTAAGAGCTTCTTGAAGCAATTAAAAATTAAGAGGACAGCTAAAGTGGCCTAAAAATGGGAACTGAAGAAATGACAGAGAATCATTACAACTTCCTTAATAATTGTTTCCAGCATTTTCCCAAGGATAGATGCTCGACTGAATAGCTTACTTCCGTTGCTTGTCTTCCTCTGTTGTCATGCTGTTATGAGTGTTAAAAGGTGTTTCATATTAACTGGGTATACACTCGGTCTTCCATAAGTCTGAATGGCTGTTGATGTTGCAAATGGGAGGGCATGGTTACAATCTGCTAATGAAAGCTTGTAAGTGTGTAAAGCTAATGCTCTAGTTCTAACCTTCATTGTTTAGTCATCTAGAACAGGGCAACATCTTCCTTGCATGGACTGCCATTATTAAAGAGTTTCAAGATCATCAATATCTAGGAACGGGCATTAAACCAGCACCACCCATATCCTGAGACCACCATAAATCTGAAAAGCACCTGCTAAAGTCTTTTGAGAAATTATGGAAAATATGACTAAAGTTCATAAATGTAAGGTGTACAAATTTAGAGTCTCAAATTTTAAACTTCACAGACTTTCTGCTGGCAGAATTTGTTCAAAATACTTCAGTAATACAGAATTCCGAAGACGACATTTTGTGTGTTATCAATCATGATCATGTATCACTCATTACTCCAGTGAAAATCCATTGAGCAACCCATAAAACATGTAATCAGGGAATTCTTAGTTTTAGATCATTTAGACCATCGTAAACACAGGTCTGGATAATTTTACCTGCCTGATTAAAGCTTTGGATTATTAGTTCTAGATGCTTATCACACAGAAGGAGATATCAGAGTCTTAAGGGGAATTTTGAAATACAGAAAGAGGGATTTTAGAAGCATGCAGGTTGAGATTGTGTTGAATAATATTACAGCAAGCCTTCTCTTCATTCAGGCTTTTACCCAATGCCCTTTCTTCGTCTCAAGTGCTGAATGACACTTTTTTGTAAGAAGTATATCATAAAGTGAGACCTGTTTCCTATCCTTTACCTGATATAGATTGTGTGGCCAAGTTTAAAAATGGTCCATGGACAATGTCTGGGATATCTATCATGTGCTGCTCCCTTCTCTGCTGCAAATTAAAAATGCTGTCTTGAATAGTTAAGAAATGCATGTGTACAGGTTAAAGCTATTAGTGAAATTTACCTAAGGAATGAATGGAAGGTAATAGCAGAAAGATTCAAAACAGTCATAGGTAGAACTGGCCAATTAAGTTGGCTCGACAGCTAACAAGTGGATTGGATCAATGCCAAATATGTAGGGTTTAATTTTGACTTCAGCGGAGGTAGAAACAAGCTTTTAAGCATGTCTCTTCAAGCCTTCTTACTGATTGTAGCCTTCAGTGTCATTTGGTCTAAACTAAATTGCAAAGTCTTTCCATCCTCATGAAAATTCAGGCTCAAGTCTAATCTTCACAAATTTCATTGTATTGTGAAGACTTGCAACCATGCCAACTAGGCCAGGTTCAGTATAGAGATGCAGTAAGAGATGAGTAACATTTAGTCTTGGGATATTGAGTAAAATTCATTCGGCTGAAGAGCTAGGAAAAGATGATGTTCAACAAGAGACCATCTACCAATCTCTCCTTGATATTCAATGGCATTACCATACTAAATCTCCCACAATCAATGTGCCAGAAGTTATCATAAACAAAATCTTAACTAAACCCGCTATACAAATACTGTTCATTAAAGAGCAAGTCAGAGGCTGGAAAGTCTACTGTGAGTAACACAGCTCCTGAATCACTAAAATTTCCTTCCATTTTAGCCTGGAATTGTGTTTGGAAAACCATGTGTCAACTTTTGATAAGTGCTCCAATCTTTTCCAACTTTCTGAGACTGCAACATTCTAAAATAAAGGTGTGAAAATTTACCCTGTTTTGAATGCCTTTTACAAGCTTTTTTATGTGGTTCCTTTCAAGTTGACAGTTTCTGACTGAAGATAACTCATGCTTTTGCAGCAAGTTAGGGACTGAAAGTCATCCGTAGGCCTAAAGTTTTTAAGAAGTATTTTCTTGATAGTGAGAAAGTAAATCCTTGGTAACACACATTACCACAAACTGGCATTAATAATCCAGGCAATAAACATTCTCTGTACGATGTGCAAATCTCAGTAATACAATGGGCCAGTTATTCTGTCAGATGCATATCAATGTAGAACGAAGCGACTTTCTGGTTAAAAGACACTTAATTGCAATACAGCCACAGAAAAATAAACACCCACAAAATCTGAGCATTTTTACACAAACCTAAATTGGTTTTATGTCAACTCAAATCAAATTTAAGAAACAGAAGTTTCAGTTCCATCACAAATGTATTGGAAGTAAATTGGTTAATGTGATTTTTAAAATACAGAACCAAGGAAGTTTGTGAGAACTGAATTATTTATCAAAGTACCACAAAGTGCAATTGGATGAGGGGTTGAATAGATGGAGATTAAAGAGACACAAATGAATCTGGAGTTCCCAGCCACCAATATTGTAGTAAGAGGCAGAAGAGACTCTTGGAGCAATTGGGCTCAAGGTATTAGACTGCTGATCTATGGACTACAAATCCAGCCAATGGCAAGAAAGACCAGTCAATGTAATGAATTGCACAGGCAGTAATGGAGTATCAAAGGACACCAGTCTGAAAACACAGGGGTCACTATACAGGATCCTTGAGAATTGCTGTTTTGCAGTGAAATTGCTGGGCAGGTTGGAGTTGGCAGTGTGTTCTGTCTTCTGGCTTATGTTGCCATGTTGCTTGTTAAAGTCACATGTGGTGATATGTGCCTTTAAGATGGAGTTATTCTGTCCTGTTTCTTCTGAAGAGCGGAGGGTGCTACTGCTGTAGCATCCTCCTCTCCTTCCTCTCCTTCCTCTCCTTCCTCTCCTTCCTCTCCTTCCTCTCCTTCCTCTCCTTCCTCTCCTTCCTCTCCTTCCTCTCCTTCCTCTCCTTCCTCTCCTTCCTCTCCTTCCTCTCCTTCCTCTCCTGTCCTGTTTCACCTGTAACCCTGGTGCTGAAGTATCTGCGCCACGGAAATCAGAATAAATAGCTTTCGTTTTAATTGGACAAAAGAAGCAGGAGTGGGTGGAGTCAGGTTTACACAAACCCAGGGTTTGAGTTTTGCTTTCAGTTGTTGAGGGTGAGGTTTTGGAGTTGAAGCTGCTGGATACAGCCCGGTCTGCTGCAAAAAGCTTGAATTCGCTCTCTGCTGCTAGATTCATTCTGTCATTGTTCCTTCTCCTATACTGAAGGGGACAGCCAGTGAGGAAAATCTGTTTTGTTAAGTTTGCCTTTGCCAAGGGAGTGGCTATGATTGCTGCTATACTGGAACAGTTGATGACTAATTGTTAAAATATATGTTATTTTCGTAAGTGTTTCAAAAGTTAAAGTTATGTCAATTGTTTTTTGGTTCCATTTTAACTGTAGTGTCAGAATAAAGTGTGTTTTTCTTAAAGCCTCGCAATTTGACCAATCAAATCACATTTGGAACTCTGTGCCTTACACTTGTTTTTAAATTGGATTTAAATTAGGGTCTAGGCTGTCTCCTTGATATGTTTTGAGGGGATTTGGTCTGGTGCATAACACACATCCACAAAATGATCATCTTCACACTGTTGATTTAGTCATATTTAAGTGCAGAAGAGCTGAGAAAGTTTTCCATATGCCTGGTATGAGAGAGGAAATCTAGCTGTTTTGCAGAGCTCATCCAGACAGAAAACTCACAACAGTGGGAATGCTTTCAGCACTGCCTTGTCACTATAATTAGTGAAGGAGAGCAAGCAGAAACAGTAAAGCTATGCTAGAGGTGGCACCAAATGCTGTCTGAATCGGCCTCCAGTCTCAGGCAAGTCACATAGCAGTACCCAAGAATTATTGGACATAATTTTAATTCATTCACTTACACAGAGTTAGGATTGAGCACGTTACCTGAAGAAGGGCTTATGCCCGAAACGTTGATTCTCCTGTTCCCTGGATGCTGCCTGACCTGCTGCGCTTTTCCAGCAACACATTTTCAGCACATTACCTCTTAAGACTCAGCTGCGTCAAGGTCATAGCGTCAGAACTGTGACACTTCCTTGACTGTTAAGGTGACTATCGCCATCTATTCATATGTCTCTGATGGATCCCAGGCCAATGAAGAACACACCAGTAATAACTAAACATTAGAACCCAACAGAGGAACTGAAAATAAATGTAGGAAGTGCTGGAGCCACTCAGCAGATCTCGCAGCATTTGTGAGGAGAGGAACCCAGTTAATCATTTTGAACCCAAAATGACTCAAAAGGTTAATTATTTTTATTTCCATTCACAGTGGCTGCCAGAGTTTTTCCAGCATTGTCCGTTATTATTTCAGATTTCTAGCTTTCACAGTATTTTGCTCTTTGATGTCTGAAGGTCTCTGACCATTTTACTTTTGTGTTTCATCTAAAGCTGTTAACAGTTGCCAGACGAGGCTAGATTGACGTGATGATGTTTTGACATAAGTTTTTCCACATTTTCTTGATACTGTCATTGATTGTTTTACTTATTCATTTAAAACTGGTGTCCAGAACTGGCAAACGCTGATGGCCTCCCGGGGATAGATTTCAACAACTATAGAACATAGAACATAGAAGAATACAGCGCAGTACAGGCCCTTTGGCCCTCGATGTTGCGCCGATCCAAGCCCACCTAACCTACACTAGCCCACTATCCTCCATATGCCTATCCAATGCCCGCTTAAATGCCCATAAAGAGGGAGAGTCCACCACTGCTACTGGCAGGGCATTCCATGAACTCACGACTCGCTGAGTAAAGAACCTACCCCTAACATCTGTCCTATACCTACCACCCCTTAATTTAAAGCTATGCCCCCTCATAATAGCTGACTCCATACGTGGAAAAAGGTTCTCACGGTCAACCCTATCTAAACCCCTAATCATCTTGTACACCTCTATCAAAGTCACCCCTAAACCTTCTTTTCTCCAATGAAAACAACCCCAAGTGCCTCAGCCTTTCCTCATACGATCTTCCTACCACACCAGGCAACATCCTGGTAAACCTCCTTTGCACCCCTTCCAGTGCCTCCACATCCTTCCTACAGTATGGCGACCAAAACTGCACACAATACTCCAGATGCGGCTGCACCAGAGTCTTATACAACTGCAACATGATCTCAGGACTCCGGAACTCAATTCCTCTACCAATAAAAGCCAGTACGCCATATGCCTTCTTCACCGCACTATTTACCTGGGTGGCAACTTTCAAAGATCTGTGTACATGGACACCAAGATCCCTCTGCTCATCCACACTACCAAGTATCCGACCATTAGCCCAGTACCCCATCTTTCTGTTACTCTTACCAAAGTGAATCACCTCACACTTAGCTACATTGAACTCCATTTGCCACCTTTCTGCCCAGTTCTGCAGCTTATCTATATCCCGCTGTAACCTGCCACATCCTTCCTCACTGTCAACAACTCCTCCGACTTTCATATCATCCGCAAACTTGCTCACCCAACCTTCTAGCCCCTCCTCCAGGTCAGTTATAAAAATAACAAACAACAATGGTCCCAAAACAGATCCTTGCGGAATACCACTAGTAACGGCACTCCAAGATGAACCTTTACCATCAACTACTACCCTCTGTCTTCTTCCAGCCAGCCAACTCACCCTCAATGCCATACCTCCGTATTTTTTGAAGTAGCCTACCATGGGGACCCTTATCAAACGCCTTACTAAAATCCATATACACCACATCTACCGCCTTCCCCTCGTCCACCTCCTTAGTCACCTTCTCAAAGAATTCAATAAGGTTTGTGAGGCACGACCTGCCCTTCACAAAACCATGCTGACTATCCTTGATCACATTATTCGTATCCAGATGTTCATAAATCCTATCCCTTACAATTCTCTCTAAGACTTTGCCCACAACAGAAGTGAGACTCACCGGCCTATAGTTACTAGGGTTATCCCTACTCCCCTTCTTGAACAAGGGAACCACATTTGCTAGCCTCCAGTCTTCTGGCACTACTCCTATAGACAACGAGGACATAAAAATCAAGGCCAATGGCTCTGCAATCTCCTCCCTTGCTTCCCAGAGAATCCTAGGATAAATGCCATCAGGCCCAGGGGACTTATCTATTTTCACTCTTTCCAGAATTTCCAACACTTCTTCCCTACATACCTCAAAGCCATTCATTCTACTTAATTGTGACTCAGTATTCACACCGGCAACAATGTCCTGTTCCTGAGTGAATACTGACGAAAAGTATTCATTCAGTGTCTCCCCAATCTCTTCAGCCTCCACACGCAACTTCCCACTACTATCCTTGACTGGACCTATTCCTACCCTAATCATTCTTTTATTCCCGACATACCTATAGAAAGCCTTAGGGTTTTCCCTAATCCTACCAACTAAGGACCTTTCATGTCCCCTCCTTGCTGCTCTTAGCTCTCTCTTCAGGTCCTTCCTGGCTACCCTATAACTCTCAATCGCCCCAATTGAACCTTCACGCCTCATCTTTACATAGGCCGCCCTCTTCCATTTAACAAGGGATTCCAATTCTTTATTAAACCATGGCTCCCTCACACGACCCTTTCCTCCCTGCCTGACAGGTACATACTTATCAAGGACACTCAATAGTTGCTCCTTGAACAAGCTCCACATATCAATTACGCCCTTGCCTTGAAGCCTACTTTTCCAAGCCACGCATCCTAAGTCATGCCTCACCGCATCATAATTTCCCTGCCCCCAGCTATAACTCTTGCCCTGCAGTGCACACTTATCCCTCTCCATCACTAGAGTAAAAGACACCGAATTGTGGTCACTGTCCCCAAAGTGCTCACCTACCTCTAATTCTAACACCTGGCCTGGTTCGTTACCCAGAACCAAATCCAGTATGGCCTCACCTCTTGTTGGCCTATCTACATATTGTGTCAGGAAATCCTCCTGCACACATTGGACAAATAAACTATGTGTCAACTGGATTTCCGAGAATAGTATCCTCAGCTCAGAAAATCATAGGTTTAAATTTTATCCAGAAATCCAGGCACAAAATCTAAGCAGACACTCCCAATACAGTACTGAGAGTGTGCTGCAAAAGTGTGCCTTCCTCTGTAGCAGGTGGACATAAAAATCTCATGGCATTTTTGAAAGCATATCAATGAAGCCCTCCCTAATGTCTTGACTAATAATTAGCTCTGAATTAACATCACTAAAACAGGTAATTCAATCATTATCACATTGCTGTTTGTGGAAATTTGCTGCATGCTGGATTTCATGCACTTAAAGACCCCCCTTCCAAATAAATGCTTCAATGTCTATAAAGCCCTTCAGGATATCCTGAAGTCATTAAAAGGCTCTTTGTTAATTCAGTTCTTTCTTTCTTTCTCATCTTTGCACGACGGTTAATGGCAGCCTTCTGAGACTTATCCATTGCGTGCTTTCTCTGTTCACTTAGAAAGACAGGCACTTCTGAATCAAGTTCTGGAGTAATGGTTTTTTTCTCAAATGCCTGAGGACCAACTGTAGGACAGCAGACAATTAGTCTCCATTAAATGAGTTTTGTACATGTCCAGCATCATTTTCACCTCCATATCTGCAGAAATGGATATTCTTAAGAATTCACTAGCCGGAACAATTAACTGTTTCTATCTCTGGTATTTTCTGTTTTTATTACAACGGACTCTCTTATCTCACACAGAGGATCATCAAGGGCAGGAGAATACATTCTGAGGAAGGTAATGATTGAGTTGTAACACATAGTCCCCTGTCGACAATGCCCCTCAAAAGTATGGCTGTGACAAAGATTGCCAAGGTATATTTCTTGGACTTCATATCTGAAAGTTGCTTCCAAATGCCATATTTGGACAAAATTTGTAGTCAAGTCAAAAGCCAGTTGTAACCCAATCTGAGTGTCCACTAAACTTAATAGCACTGGCTTTGTGTCACTTTCCAGTAGATTGCAAATAGACTGATGGGGCAGCCATTGTCTAGATCGGCTTTGTTTGGCATTATTGCAGAACAGTACATACCTTGACGAGTTTCCATATTATTGGGTATTTGAAGGTGGAACAGCTTGCTTGGAAGTGTGGCTATTTCTGGAGCAGAGTCTTCAGTACTACAGCTGGAATGATGTCAGTTTTCAGTATCCACTAAATTAACCCATTAATTTAATTGATAGAACCTCAGGAACTGGTCAACACTTCTGGCTGAATCTGGCTGCGAATGCTTCAGCCTTATCTTTTGCACAGACATGCTTGGCATCATTTACGCTGGGGATGTTTCTGAAACCTCTTCCTCTTGCTGTTTGATTAAATGTCCACCACAATCCATCATAACTGACTGGGGCAGGGTCCAAAGATTTTGTTTGAATGATTAGGACTGAAATCTCTTCGCTCCATCTATAGCATGCTGCTTGCTGTGTCACATGCACAAGATTTTCTTTTGTAGCTTGATCAATTTGTCCCCTCATTTATAAATGTGTCTGATGCTATTCTGGCATAATGCATTATATTTTTAATTGAACCAGTCCTCTATTTTGTTGGCAAATGTGAAGCAAGTGATAAGCTGTGCATGGATATTGTGGTGGAATACAATGTTACAGTTGCTACTCTTGGTCCTCATCACATCCTGCTTGCTGAGATTTGAGCTGTTCATTCTGTACTGAATCAGTCTCATTTAGTGTAGTTGCCATACAGCATGATAGACGGTGTACTTAGCATGTCATATGAAAATGTATCATCAGTCAGTCAATATGTTGCAGTAAGATCAAGTAGATTTTAGGTCTCTCATCTCTAGAATCCAGTCTCCAGCTATGGCCTCCAGACCTTGGGTAGATAAATCACTATTGATGCTACCAAGCCATTTTTATGTGATGGGGTTTGAAGTCCCTCACCTGGAACACGTTATACACCCTTCAGTGCTTTTGCTAAATATGTTCAGTGTTCTACTTCTTCAGTTGAGGAAGGTTGTAAGGTCATAAGTTCCCTTGTTCATGTTCGACTGGATATCATAAGATCTTATGGAGTCTGGAGTCAATGGTTTGGATAGCCTCTGGTGAGTCTATCTCGTCAATAGGCGATCGAGGAGTCTGGGACATTAAATGCAAGATATGGTTTGGTGAGCATTTCAATAATGCGTGGAATAACACTCCCAATTTTCCTGCAAAACTACAGGTGTCAATCTGAAGGCAGAGTTGACAGGGCTGAGTGTTGTTTTGTCACTTCCATTTCCAATACTAAGCTCAATGGCGTTTAGTTCATCCAGTCACACTCTGGAAACACTTTTCACTCTGGTTATATATAACTGAGAGGCTTGCTAGAACAGTTAGAATGGCACATAATATTCAACCAGTTTGTAATGGTGATGCGATCACAAACAGGCTCGAGCAAGCTGCTTTCCTTCCCTAACATTAGGGAGCCAGATTTGCTTTCCACTGGCAATCCTGTAATCACACCATTACTGGCAGTAGAACTTGATTCCAGCTTTTTATTTAATTGAACTTAAAATCCCAAACTGCCATGGTTGGATGCAGCTGATGGGTCAGTCCTGTGGATTAATTGCACAACAACATAACCATACTGTTTTTGTACATGCAGAGAAATACTTCCAAGTGAAGGCTGGAGATTCAAAACTGTGCAAATGACATTGATAATACAGTTGGAAAATCTGCTAAACTAGAATGGGGGAGATACACTAATTGAAGATAATTGTGCTTATGGTTCATGGAAATCTCACTTGGCTATGGTGGAGGTGGAAGTTATTTTAGGATGGATTCTTCATACAAGCTCAGCTCAGTCTCTTGGGTTACTTTGAAGTGATGCTTATTAATAATAAGTATGTAATATTAAGGCTACAGAGTAGCATGCTCTGAGCTAGACTCGTAGCAGCTTTCCTATTTCATGACAACTGAAATTACAGAAAAACCCCAACAAACCCACAAACCTTATCTACCTATTCATTAAGCCTTATTTCTCCAGATAGTCTGTGTTGCTTCTACTAACTCTCCCAGCCCCGATCTTCTTGAGGCTCTGATGGTGACAGGCATGTAAAGGGTTTAAATGTTAAAATGTATTCAGTACATGACCTGCGGACAGTAATTGCGTCACATTATGCTGGAAGCTTACATTTGTATTCCCTGAGCCTTGAAAAAGACATCCATGTATGATGCTGCATGTTAGTAACCTTACTGAAATATGATTAATAAATGGTCTGGAGATCTGGGACCAGGAAAGAAAAGAGGGGCAATTAGGAAGGTGGGTAGAAAGTTGAGTCAACTTCACCCATTATCACAAGACTGTTGGATCATGTATTCTGTAACTTAGAAATGTAAAATTCCATGTGAACCAGACCTGATCACTACAAGTAGAAATGTCATTAAAGGGCATTTTGATAAGGCATGTTATACACATAAGTCAGCACCACATAAAAGAAGTATGTACTTGGCTGAATTCAAGGATTCTCCTATGAGAGAGAAAAAACTTGTGGAAATCAGAAATAAAAACAGAAATTGATGGAAAAATCAGCAGGTCTGGCAGCATCTGTGGAGAGAAATCAAAATGAATGTTTTCAGTGACCATTCTTCAGAACCACAGCAGTCCTGCTGAGTTTTACAAGCAATTTATGTATTTGTTGCCTGATGAGATACTTGCTTGGTTCAAAATACTTAACCTTATTTAAAATATAATTTGAAGAAATGAATTTTCCTTTTTCTTTAAATACAGTCATGCAATGAAGTGATCACTGGTTGGGCCAGCATTTATTGCCTAGAAGGCAGTAAAGAATCAGCCACATTGCTGTGGGTCAGGAGTCACGTGTAGGCCAGACCAGATAAAGATGGCAGTTTCCTTTCCTAAAGGACATTAGTGAACCAGATGGGTTTCTTCCCAACAATGGATTGACAGTCATTATTAACTTCAGATTTTTATTGAATTCAAATTCCACCATAAGCCATGGCAGGATTCAAATCCGGGTCCCCAGAACATTGCCTGGGACTCTGGATTAACAGTCCAGCGACAATAACCCGACGTCATCACCTCCCCACCATTTGTAGAATCATAGAATCCCTACAGTGTGAAAACAGGCCCTTCAGCCCAAGATGTTGTGAAACTTGAAAGGGTTCAGAAAAGATTTACAAGGATGTTGCCAGAGTTGGAGGATTTGAGCTACAGGGAGAGGCTGAACAGGCTGGGGCTGTTTTTCCTGGACCATCGGAGGCTGAGGGGTGACCATATGGAGGTTTACAAAATTATGAGGGGCATGGATAGGATAAATAGACAAAGTCTTTTCCCTGGGGTCAGGGAGTCCAGAACTAGAGGGCATAGTTTTAGGGTGAGAGGGGAAAGATAAAGAAGAGACTTAAGGGACAACTTTTTCAGGCAGAGGGTGGTACGTGTATGGAATGAGCTGCCAGAGGAAGTGGTGGAGCCTGGTACAATTGCAACATTTAAGAGGCATTTGGATGGGTATATGAATAGGAATGGTTTGGAGAGGTATGGGCCGGGTGTTGGCAAGTGGGACTAGATTGGGTTGGGGTAGCTGGTCGGCATGGACAGGTTGGACCGAAGGGTCTGTTTCCATGCTGTACATCTCTATGACTCTATGTCCACACCTATCCTCCAAACAGTAACCCACCCAGACCCATTCCTCTTATCCAATATTTGCCCTGACTAATGCAGCTAACCTACACATTCCCAAACCCTCCTGGGCAATTTAGCATGGCCAATCCACCTGACCTACACATCTTTGGAATGTGGGAGGAAACCCACGCAGACACGGGGAGAATGTGCAAACTCTGTATAGACAGTTGCCTGCAGCTGGAATCGAAACCAGGTCCTTGTGACTATGAGGAGAAAGTGAGGTCTGCAGATGCTGGAGATCAGAGCTGAAAATGTGTTGCTGGAAAAGCGCAGCAGGTCAGGCAGCATCCAGGGAACAGGAGAATCGACGTTTCGGGCATAAGCCCTTCTTCAGGAAGGGCTTATCCACTGTGACTATGAGGCAGCAGTGCTAACCACTGAGCCACGGTGTGTATGAACTTATCATTGATTGAATGTGAGTATTTTATACTTAAAGAATCCACATTTCCTCATGGACCCCTCCAAATGAATTTTGATTCTCCAATCAGTAAAAGCTGCCAGTCTTTTTTCTCTTTATATTCTTTACTGATATGCTGGTCCAATTACTTTCATGTTTTTTGAGGTAGTTGATGACAACCTATCCCTGTACAAATTTCAGAATGTTGCTGGAGCAGTGAGATTTCTCACTATGGCACAGTCCCAATCTCTGGAATATTTCTACGCCTGAGACATTCTCTGTGGGCACATGATCACAAGATCAGCATACCCTTCCAGTCAAGAAGATGCCCGATAAGCAAGGATGGTGACTTCTCAGCTGTCAATCATTTTCAGGTCTTAATGTGGAAAAGCTCCTTGCACCTTGAAAAGTAGCTATAGCAGAAGGGAGAAAAAAGGATCTTCAAAATGTATTGCCACAATTATAATATGCTACATTAAGAATCTTTTTTTTAATACAAGTAATTTGAGTCATAGAGTCATAGAGATGTACACCACGGAAGCAGACCTTTCAGTCCAACTCATTCATGCTGACCAGATATCCTATTTTTTGGATTAGTGGTGCTAGAAGAGCACAGCAGTTCAGGCAGCATCCGAGGATTTTGCTGCTACTCGGATGCTGCCTGAACTGCTGTGCTCTTCCAGCACCACTAATCTAAAATCTGGTTTCCAGCATCTGCAGTCATTGTTTTTACCTTACCAACCAGATATCCTAAACTAATCTAGTCCTACATGCCAGCATTTGGCTCAAATCCCTCAAAATCCTCTATTCATACGCCCATCCAGAGGCCTTCTAAATTCTGTAATCATACCATCCTCCACCACTTCCTCTGGCAGCTCATTCCATACACACACCACTCTCTGTGTGAACAAGTTTCCCCTTGGTCCCTTTTAAATCTTTCCCCTCTCAACCTAAACCTATGCCTTCTATTTCTGGACTCGCCCACCTCAGGGAAAAGGCTTTGTCTATTCACCCTATCCATGCCCCTCAAGATTTTATAAACCTCTATAACGTCACCCCTCAGCCTCTGATGCTCCAGGGAAAACAGCCGCAGACTTTAAGCCTCTCCCTGTAGCTCAAATCCTCCAATCCTATTGGGTTTGGAGTTCAGTCAGTGCATATATTCAAGACAGATCAATAGATTTCTAAATCTATTGGGGCGGCATGGTGGCTCAGTGGTTAACACTGCTGTCTTACAGCACCCGGGTCCCAGGTTCAATTCCAGCCTTGGGTAACTGTCTGTGTGGAGTTTGCACATTCTCCCTGTGTCTGCATGGGTTTGCTCCAGTTTTCTCCCACAGTCCAAAGATGTGCAGGTCAGGTGAACTGACTGTGCTAAATTGCCCATAGTGTTAGGTGCATTAGTCAGAGGGTCAGGCAGCATCCAGGGAACAGGAGATTCGACGTTTCGGGCACAGGCCCTTCTTCAGGCCCTTCCTGAAGAAGGGCCTGTGCCCGAAACGTCGAATCTCCTGTTCCCTGGATGCTGCCTGACCTGCTGTGCTGTTCCAGCAATAAAGTTTCAACTTTGATCTCCAGCATCTGCAGACCTCACTTTCTCCTCCGCATTGGTCAGAGGGAAATGCGTCTGGAGGAGTTACTCTTTGGAGGGTCAATGTGGACTTGTTGGGCCAAAGGGCCTGTTTCTACACTGTAGGGAATCTAATCTAGCAACATCCTTGTAAATCTTTTCTGAACCCTTTCAAGTTTCACAATATCCTTCTGATAGGAAGGAGACCAGGATTGCACGCAATATTCCAATGTTCTGTACAGTCGCAACACAACCTCCCAACTCTTGTACTCAATACTCCGACCAATAAAGGAAAGCAGGCCAAACACCTTCTTCACTATCCTATCTACCTGCGACTCCACTTTTAAGGAACTATGAACCTGCACTCCAAGGTCTCTTTATTCAGCAACATTCCCTCAGACCTTTCCATTAAGTGTATAAGTCCCAAAGTGCAGCACCTCATATTTATCTAAATTAAACTCCATCTGCCACTCGTCAGCCGATTGGTCTATCTGATCAAGATCCTGTTGTAATCTGAGGTAACCTTCTTCGCTGTCCACTACACCTTCAATTTTGGTGTCACCTGCAAATTTTCTAACTATGCCCCTGATGCTCTCATCTAAATCATTTATATAAATGATGAAAAGTAGTGGACCCAGCACCAATCCTTACGCCACCCCACTGGTCACAGGCCTCTAGTCTGAAAAGCAACCCTCCACCACCACCCTCTGTCTTCTACCTTTGAGCCAGTTCTGTATCCAAATGGCTAGTTGCCCCTGAATTCCATGAGATTTAACCTTGCTAACCAGTCTCCCATGAGGAACCGTAATTATGCCAGTGAAACAATATTTCAAACAATCTTTGCTGTTTGTTGAAACATCAGAGTATAATTCTTGCCGGTTGACTTATATCATTGGGAATGCACACATTTGCTGAATATGTTTGAAAAGATTTATGGTTATGGCAAATAATTTACATATTTGCCGGATGGTATAATCCAATCCACAGGATTTATTAATATGGAAATGAGGACAAGGTTTGCAGTAGAAAAGAGTGCTTTAGGCAAGAGCTGACTCCATAAGCTATTAAAAACACAACAGACTCCGCACCACTGAAAAGCTGGGCAGTGCAACTGATTTTGTGTCAGCACTGACTGTCATGAGATAGACAAAGATGCAGAGAATAATAGGAGATGAATATAATTATCGGAATTGATCCTGTGCCTCAAAAATAATTTGAATTTCACAAAAACTTCAGAAGTAAAATGCGTCTGTGCATAATTTTATTGCACACTTTTAGCCTTTATGTATCATGTTCGTTAAAGTAACACGGAGCAATGACTGTCTAAAACACACACCCAAGGATTTAAAGAAATTAATCAATGCACCAACAGAAGTTTCAACTTAAGTTTTAACCTAAGGATATCTGGATAGATACAGTTGGCTGGCTGCAGTGAGTTTTTGACAGATTCTGTGGGAACGGAAACTATGGGAGAGGGGTGGGAATAGGTCTACTCGAGTAATGCAAAATTGAGTCACAGAAAATCAAAATCTGACATTTAAATACCTCTACTTACTTGAAAATTTGGTTTGATGGCAGAATGGGCAATCGATTTCCTGTCAATTTGCTTCCTGAGGCTACCAAGTTCTTCAGCCAATGGCACTTCTTGCTTTGAGCCAGAAGGTCATATGTTGAACTCCCACTCGGGTGACTTGAATGCAAATCTAGGTTGACATTCCAATGAAGCAATGGATTATTGAATGTGAGATGTTCAATCAAGGTCCCATTTATCCTTTAAGGCAAAAGTAATAAATCCATGCCACTGTACATCAGAGAGCAGAAGAGTTCTCCCTCATGATCCAGCTGAAGTTTACCCCTCAACAAATCATGATAAAAAAGCAGATGAACTGGTTATTATGTTGTAAAGTAAAAGGTGGGTAAATGTACCCTGACTAAACTTGACTAGCTTGCAGCAAACATTTTAACATTATGCAGTGAGATAACCAATGCAGACAAAAGTCAGAGGAAGTTCCAACACAACTTTATTGAGCACTTTGTCAAGGAAAATTGTACTTATCAGATTCTACTATTGTACTTTAATTAAATCTATCATTGTCTTCACAGGACATTTCAGCAAACAGTCTTAAATCTCTCAGTAAACAGTCTCAAATCTACAATAGCTACTGTACCTACTTCTGATACATGCTTCCAAGGATACATTATACTTTATCCACAGGTCCCTGCTACTCTGTTTAAACTGCTTGTCTGAAGAGACTGGGAGTACATGTTCAGTGAGGCTGAGACAGGCTGTTCCTCACTCTTTCAGGATTGGCTGATGTTTCAGGATTTGTAGTCATCAATTTGGGTTTCCCCTCTTGCTTAGGGCTGGTTCTGGTCTTCGGGTTATCCCACTGAGGTGATCTCTCTGGGTCTGGTCAGCCTGATGATGCTCGCCATGAGGTTCAAGGAACTGGAGATGCTGTGTAGCTCAGCTACGAGTCAATGTAATCTGAAGATGCAATTGAAGATGGTGCAAAAGCAGAGTGAGCTGAGGTTCCAGGTTGCTCGCAGGTCCCTTCCACTGACACCCTCCTTCGACTGACTGAACTGGTCCTCACCCTGAAAACAGCTTCCCCGGTCCCCAAAGCCTTATCTTCACCATGGACATCCAGTCCCTGTACACCTCCATCCCTCATCACAAAGGACTCAAAGCCCTCTGCTTCTTCCTTTTCCGCCATACCAACCAGTACCCTTCCACTGACACCCTCCTTCAACTGACTGAACTGGTCCTCACCCTGAACAACTTCTCTTTCCAATCCTCTAACTTCCTCCAAACCAAAGGAGTAGCCATGGGCACCCGCATGGGCCCCAGCTATGCCTGCCTCTTCGTAGGATATGTGGAACAGTCTATATATATATATAGAATATATATATATTCTGCATATATATGTGCAGAATATATATCCTGCACATATTCGTAGGATATGTGCACTGGCACCACCCCCCACCTTTTCCTCCGCTACATCGATAACTGTATCGGCACTGCCTCGTGCTCCCATGAGGAGGTTGAACAGTTCATCCACTTTACCAACACCTTCCACCCTGACCTCAAATTCACCTGGACCGTCTCAGACTCCTCCCTCCCCTTCGTAGATCTTTCTATTTCTATCTCGGGCGACCGAATCAACACGGACATTTACTATAAACCGACCGACTGCCACAGCTACTTAGACTACACCTCCTCCCACCCTGCCCCCTGTAAAAACGCCATCCCATATTCCCAATTCCTTCGTCTCCGCTGCAACTGCTCCCAGGAGGACCAGTTCCAAAACCGGACACCCAGATGGCCTCCTTCTTCAAAGACCGCAATTTCCCCCCCGACGTGGTCGACGATGCCCTCCACCGCATTTCCTCCACTTCCCGCTCCTCCGCCCTTGAGTTCCCCCCCCACCCCCCACCCCCCCCCCCCCCCCCCCCCCCCCCGCCACCAGGACAGAACCCCACTGGTCCTCACCTACCACCCCACCAACCTCCATATACAGCGTATCATCTGCCGTCATTTCCGCCACCTCCAAACGGACCCCACCATCAAGGATATATTTCCCTCCCCTCCCCTATCAGCGTTCTGAAAAGACCACTCCCTCCGTGACTCCCTCGCCAGGTCCACACCCCCCACCAACCCAACCTCCAATCCCGGCACCTTCCCCTGCAACCGCAAGAAATGTAAAACTTGCACCCACACCTCCCCACTTACTTCCCTCCAAGGCCCCAAGGGATACTTCCATATCCGCCACAAATTCACCTGCACCTCCACACACATCATTTATTGCATCCGCTGCACCCGATGTGGCCTCCTCTATATTGGGGAGACAGGCCGCCTACTTGCAGAACGTTTCAGAGAACACCTCTGGGGCACCCAGACCAACCAACCCAACCACCCTGTGGCTCAACACTTCAACTCCTCCTCCCACTCCACCAAGGACATGCAGGTCCTTGGACTCCTCCATCGCCAGACCATAGCAACACAACGGTTGGAGAAAGAGCGCCTCATCTTCCGCCTAGGAACCCTCCAACCACAAGGGATGAACTCAGATTTCTCCAGTTTCGTCATTTCCCCTCCCCCCACCTTGTCTCAGTCAAATCCCTCGAACTCAGCACCGTCTTCCTAACCTGCAATCTTCTTCCTGACCTCTCCGCCCCCACCCCACTCCGGCCTATCACCCTCACCTTGACCTCCTTCCACCTATCGCATTTCCAATGCCCCTCCCCCAAGTCCCTCCTCCCTACCTTTTATCTTAGCCTGCTGGACACACTTTCCTCATTCCTGAAGAAGGTCTTATGCCCAAAACGTCGATTCTCCTGTTCCTTGGATGCTGCCTGACCTGCTGCACTTTTCCAGCAACACATTTTCAGCTCTGATCTCCAGCATCTGCAGTCCTCACTTGCTCCCAATTATCCCCCACTTTGTGGAATTCTTGAAGGTTCATGACCTGTGTCCAATACCAGCGGCGGGGGGGGGGGGCAGCTGGGATTTAGGAAGATTAAATGAGATGACTATTTTCCATATTTGGAGGTTGCAGAACATGGATTTGAATCTTCAACTGTCAACTGCTATGCTTGTGCTCTGAACTCCTACTGAGTTGGGTGCAATGAAACGCCTGTGCAGCATTCTTCTAATAAAGCAGATTCACTGGAGGTGTAAACAATGGTTTGTTCTGAAACACTGAGACCATTAGTGGCATGGGGGTGGCACCATGGCTCAGTGGCTCAGTAGTTAGCACTGCTGCCTCACAGTGCCAGGGACTCAGGTTTGATTCCAGCCTCAGGCGACTGCCTGTGTGGAGTTCGCACATTCTCCCCATGTCTTCATGGGTTTCCTCCGGGTGCTCTGGTTTCCTCCCACAGTCCAAAGATTGGCAGGTCAGGTGAATTGGCCAGGCTTAATTGCCCATAGGAGAAAGTGAGGTCTGCAGATGCTGGAGATCAGAGCTGGAAATGTGTTGCTGGAAAAGCGCAGCAGGTCAGGCAGCATCCAGGGAACAGGAGAATTGCCCATAGTGTTAGTTGCACTAGTCAGGGTAAATACAGGGTAGGGGAATGGGTCTGGATGGGTTACTCTTCAGAGGGTCGGTGTGGACTTGTTGGGCCAAAGGGCCTGTTTCCACACTGTAGGGAATCTAGAATCCGGCCAGGAAGTTTCAGACAGAGGAACAAATTACTGTAGATGCTGAAGTTCTGATGAAGAGTCACCTCGACTTGAAACATGAGCTTGCTCTCTCTCTATGGATCTGTATGACCTGTTGTGACCGCCAGCCTTTTCATTTTCATTTCTCGTACTATCGTGTTTCGATGGGCAGTTGATTGTCCAAGGCCTGACTGCATCTGTTCCAGCTTTGGAAATTGCAGAATCCAGCTAGGATTAAACTTGGCCCTGACATTTGGAGTTTTCAATCCATACTCACCAAAAAAAAGGCAATATTTCTGTAAAAATCCAGCTGGATGGAGATTGCTTGTCTTTCTCACATGACTGCACTTTGGAATTGTTTGTGAAGCATGAAGGGGTGTCCTCAGTTTGTGAAAGACACTACATAAATGCAAATCTGGCACTGTTTATGTTGACGAGGAATAACAAGTCCAGTTTGGTAAAATGTGCCACATTTATCCAGGGGTGAATGCCACATGGGTGAAGCAGGCCTGCTGTACAGCAGATTCAGTTGAAACAGGGTTATTGAGCCTTTTCACAAGAAGGACTATGGTGCACTGTCACAAAAACATTGCCTGTTTTGCTGTTCAGCCTCATCAGAAAACAAAGTCACTTCAGATGTGGTGTAATCCCTTTAGCCTCAGCTGCTGGAAATATTGGGTGTGGACCTGTTACAAGTATAAACCCAGGAATCGATTATTTGCAAAATATCGGACTGCAAAGGAGAAATAGAGACCCAACAAAGCATTCCAGTGGGTGCTGACTCCAGGTAAAAATTCCATATCAATATTCCTGTGCAATAAATCCTAAAACAAAATTGCCAGAATTTTTTTAACTCCTCACTTTCTGACCAGCATTTATTTTTTTAACTCCTCACTTTCTGACCAGCCATTTACAAGTTCGCTGATGACACCACCATAGTTGGTCGAATCTCTGATGGCAAAGAAACAGACTACAGACGGGAGGTGGAAGACATGGAAAAATGGTGCACTGAGAACAACCCAGCTCTCAACGCTGGCAAAACCAAGAAACTCATTATTGACTTTTAGCAGGATGTTACTCATGCTCCTCTACATATCAACATGGAATGGGTGGAGTCAAGCTCCTGGGAGTGGTCATCCACAATAAGCTTTCTTGGACTCTTCATGTGGACACACTGGTTACAAAGGCCCAACAACGTTGCTTCTTCCTCAATCAGCTGAGGAAATTTGGCATGATGGTGAATACCCTTGCCAATTTTTATAGGTACGCCGTCAGGAGCATTCTGTCTTGAACTATCACTACCTGGTATGGCAACTGTACCATTCAAGATGGGCACTACCTGGTATGGCAACTGTACCATTCAAGATGGGAGACAGTTACAGAGAGTGGTGAATCGGCCCGGACAATCACAAAGGCCAACCTCCCATCTAGAGAATCCATCTACCAGGCCCATGTCAAGGAAAGGCTGCCAGCATTCTCAAAGGTCCATCACACCCTGGCAATGTTTTTCTACAACCTCTACCATTGAGGAAAAGGTACAGAAGCCTGAACACATGCAACAGCCATTTCGAAACAGTTTCTACCCTACTGTTGTTAGAATACTGAATGGAGTCACAAACTCTTAACATTTGCCTGTACCTATGTTTTTGTTTTTGCCGCTGTTTACCTATTATTTACTATCTATCCTACTTGGGCACGGTGGCACAGTGGTTAGCACTGCTGCCTCACAGCGCCAGAGACCCGGGTTCAATTCCCGCCTCAGGCGACTGTGTGGAGTTTGCACGTTCTCCCCGTGTCTGCGTGGGTTTCCTCTGGGTGCTCCGGTTTCCTCCCACAGTCCAAAAATGTGCAGGTCAGGTGAATTGGCCATGCTAAATTGCCCGTAGTGTTAGGTAAGAGGTAAATGTAGGGGTATGGGTGGGTTGCGCTTCGGCGGGGCGGTGTGGACTTGTTGGGCTGAAGGGCCTGTTTCCACACTGTAAGTAATCTAATCTAATCTTAACTCTGCGCTCTGCCTATATTGCTCACAAGATAAAACTTTTCACTGTGCCTCGGTACACGGGACAATAAATTCAATTCAATTTAATTCAATTCTAGTTGTCCTTGAGAAGGGGGTGGTGAGTTGCCTTCTTGAACCATTGCAGTCCATTGGCTGTAGGTAGACCCACAATGCCCTTAGGGAAGAAACTCCAGGATTTTGACTTAGCAACAGTGAAGGAACGGCAATATATTTCCAAGCCAGGATGGTGAAGGGCTTGGGTGGATGTTGCAGGTATTCCCATGTGTCTTCTGGATGGATGTGGTCATGGGTTTGGAAGGTGCTTGCTAAGGATCTTTGGTCAATTTCTGCAGTGTGTCTTGTAGATAAGTCCAGCAACTGTACACTGATGGTGAAGTGAATGGAAACTTGTGGGTGTGGAGCCAGTCAGGTGACCTGCTTTGTCCTGGACAGTGTCAAGCTTCTTAAGTGTTGTTGGAGCTACATCCATCCAGGCAAGTGTAGATGATAGGCAGGCTCTGGGGAGTCAGGAGGTGAGTTACTGGCTGCAGTATTTCTAGCTTCTGACCTGTACTTCTAGCCACTGTATTTATATGGTGAGTCTGGTTGAATGTCTGGTCAATGGTAACGCCTAAGATGTTGATAGTGGGGAATTCAGTGATGGTAACACTATTGAATGTCAAGGGACAGTGATTTAATAGTCTCTTTTTGATGATAGCCATAGTCTGGCATTCATGTGGTGTGACTGTTATTTGCCACTTGTCAACCCAAGCTGGACATTGGCCAGATCTTGTTACATTTGAACATGGACTGCTTCATTAACTGAGCAGTTGTAAATGGTGCTGAATATTGGACAGTCATCAGCAAAAACCCATACTTTTGAAAAATGACACAGAGAAGATCATTGCTGAACATCTGCAGAGATGTCCTGGAGCTGGGATGACTGACCTCCTACAACCACAATCATTTCTTATGTGTCAGGCAAGAGTCCAACTACTCCCTCATTCCTGATGAAGGGCTTTTGCCTGAAATGTCAATTCTCCTGCTCCTTGGATGTAGTCTGACGTGCTGTGCTTTTCCAGCACCACACTCTTGACTCTAATCTCCAGCATCTGCAGTCCTCGCTTTTGCCTGTGACTCCAACTAGTGGAGAGTTTGCCCCCGATTCCTAGTGATTCCATTTTTGCTAGAAATGCAAATTAGCTATGCAAGATAGTCAAGAGAAATACCAGAGGCTCTATTTTTAGTTATTGGCCAATTCATGTAACTTTTTCATTATATCCTATGTTACAGTTGGCCTCAGTTATCGTGACTAATTCCAAATAAATAACACCTCCCAGCCCTCAAATGTTGATTGTAATCCAATGGATGCTGATGAAGAATGCATATGTATGTACATGTATGGAAAGAGATTGGCTGGACAGAATCCCAGAAATACAGGAAACAGGAAGAAGATTAGGCCACTCAGTCCTTTGAGCCTGCCCTGCCATTCAGTACAATCATGGCTGGTTATCCGACTCAGTGCCCTGTTCCCACTTTCTCCCCAGATTGTTTGATCCCTTTAGCCTTAAGAACGATATCTAGTTCTTTGAAATGTTTTGAATCAACACTTCTACACATAAAGGTGGTCGATATTTCGAACTCACTTTCACAAATAGCAGTGGATCCTGGATCAGTTGTTAATTTTAATACTGAAATAGATACATTTTTGTTAAGCAAAGGTATTAAGGGATATGGGTCAAAAGCAAGTAAATGGAGTTCGGCCGCAGGTCAGCCGTGATGTTATTGAACGATAGAATAGGCTCAAGGGACTGCATGGACTATTCCTGTGGATAAAGACTTCTTTTGGCATTTCACCATTGCTGCTATCCTAGTTGTCATTCAAATGGCTTTGAAAAGAAGCTGCCTAGTGTTCTGGGGACTCTTTGGCATGAAGTTGGCAACCCTTGACCAATGACCAACCCATGACCAATGGCGCCTGCCCTGTGAAACATTCACCTCTCTCCAGGACTTTCCTGGCTGACCTCAGTATGGCCTGACCCCGATTACCGACTTGTCAGAGCACATATCCATTAAGGAGAAAGTGACGACTGCAGATGCTGGACGGTCAGAGTCAAAAAAGGGTGACACTGGAAAAGCACAGCAGGTCAGGCAGCATCCAAGGCGCAGGAAAGTTGACGTTTCAGCACAAGCCCCTCATCAGGAAGTATTTTCCAATGCCACCTTTCTCGACACATATCCATTAACCCAAGAATTGACCACTGCTCCAGGGGGCACCCCCCTGATTTCATTGACATCTCTTGGAGGGAGCAGACAGGAGACTGTTCAGAATTAGATTGCAAGCCCAGTGCAGAGACATTTAATTCGCTCCTGTCCAGTTAACTATGGCCTCGGGTACAACAGCTCACTCGCACTTTGCTCCCCATTTGCTCCCAGGAACATTTATGTTCCTGGAGGTATAACCATAGAGGTCTCTGAAAATTCACGCCCATGGAGGGAATGGTGTCCCCCATCCAACCCCTCAAAATCTGTTCCACTATTCTATTAAATCTGTCCTTCAATATTCCTTTGAACACCTTTAAAAGAGGGGAAAAATAGACATTGATAAATTGAACACTAGGCTTTATTCTTTTGGTGAGATTGGTGAGGAATAATTAACAGTTCAGACAGTGCTTTAGACAGAGACAGTACTTGACCGAGATTACAGAGTAAATAAACATATTTACTCAACATCCACAGACATCAGATAAAAATAAAGTGCACTGAAAAGTACAGATGAGCAAGCACTGTGACACAAATAATGATAAACCTTCACATTAATTTGTGCTTTAAGAACTCACCCTGCCCTAATGCACATGGTCAAGTTTAATACTAATTAGTGCCAATGTGTCCAATTATTCATCATCTCTTGGAAATAATATTTATCAGAGACTTTCACATATTCATATAAATAATTGATTCTTGCTTTTTAATAACTTTCTGTTAATGTACCAATCGCAGTGCCATTACTATCAAACAAGATTAAAATATAAGCAGCACTTTAGCTGTAGACTACAAATACAAAAAGATACTTAAACAATCATTATTCTTCATTAAACATTCCCACAATGCAGAATATGCCACTCACTGAATTAACCCTGGAATGTCACAAGGTCATACTTCAGAAGATGATGTCACATATGTCCATGCTGTTCCTACACTCTTTAGTATGGAACACAGTGTTCCTGATTGCCAGTCCCTTTCCTTGCAGCTCTAGAAATGAGAACTAGTTATCTGATGAAGCTGGAATTGCTTGAGGTTTCTGACAATGCAACAGCATTTATCAACAAAGGATATTGTCAATCAACCGGATTTGACTTTACAAATGCATAAGAATAAGGCCATAGGGATTATTCTTTAAAGAATTGGATGGTGTTGACCAATAGGGAATTGACTGCCTGTTATAAATCCTGATTTTTTTTTTGCAAAGACAAGTGGTGGGGGTGGGGGTGCACAATCACTCAGCCAGCATTTCATGACCCTGCTTATTTGTCTTTGAGTAGGTGGTAATGAGCCACTTCTAGAGGTACAACAGTCTATGTAGTGCAGGTCCATTCACAGTGCTGTTCATGGGGGCTCAGATGCCATGAAAGGACAGCAATCTCATTCCATAGCATGGCAGTGTGTGTCTGAGAAGGGAACTTACAGGCGATAGCTCCTCATGCACCAGCTGACCTTGTTCCTCAAGGATGAAAATGTCATAGATTTGGAAACTGCGGTCAAAGGAGGCTTTGTGAGTTGCATCATTTACACTAAATAGCTCAACATGATTCAAAGTGAGTTTCAGCTTGCACCAATACAAAGATGCAAGATTTCAAAAAAACACAATCAGTACAGTCTTACCAGACCATGAGAGAAAGGGATGACTGGTCGTGGTTTAACCTGAGGGTCACCCAAGCATCAGGCAAGGGGGGAGATTGAGAAGGGAAGCCTTTCAAAGTAACTTTAGCTGATTGGAGAATTGAGCCTGCATTGTTGGTATCACAAACCAGCTAACTCCTGTAGACAAGTACTTTTCAAGGAAAGAAACTCTTTTCAAAGTGTAGCAGTAAGATTAGAGGGTGGTACACAAAAGCATAATGCTGCAGATGTTCAAAATTAGAAATAAATAAAAACACAAACTGCTGGGCAAACTGACTATGAAAGATTTCCCAAATTGAAATGGTTGTTTCTCTCCACAGCTGCTGCCTGACTGCTCTTTTTTTCATTATTAACTCAAACAAAATCTTTCCTGGTATGCAGTCTCAAAATAGGTATTGAAATTGTTGCAATGCATTTATTCTGTAGTGGGATCTCCAGCAGCAGGTGGTGATATTGGGAGGGAGCATCTGTCAGGACAACGTATTGCACAATAGGATCTTTGACAGCTTCAGCTGGTTGATTCAGTCAATGGTAATTTCAAATCTATTGGAAGACTAACATACAGTGACATGACAATACTTAATGAAAGAATACAAACAAATCAATACAGTGGTGATATGCTGTAAGAGTATTAGGAAGGAAGGTGGAATTCTTCATTAGCTGGTATATGGTGTTACAACATGGCAGGGAACCAAATACCCAGAAAAGCTCACGTCGCTTTGTAATCTGTTAAAATATGAGTGACAGAGAACTCCCAAACTCCACTATTTAAAGAAAAAGTATCAATTTATTCTTTAACTCTAAAAGTGAACCTTAAACAAAAACTGTTTACAACTCTGAGCCTCCTTTCTCTTAAATGTTTATTATCTGCCTCCAATTCTATAACATTACACTGTTCCAATAAAAACCTGTACTAAAATTACATCAACTCAGTTTCAAAACCACACAGTGGCTTTTGTCTCCAGTGTCCTCCTTCTTTCAGCCGAAGATCTCCCTGGGTCGATTTCTGTCTTTTACTGCAAAGATGTTTGATATGAGAATGGTACCTTTGATAGAAAGTGCTTTGAGAGGCAGCCTTTCTCAATGGCAGTTTACTCTTGATAGCCATTTACTCTCTGTCTAATTTTCAAAATGCCTGCTCCTTTATACGCCAAACATCAGATCGTCTCATTGGTTTGAGGTTGGCAAAAACAATAAATTCAAACTCAATTGGGTTTTAGTATCCAGGGGCATAATTTAAACTGATTGGTTAAATCCAAATTGTTTGTCAAAACAGCAACCAACTGAGGTATCTGTTTCACAGCCAAATGTTACATATTTTGAGTTTTCCAGTACACTCTGAGACTGCTAGTTAGTCATATCATAGGTGTTTGTAAACTCTCAGTGCAAAACAGGATTCACTCTCTCCGAAAGATACAGTACACGCCTTCAACTTCATAACAAAGGACATGGGAAAGAGATAATGCAACTCACCCTGCCTAACCGTCTCAAGCTCCAAGTGTTAGTAGTAGTCCAAAAGCAGGCAGTCACTACACATTAAAAATAATGGTAGATGTGCTGAGTAGAAATCAGAGTTCCTGGCCAGAGATTGCTAGTAATATTACCAATCACTGCCAGAACTGTGAGAGATAGATTCTGGGTGAAGTAAGGAAGTGGCTTGACATGAGTGACTACAACCATGTTGCCAAACCTGTAGCTGGAGGACCACCTCAGAATATTTATTAGATGTGAGTTGTCAATGACCACAGTATGGTGGATAATGTCAGAGCAAGGAGAAGCGGAGGACTGCAGATGCTGGAGAGTCAGAGTCGAAGAGTGTTGCGCTAGAAAAGCACAGCCAGTCAGGCAGCATCTGAGGAGCAGGAGAATCAACATTTCAGGCATAAGCCTTTCATCAGGAATGTGAATGGGGGGAAAGGAGGCTGAGAGATAAATAGCAGGGTGGGGGTAGGGGGAAGGCAGTTGTGAGGGCATTAGGTAGAGGGGCTGGTAGTGATAGGTCGGAGACGTGGGTGGAGTGGATAGGTGGGAAAGAAGATGGAGAGGTAGGAAAGTTCAAGAGGGCAGTGTTTAGCTGCAGGGTTGGGATTTGGGATGAGGTGGGGGAGGGCAGATAAGGAAACTGGTGAAATTGACATTGATCCCATGTGGTTGAAGAGTCCCAAGGTGGAAGATTTGTCGGGGTGGCTTGGATTTGGTGGTGGAGAAGGCCCACGACTTGCATGTCCTTTGCAGAGTCGGAGAGGGAGTTGAAGTGGTCAGCGACAGGGTGGTGTGGTTGCTTAGTGCATATGTCCCAGAGATGTTCCCTGAAATGTTGCGCAAGTTAGCATCCTATCTCTCCAATGTAGAGGAGACCACATTGAAAGCCACAGACGCAGTGGATGAGGTGTGGATGTGAAAAGGTCCTTTGGGGTCCTGGATGGAGGTGAAGGGGGAGGTTTGAGTGTATGATTTACACATCTTGCGATGTGGGGGCAAGCAGAACACTTCAATGCACAGCTGAATATGAAATGCAAGCCAAAGAGTCAGATAGAGAGGGGGAGTTCTGGAAAGTATGTGTCAGTGTATCAGGGGAGGTACGTAGAGTTTGATGCATGCAGTGTCAGGAGGTCGAATCTGGTGCTGTGAGGAGATGTAGAGATATCAGGCAGGAACACCGTAAGTGAAGCAAACCATGCTGCTGATTATACATCCCCCTGAACATGTAAGAAGTCTTTCTGCAATAGTTCAAGGTGCTGGTGAGAGTGCAGCTGAAGTATTCTGAGCAGTTTTTGTCACCCTGTTGAGGAAAAGATATCATTTCATTGGAAGCAGTTCCGAGAATGTTTGGTTGGATGATCTCCAGTATGGAGGGATTGTCTTCTGAACAACGGCTCTACTCACTGAGATTAGAAGAATGAAACATTGAAATGTAAATGATACTTTGGGGGCTTGACAGGGTAAATACTGAGAGACTGTTTCCTCTCATGGGAGAAGACAGCATAGTCTCAGAAAAAAGCGATGTTGATTCAAGGCTGGGATAGAAAAAAATGTCTTTTCTCAGAAGATTGCAACTCTTGGAATTCCTTTCCACAGAGAGATGTGGGGACAGAGTCCTTGTGCATACAGAGGAACCTTGATTACCCAGCATTCGATTATCGGAATTTTGGAACAGATCACAAGGTCCCGATGCTTGGCTAGACTGTGTTATCTAGCGTTCGATTGTCCGAACATTCGAGTATCCGAACAAAATACTCCCCGCCTGTGTTGTTCGGATAATCGAGGTTCCTCTGTATATAAGGTTGAGATAGAGGGGTTCTTGCTCGGAGGGGAATCAAATGTTATGGGGATAGGGCAGGAAAGTGGATGTGAGGAGTGTCGGATCAACAATGATCCTATTGACAGGAGGAGTGGGCTTATGGGGCCAAATGGCCAGTTCTGAGGAGAAGTGACTGGACCCATAATCCATGGATGCTGCCAGACCTGCTGAGCTTTTCCAGCAATTACTGTTTTTGATCTACTTAGACATATTTGACTATCAAGAATTGCCACTCTTGAACAGAAATGTATGTCTTGCCCTCAAACATCTTCAAAAGATTGAAGGGTTTAAACAGCAGAAGGTATGGAGCACCTTTGAACTGGAAACCTTCAATTATTCAATGGATTAGGAAAGCTAAACATTGAATACACCACAATGAAGGAAGATGCTAAGCCATTGTATCGCTATACACCCAGAAAGATTCTGCATCCTCTACTGAAATAATTAAAACAAAACTTCCAGAAATGACCAAAATGAATGGCAATTCTCTAGTAATGAAACTGAGTGGTGCTTGGGTATAATTACTCTACCCAAATATAAATAGCCAGTGCAAACTCGTGTTGATCTCATACAGCTAAACAAGGCAGTGCTGACAGAAATCCACTCTGTATCTGTCATTGATGAGAATTCATTCAAATTATCCAAAAAAAATTCATAAATTGATGCATTCGGTGGATTCTTGTAGTGTCATTGGATGAGCAATTAAAACTGCTTACTCTATTAACAATTCCATTTGAGACGGCGTTTTATTAACAGACTGCCATTTGGCATCGCACCGGCCTCAGAAATTCTTCAGTAGATTATGTTCAACATTTTACAAAGTCTCCAAGGAAGATGACAGATCAATGCACAGCTAAACAATCAAAGATCATACTCAGGGAATGCATGATGTTTTGAGGAGATTACAGGTAGAAGGGCTTATCATTAACAATATCTGTGAACTATTCAAGGAATATATTGGATTCTTGGGATACTTCGTCAAGAGTGATGGAATAATGTCCATTCAGAAGATTCCCATTAAGATCATGACTTTCATATGTTCTTTGTAAACCAATTGGATAAATGTTTCCCTTACTTGGTGACTTCCACAGAACCTTTGAGACACTTCTAGAAGAAGATGCAAGGATAGTGCTGGAGGATTCCAGTTAGAAGATCAAGGACATACTGCCCTTCGAGACAGGTGCTGAGCAGGAGGGAGCAGACAAGAGTCCAGGAAGGTAAGATATAAAAACTTACCTCATGGTTTGGGGTCTGCATTTCAGGTCCAGAGCTGAGCAGGAGCGAAGGGAGAACAACCTGGGAAGGAAAGAGATTCTGATTCAAAACAAAATGACCTATACAAGAAGGACGGATTGCACCGAAATTGGAAGAGGGCTAATATACTGGCAGGGAGATTTGCAAGAGCTGCTTGGAAGGATTTAAACCAGTAAGGTGGTGGTGGTGGTGGTGTGGGGGGGTGGGCGCGGGGGCAGGAGACCCAGGGAGATAGTGAGGAAAGATATCAATCTGAGACTGGTATAGTTGAGAACAAAGGCAAGTCAAACAGTCAGGTCAGGCAGAACAAGATAGGACTGATAAATTAAACTGCATTTATTTCAATGCAAAAGGCCTAACAGAGGAGCCAGATGAACTCAGGGCATGGTTAGGAACATGGGACTGGGTTGTTTTTCAGACTGGAGGCCTGTGACCAGTGGAGTGCCACAAGGATCGGTGCTGGGTCCACTACTTTTCATCATTTATATAAATGATTTGAATGTGAGTGTAAGACGTATAGTTAGTTAGTTTGCCGATTACACCAAAATTGGAGGTGTAGTGGACAGCGAAGAAGGTTACCTCAGATTACAATGGGTTCTTGATCAGATGGACCAATGGGTTGAGACATGGCAGATGGAGTTTAATTTAGATAAATGTGAGGTGCTGCATTTTGGGAAAGCAAATCATAGCAGAACTTATACACTTAATGGTAAGAACCTCGGGAGTGTTGCAGAACAAAGAGACCTTGGAGTGCAGGTTCATAGCTCCTTGAAAGTGGAGTCACGGGTAGACCGGACAGTGAAGAAGGCATTTGATATGCTTTCCTTTATTGGTCAGAGTACTGAATACAGGAGTTTGGAGGCCATGTTGCCGCTGTACAGGATGTTGGTTAGGTCATTTTTGGAATAATGCTTGCAATTCTGGTCTCCTTCCGATCGGAAAAAATGTTGTGAGACTTGAAAAGGTTCAGAAAAGATTCACAAGGATGTTGCCAGGATTGGAGAAGTTGAGCTATAGGGATAGGTTGAATAGGCTGGGAATGTTTTCCATGGAGTGTCGGAGGCTGAGGGGTGACCTTATAGAGGATTACAAAATCATGAGGGGCATGGCTATGATAAATAGACAAAGTCTTTTCCCTGGGATTGGGGAGTCCAGAACTAAAGGTCATAGGTTTAGGGTGAGAGGGGAAAGACATAAAAGAAACCCGAGGGGCAACGTTTTCACGCAGAGGGTGGTACGTGTATGGAATGAGCTGCCAGAGCAAGTGGTGGAGGCTGGTACAATTGCAATATTTAAAAGGCATTTGGATGGGTATATGAATAGGAAGGGTTTGGAGGGATATGGGCTGGATGCTGGCAGGTGGGACTAGATTGGGTTGGGATACCTGGTCGGCATGGACGGGTTGGACCGAAGGGTCTGTTTCCATGCTGTACATCTCTATGACTCTATGACTAAGAAGAAACTGAAAAGTGACATCACAGGATGGCTGTGATTTGATTGGTTAAAAAGGGGCCTGCTCAATTTGAATCTGTGTTAAATTGAATCGTTAATTTTTTGGTTACAACTTGCATAAGCAGAGATATAAAAACAGTTAAAAATTTAAAGAAACAAATTTAAAACTAATTAAATAAAGTAAGGTTGGAGGGTCAGGTGTTATGTTGTATCTGCATGATTAGATTAGATTCCCTACAGTGCGGAAACAGGCCCTTCAGCCCATACTGACCCATTTCCCTCTCACTAATGCTAACACTTGTGGGCAATTTAACATGACCAATTCACCTGATGTGCACATCTTTGGATTGTGGGAGGAAACTGGAGCAAACCTACGCAGACACTGGGAGAATGTGCAAACTCCACACAGAGAGTCACCCGAGGCTGGAAGCAAACCTGGGACCCTGGTGTTGTGAGGCTACGTGCTAACCACTGAGCCACCGTACCGCCCATGATGTGGGAGCTGGTGGTCCCCATTGTGGTTCCCGGTGACAATGTCTATAATAAATGTTGGTTGCTGGAAGAACTCCGGCTCAGAGTCGAAGAGCTGGGGTCTGAGCTTCAAACATTGCGACACAGCAGGGAGGGGGAGAGTTACCTGGATGCTGTGCTTAAGAGGACAGTCACACCCCTTAGACTAACTAACTCAAATTCAAACAGTGGTCAGGGACAGGTGTGTGTGGCTGTGAATGCAGCAGGTAGAGGGATCCAGGAGGTAGAGCTGCAGGAGATTCAGCCCCTGTCCATGTCCAACAGTTTCAAGAGTTTTGCTCCCTGTGTGGACAGGAATTGGGACTACAGGGAGGATGAGCCATTCAAGTGGTGGGAGAGAAGTGAAATGTTGCTGTAATTGGGGATGGTATAGTTAGAGGCAGAGACACTGTTCCCTGTGACCAGGATCAAAAGTTCCAAAGGTTGAGTTGCCTGCCTGGTGCTCAGGTTTGGAATATCTTATCAGAGCTGCAGAGGAACCTGGAGTGGGAGAATAAAGATCCAATGAGGCCACACAGGTACCAACGACACAGATAAAGCTAGGACAGAGGTTCTACTAAGGGAGTATGAACAGCTAGGAGCTAAATTAATACACAGAACCAAAAAGGTAATACTCTCTGGATAACTACCTGAGCCATGAACTAATTGGCACAGGGTCAATAAAATTAAGCAGATAAATGTGTGGCTCAGAGATTGGTGTGTGAGAAATGTGCTTGAATTCATGGGACATTGGCACCAGCACTGGGGAAGTAGGGGCCTGTTCCAATGGGATGGTCTTCATCTGAACCATGCAGTGACCAGAGCCCGAGTGGATCACATAACTAGGGCTGTAGCAAGGCTTTAAACTAAATAGTGGTGGTGGGGGGTGTGTGTGGGGCAGGGGGTACAGTTATGGGAAAATTATAAAACCCAAATTAATGGCAGAGGTAAGAGTACGGAACTCAGGAGAGGTTATTAAAATCTCCAGCACTGACACAAATAGGACAAAGTATATGGAAAGGGTTAGCAATCAAACTTCAAGCATACTGGACAAACGATTGACAATGTGGAGAGAGACGGTTAATACAGGGCTGAAGGTGGTTTATCTGAATGCACGTGGTATAAGCAATAAAGTCAATGAGTTTGTGGCACAAATTGAAATTGGTAGGTCTGACATGGTGGGCATCGCAGAGACGTGGCTACAAGGGCATCAGGACTGAGAGCTGAATATTCAGTGATAGATATCCTATCGAGCTGAGTATGGTGGCTATCACCAAGGAGAAGGTGCCAGAACAACTGAGTGGTCTTAAGGTGCATAAATCACCTGGATCAGATCGACTACATTCCAGAGTTCTCAGGGAGAGAGCTGAAGAGATAGCAGAGGCGTTAGTGGTGATCTTTCTGGAATCGCTAGAATCAGGGAGGAGCCCAGAGAACTGGAAAATCGCTACCATGACACTTCTGTTTAAAAAGTGAGTATGGCAAAAGAGGGAAAATTACAGACCATTTAGTCTAACCTCAGACATGGGTAATATCCTGGTGTCCATTGTGAAGGATAAGATTTCTAAATACTTGGAAACATGTGGTAAAATAGAGCAGAGTCAGCATCAAGGGAAGGTCATGCCTGAAAAATCTTGTCGAATTCTTTGCGTAAGTAACAAGCAGGTTAGATCAAGGAGACCCAATAGATGTTATCTCTCTGGATTTCAACAAGGCCTTTGGCAAGATGCCGCACAGGAAACTACTGAGTAAGATAAGGGCCCATAGTGTCCAAGGCAAGGTGCTAGCATGGATCGAAGCTTGGCTGTCTGGCAGGAAGCAGAGAGTGGGGATAAAAAGGTCCTTCTCAGAATGGCAGCAGGAGACAAGTGGTGTTCCACAATGCTCAGTGTTGGGACTACAACCTTTCACTTTACACGTGAATGATTTAGATGAAGGAACTGAGGGCATTCTGGCTAAATTTTCTGAAGATACAAAATATAGGTAGAATGACAGGTGCCATTGAGGAGGTGGGGAGGCTGCAGAAGGATTTGGACAAGTTAGGAGAGTGTGTAAGGAAGTGGCAGATGGAGTACAATGTGGGAAACTGAGAGGTCATACACTTTGGTAGGAAGTATAGAGGGTATGGACTATTTTCTAAAAGGGGAGAAAATCCACAAGTCTAAGTGCAAAGAGACCCAGGAGTTCTCGTCCAGGATTCTCTCAAGATAAACTTGCACGCTGAGTCAGTAGTTAGGAAGGCAAATGCAATGATGGCATTTATTTTGAGAGGACTTAAATATAAAAACAAGGATTTACTTCTGAGGCTCTATAAGGCTCTGATCAGGCCACGTTTGGAATATTGTGCGCAGTTTTGGGTCCCATATCTCAGGAAGGATGTACTGACCCTGGAGCATGTTCAGAGGAAGTTCATAAGAATGGTCTCAGGACTGAAAAGCTTAACATATGAGGAACCTTTGAGGACTCTGGGTCTACTCAATGGAGTTCAGAAGGAATAAGGGGGGGATTTAATTGAAACTTACAGAATACTGAATGGCCTGGACAAAGTAGATGTTGGAAATATGTTTCCATTGGTAGGAGAGACCAGCGCCTGAGGGCACAGCCCTAGACTAAAGGGAAGATATTTTAGAACGGAGATAAAGAGTAACTTCTTCTGCCAGACAGTGGTGAATCGATGGAATTCATTGCCACAGAAGGCTATGGAGGCCAGGTCATTGAGTATATTTAAGACTGAGATAGATAGGTTCTTAAGTATCACGGGGGTCAAGGTTACGGGGAGAAAATGAGAGAATGGGGTTGAGAAACCTATCAGCCATGATTGAATGGCGGAGGAGACTCGATAGGCTGAATGGCCTAATTTCTGTTCCAATGTCTTATGGTCTTATAGTGTTATGATGTCTATGGAAGTCTGACCCCACTACAATCTATTAGTTCCAACCACGGTGAATGCTTCAGCTACAGACTTAGGAGGATTTCTCTTTCAGGGCCATTTGCATGGATGTGGAAAATGGTTCTATGATGCATCACAGACATTGTCAGACAAAAATAAGGTACGTCATAATTAATTTGTTACGTGGACTCACCTGAATGTATGAGCCCATACATTGTTGAAACACAACAGTCTGCAGTGGCTGTTATAATGTCATTTTAAGTAAGTTTTGAGAACACCTTAACATGAATGAAGGAAAACATCTGAGTTGAGTTGAAGGTTGAACATTAAGAAACTGCATTCAGTTAATTTATAAATACTGCACAGATTCACCAACAAACTCTTCCACCTTGTTGGAGTGGGGCACCAGTGGGTTAAATTTGCTATCCTAAATTGCAGTGCCACAGGTCTACTTCTATTACATATATATGTTTTATATAATCATTCCACATGGTGGTTTCACCTAATTAACAACATCAGTACATCCACCGAGAAAACATCACTCACTATTCCCATTTTCTCTTCACCAGTCTTCCCCTAGGGCTCATAATGTAATTGCAATTATTGCTGTTGTCTGGTATTTGCAATTTTTGTTCTATATTGAGCCATTCCCACAAATTAATGTTAATCCCTTTGCTTTTCATTCTTGCAAGAAGAAAGAATGTGCATTTCTCTTGCATCTTTCACACCTGGGAAGTCCTAAGTGTTTGACAATTACTCTTAAAATATAGTTACTGTTGTTTTGCAGGAAAATACAGCACTCAATTTCCATGCAGGCTGCCCCACAAACAAGATAAATTCCTATTTAATCTGTTTTAGTGATGTTGTTTGAGCAATAAATATTGACCAGAGCAACTATGGAGAACACAATTGCTCCTCATTAACTAGAGCGAAAGGCTGTTACAATATGGATGTCAGAATGCAAAGAATCAAACTGCATGATTTGAAAAAATGATTCCATGGAGGAATGTGAGGAACGTAAAAGAAGTGAAATGAGGAGAGGCGTTGGGGCTGAGGAATGAGTAGTGTTGGGCCAGGGAAGAATTTGCTTCGAGACAAAAAAAACCTGCAGATGCTAGAATCAAAAGTGGACAAACAGGAGGCTGGAAGAACACAGCAAGCCAGGCAGCATCAGGAGGTGGAGAAGACAATGTTTGCAGCGTAATTCTTCCTCAGGACTGAGTTGGATGGGATTGAAAGGAGAATGGGGGAATGGCAAGATATGGGGTGAGAGTTGGGCTAAATTTTGTCAATCATGTTGCTACTCCCATCACCTTTTAAGAAGCATCCTCCGAGAATTAGACTTTATATATGATGTCTATCTGAGGTCTCTTTGGTTGAAGCGTAATTAGTAATTCAGAAAACATTCCCTTTCTGTTTCATTTAGGGAGCCACAGATCATCACCGTCTCCTTCTCCTTCTTCCCAATGCCTTCCAATGCTGTGGATCTCGAAGTTTCCAAACAGTCTATCGCTGGATCTGTGCACCATGCCTCAGGTGGGGCACGTGGTGTGTGATGAAGTGGGTAATTGAACGACTTAGATTCTTTAATGCTCCTTCCACACTTTGGGCTTAGTCTCTACTTGAGCCTGTGAGATACATTGAAACAGTTGGCATGCTCATTAACATTTCTTCTTCAGCTTGGACAGGGATTCTCATGAGTTGGTGGGAATGTTGCATTTTTCAGTGAGGCTTTGAGGATGTCCTTGAAGTGTTTCCTCCACCCTCCTGGCAAATATTCTGCCAGCGGAGCTCAGAGTTGAGAACTCAATCTGGGAGATTTATGTCTGGTAGACAGGTGGTGTAGCTCACCCAATGCAACTCATTGACCATAACTAATGTACCTCGATGTTAGGTATGTTGGTCAGATTGAGGACACTGACATTGGAGTGCTTATTCTGCTGTCCTGAGAGAAGACAATAGTATTGCAAGCTATCTTTGTTTGGACGTATCTTGCTGCAGACAGCATCCGAAGAGCAGGAAAATCAACATTTCAGGATTCCTGATGAAGGGCTTTTGCCCAAAACATCGATTTTCTTGCTCCTTGGATGCTGCCTGACCTGCTGTGCTTTTGCAGCGCCACTCTAATCTTGACTCTAATTTCCAGCATCTGCAGTACCCACCTCCGCCTACATATCCCTCTAAACCCTCCCTATTCATGTACCCATCCAGATGTCTTTTAAATGCTAGCCTCCACCACTTCCTCTGGCAGCTCATTCCATACACACATGAAAACGTTACAGTTATTGTGAACATCTTGAAGAAAGGAGACAAGGAATATTGCACTCAGTAGGAAACTGTTTCACAGTTGTCTGCCACAAGAGGCATTGCAGCAATCGTCCTCCATTTCCTGTTCTCCAATGGCTGCAGAACCACCAGGGTCACATTGCCCATTCCGTCCAGCAAGGGGTGCAGTGAATATGATTTTCCAGCACCACTCTCATCTTGACTTTAGAGGGATATGGGCCAGCTGCTGGCCAATCGATTAATTCAGAATATCTGGCTGGCATGGACAAGTTGGACAGAAGGGTTTGTTTATGTGCAGTATATCTCTATGACACTATGACTTTACAGCATATCTCTTTGATTTGCCGTTCTACTTCATAGGTGTATAAACCTGGCGACGGAGGATTGGCCCTTGTTATTCATTTATAAGTGATGCACCCTCGCGCTTATGTGGCCACCACCTTTAAATACCAACCCTTAAACACTCATTCGACCCGTGGTGCTTAATTCCCATTTCCATTGAAGCAAACAGAAGAATCAGATGGAATACAACATGTGTGCAAAATCAATTGTTGACAGTTTTCTGCAGCCTGTGCTGTGGAAAATTTCATCCAGTAAGTGAGATAACAATATTATTTTCAACCAGGTTTTTATTGTCTCTCAAATTTACAAAGGTAGGTGAAAGGAAGTGCAAACATTACAGTCTTGGGCAGCAGACAAACGGACAGTTGGGCGACGGAGCCTGTGAAGCATCAATATAGTGAGCTGGAAGCATAAATCCTTTATGAGCTGGACCTGCATTGCCTGCCATATTGGTAAAGTCCAAAAAAGAAACTTAAAGGGCATCAGGCCCTTTGGAGAGGCAAATAAGTGGCCTGACACAGACTCAGGGAGAATGTGCAAATTCCACACAAGCAGTCCCCCAAAGCTGGGCTTGAATCTAAGTCCCTGTGTGGCAGCAGTGCTAACCACTGAGCCATCATTGCTACCCTGATTTGAGGAAGATGCTTCCCTGTTATATTCAGTGTCTGTGCCTTGTTGATGACTTTCAGAACATGACAAACTGCTGCATCACCTTGAATCGGTAAGATTTCACAGTCTATTCCAGCATCACCCACATTCTTTATTGTTCCTTAATTTCTTTTAATTCTTGACAGCACGTCTGCAATACCCACCTGTTTCCACTGTTCTCATTCTCTTTTATAACTCATTGACTGAGCGTCTACGTTGTGTTCACAGCACAGTGACTTTCCTTGCTGTATCTGTTAGCATATTGACTTTTCAGCTAGAACCACAGGTTACCAGCACTGCCATATTGATGTGCTCTTTTATGCAGACAGACAGACAAGCTACTTGTTATACTTGTCAGCAGGGATCTGTCTAAGGATAGGTGTTGCCTTGCTGTACGGTATACTATGACTTCAACGCAATACCTACAGCATGTGCTAGCTGCCTGCAAGGCAAACACACTACATGTTTATTCAATCAAATGGCCATGTCAGAACAGTTGGTGGCTGGGGATTGGGCACCTTTGGACGCTCATGATCAGGAGACCTGACCGACTGTAGTCCAGGGAGTGGTCACTGCCAACAAATGTTGAGTATTGAAGATTGGGGGTGGGGAAATCGGGGACAGCAAAGGTGCAAACTATGACAGCGACAGAGGGAAACTCAAAGAATATGGAGTGTATGCAGAAAAGCAACCAATGGTGTGATTGATTAAGGGAAGATATGGTATTGTCTGTGACCTCTACAGGGTGATCTAGAGAAGCATACTTCCGCCTAGGAACCCTCCAACCACAAGGGATGAATTCAGATTTCTCCAGTTTCCTCATTTCCACCTTGTCTCAGTCCCAACCCTCGAACTCAGCACCACCTTCCTAACCTGCAATCTTCTCCTTGACCTCTCCGCCCCCACCCCCACTCCGGCCTATCACCCTCACCTTAACCTCCTTCCACCTATCGCATTTCCAACGCCCCTCCCCCAAGTCCCTCCTCCCTACCTTTTATCTTAGCCTGCTTGGCACAGTCTCCTCATTCCTGAAGAAGGGCTCATGCCCGAAATGTCGATTCTCCTGCTCCTTGGATGCTGCCTGACCTGCTGCGCTTTTCCAGCAACACATTTTCAGCTCTGATCTCTAGCATCTGCAGTCCTCACTTTCTCCTAGAAGCATACTACATCCAGCATTCTTCTGGGCTTCAAAGCAAGAATCCCTCAGAAATATCAAACACAACTTGCATTTGGCAAAAAAAAGGTAAGAATCAGCCCAGGGTTCGATGGAACGGAGGTAAGTAATCATGATGTCAAGCCAGTGATTCTCACAGTCTAAACTGAAATAACAAAAACCCCTAGCAAAGCTGGAGCATCTTCCATTCTAATTTCCAAGTTGCTGTTATTCAACTTCATTGCTGAAACGATTATGGGTCAATTCACATTGTGATGTTAATACATGAGTAATAAGATTGAAAGTACTCCCTGCAGAGAATTAATTTACAAAATTTTATATTTGCAGGAGCGCATGTGTGTGAAAGCCAGATTAAAGTCTTGTGTGAGTACAGAATGATGCCAGACTTGCCTTATCAATAGATCTTCTCAAATGCACCAATTTGATCTTGGAAGCTCCTTTTGTGATTCCTTGCTATTGCAAGTGTTCAAGGGTTATTTTGCAGGAGAGAGAGAGTGTGAGACAGTTGGGACAGCACAGACATACTTTGGAAAACAAAATTACAGACTTTTTAAACTCGATCATTTCAAACAATTTCAAAAGAAAAGTGCTTAATTTTTCAGGTTATTCAGAAACAAGGTGGATGTGACAAGAAGGCAGGAAGTCATAACAAGTAGAGAGAATGTTCCACAGTTTTGGCTTTCACTTTATTTATGGTAAAGATAGTTGGGGAAATTTCAGGTCAGCTTGCTGTTTGTATCCAGTCAATGGGCAGTAACTAATGGCACACCCTGGAGAGTGCGGAGTTGAGATCCCTCCAGCTGCTTGCTTCTCTTTGATATATTCTCGAGACAAAGGCTTGTGGGTGGCCTTCTTGCCCGAATACCAATTGACGCCAATAAGTAATCAATCAAAACCCACTTAAGGGTATCATTCTGCTGCTGTTGGTATTCAACCAGCTGCAACTCAGAGACTTGTGACATGGAGAGAAAAGTTGATTCTCCTGCTCCTCGGATGTTGCCTGACCTGCTGTGCTTTTCCACCACCCCACTCTCAACAGGTAAATTCTGTCTATTTGCTTGCAGTCCAACAGTGGGCATGCTTCTTTGAAATGTACTCAGTCCTAATGGATATCAGAAAGGAAGTACATGCCCACTGAGTGCAACCTCACTACCCCTTCCTCTGAGCCCACTCTCCCCATCCACAACAACTCTTTTTGCACCCTGACTTATGTACTTTTCTCTCGGCATTCCTGGTGTGTAGTCATATGAATTGACAGCAACTGTTATTACTCCAGATGGCTCTCTTTGTACTTTTCAACAATGTATCTCACTCATCTCCTACTTAAGCAGCAGGGTATTTTTCATGCCAGCAACGTTTCCTTCTCTAGGCAAGCTTGCCAATTAGTATGGATAGTTTTGCACTACTCCCCTATGTTTGGCAAGGAAGTGGGAGGAGTCTATTTGGAGTTATTTCAGCTAGAACCCATACATGCAAGGGAACATTTCCCTCCAATCATTCTGGGCTGCATCTAGACTCAAACTCCAAAGGAAAATTTCCGTTATTGCATCTGCCAATTCCTCATTAAGCAATTCTCTTTGTTAGAAGGTCTAAATTTGTCCAAGTTAGAACCAAATATATGGAAGTTGATTGGATAAGTCAAACCTGGGTTTTGGAAACTGAGAAAGCAATGCCAACACTTTCAGCTTGACCATGCTGGTCCATGGACAGCATAGCTGAGAATTAACAACACAATATTGATTTGGGTATGGGTTTGGAGTTATGTTGATGAGGGCTAGGGTTGGGGAATTAGGGGAATGGTGATTCACCTCCCATGGGGATGCAAAATGGGCACATGCCATTAGGTGTCAAACATAAATCTCATCTGGAATAGTGAGCGATTTTCCCACCACCAGACCACTTTGACTTTTTTTTATGACTGTTTTAAAAACTAACCACTATTAGCAGTCACCCATGTAGCCAAATAATACTTACAAGTAAAACCCATTAAGCCTGTCCTTTGTATGTCCTTCTATTATTCACCAGAACGTTTATATTAAAAAAAGTTCTAAGCAAGCTGTTACAGCAATGTTATTATACACCTCTAGAATGAGTCAGACCTGAACCCAAGCCTCCTGGCCCCGAGGTATAGACTTTGCTACTGCACCCCAAGAGCCCTTCCCACCTGTTATACACAGGGCCTGACAAAAGACAATGCTTACTGGACCAGTTTCATAACAGCTTCTTCTCACACAGTTTGAAAAGATATAGAATGCTCAATAGGCTCCTCCCTCTGCAGAAATATATGTTAAATATTCTACAGTATTCTGTCCTTGTCCTGCCAGTGTTCACCTCCAATTAATGAAGAAAAGTCATCTACACACTCAGGATTTGTGCAGCTATTTTCTCCAAATGACTGTCAGATGCTAGCTTTTATGTGCTCTTGGGATTGGGCTATTGCTGGCATGTTAATATTTATTGTCTATCCTTAATTGTTCTGGGGGCTTTCTTCATCAAAGCAGTTGAATACAATTGTGTAACTTGCTATGGCATGTCACAGTCAATGATAGCATGAGACTAGAATTGTATGTCTACCAGTTCCCTTGCCCAAATGGAATTAGCGGACCCTTACAACAATTGACAGCTTCATGGTTGCTTTTACAGAAACCAGCTTTTTTGCTTTTATTTTCAATGAAACTGAATTTAAGTTCATGAGAGGATGTGAACTCACATTCCCTATTAGTTAAGGAACCAGATTTTTTTGTGGTGGTGGCCAAAATTGAGAGATGGGTTAATTTCCTGATTGTGAATTTGCCCTTGATGGGAATTAAAATATAACTCAACAGTACTTTGACAGAGGATAGCTGTCAGATAGATGGAGGACTAGTTTGCTGGTTAATTTGTTTGAGAGGTGAAGCAAAACTTGTCTGTTCCTTTATGATGAAGATTGCTACTGAGCATCGACTTAATGCCATTGTAGTGATGTCAAATCATAGTGGACTTGAGGCCTGAGTCTGGCGAGTTTCAGAAGAAATCCTCTTTTAACATCCCTTGAGTAGTGTCCTGCAATGACTGAATTTACCATGAAAGTCCCACCTTCTCAACCTCCGTCTACCCCCACACCTTATTCCTTGGATCAAACTCACCATCAGTTGTCACTCTCCCTAGCCATACAGCAACTCTCTGGTCCTCTGGGACTATGGCGAGTTTATCTTGCGCATAGTTATGCAGAGCTGAACTTACAACAGGGTGCAGAAACAGAAGTAGGGGATTGGAAATACAAGCCTTTCTCTGACTCACATTGACAGCAAATTTTGTGTCTGACCATCATATGGCAACATTTCGATTTGAGAAAAGAATAGGGAAAGAGCAGGCTTTTCTTGGTTGGCAGGGCAAGATGGAGGCTGGCTGACCAGGATAGGATCAGAATATGAGAATTTGACTTGCCCTGAGCTGGTAGTTGCCCTGATGCTGCAGTGAGCTTCATCACAGGAGACTGATCTCCTGTATTTAATGAGTAATCCAACCTGTTCTTACCACCTTAGGGCTGGTCAGCTCATGAAAGATGTCTGTTCCTGTGAACAGGGCAAAGGCCAATGAGCCCCTTAGTGACTTAATTGGCTGGATCATTGCTGTGGGTGAGCCAGCTAGCCTCCCTTCCCCAACTCTGTCCTTGCACACTCACAATAATCACCCAGGCTGCAAGCAAAGGCAGCAGACTGGCTTGCAAATGATAGAATCCCTACAGAGTGGAAAGAGGCCATTCAGGTCATTGAGTCTGCATCAACCGTCTGAAGACTACCTCACCGTATCCAGCCCCTATCCCTACATTTCCCATGGCTAATCCACCTGGCCGATAAATCCCTGAACACCGGGGGAGTTTAGCTTGGCCAATCCACCTAATCTGCACATCTTTGTATTGTGGGAAGAAACCAGGGCACCCAGCAGAAACCCGCACAGACACAGGGAGAATGTGCAAACCCCACACAGTCGCCCAAGGATAGAATTGAACCCAGATCCCTGGCGCTGTGAGGCAGCCGTGCCAACCACTGAGCCATGGTGTCACTCACTGTCAGTGCCAGTCTTTATGGTAGCCTGCCATTTCAGTTGGCTTTGACTCCGAAAGTTCAGCACCAGATCTTTGCACTACTCGATAAGTAATTACTGCAGGATTAAGTGTACGTTAATGTTGGCAGTGGCATAGAAACATTTGACTGATCTTGCTCGTGTAGAGAAAAAATGAATGAAAGTAGCACAAATTAAACTGAAGGACTCAGTCCTGTTCATTACGCGCTGGGTTCATGTTCTCAGAAGTGTGTTAAATAACCGTGCGAACACGCCACAGAGTCTTCACTGACCAACTCTTCACACAAACAGGAATTTCGGATGCTGTCAAAAACAGTACAATCAAACTCAGATAAACAATAATGGGAGGAATTCAGCTGACATTTGGAGAATCAAAGTTCACTGCCAAACGGAAGGCCTATAAATAGCAAACGGTCGGCTTAAATATTTATTTAAATGTTAAGAGCTCAAAATATCAGGAAATCATGTCTATTCATTCTAGTGGGATTCACAACAAATATATACAAGCCCATTTAACCGACCTTCATTTTCTGTCTGGATCTGTCAATGGGAAACTCCAGATCAATAGCAAGTATACAGAATTGTCTAACCAACAAAAGATAAGCCCTGTTAGATTGGTTGATGGTATTTCAGAATTAAATCATGTTTGTTTTGATGATACTTGGCTAGAATAAAGGTTTAGGTGCAGAATACCAGAGGTCTTAAAGATTATCTATGATCAATCACTTCTCCAAAACAGCTTCACATTGAA